>NW_028274844.1:1242622-1553278 GCF_037043125.1 Eumetopias jubatus
AAGCAAGACCCATCTCTATGCTGCCTACCAGAGAATCACTTCAGACCTAAAAATAAAAGCAGATTGGAAGTAATGGGACACAAAACCATTTATCATGCAAATGGAAGTGAAAAGAAAGTTGGAGTCGTAATATTTTTATGAGACAAAATAAACTGAATTGTGGGGAAGATGGCAGAGTAGAAGGACCCTAAACTCACCTCATCCCACAGATACAACTAGGTAACACTCACACCAGAGTCACCCAGAAATGGACCTTCAGATTTCCCCACAAAACTCTACAACTAAATGGAGAGAGGGAATCCCATCAAAGATGGTAGGAAGGACAAGGACTCTGTAGGAATCTAAAGCCCATATTTCTGACCACCAGAGGGAGGGAACCACAGTCACAGAGGGGCCAGAAACAAACTACTACACCGGGGAGCCTCTAAAGCGTAGAGACATCCTCATAGCTTATGGCTTTGAAAATCAGAAGGGATGACATTTGTGAGCGTATACAACCAGCAGACTTAAAGCTTGGAACTTTTCAAAATCAGCTGTCTCAGCTCTGAGAGAGCACAGAAGGTGATCGGAAGCTGAGATCTGTCCTTAAAGATTAAGCAGAGCAAAGAGTGTGGAGAAGCTTGGGTGAAGCAGGTTGAAAGGTGCTTGAGGATTAAACAAGGGAGACATAGTTCCTGAACTCAGAGTTTGCTAAGGGACTTGTCCAGGAACAAAGGAGCTGGCAGGTGCCATTTCCCTCTACGGCCCCTCATTATAAACACACACCTACCTGCAAGACCAAGCACAATCTAGCAATCACTAACTTGCATAAACCATGGCCCATCCCCACACCTACCACACCTGCTTCAGTCCCAGTGCTGTGGATACCCTCCCTGATAAGACCCACACAATCCTTGACAACAATATGTCTCCCCATCACCCACAGAACACGCATGCATCTTGTTAAAACAGCACACCCCATGTGTTGTGCACAATGACACAGTCCAGATCCAGTCTCTGTTGTTGCTATGCATTACCTTCAGAGGAGAACCAGCATCACCAAGTGAAAAATGTATGTTCTGCCCCGTATTTTCAAGAACAAGCAATATATCTGACCTTCCTAACAGAGAGATATTCTCTGAGAAGTAGGCCAAATGAGCAGACAGAGGACTATGTCCTAAACGAAAGAAGAGGACAAAGCCACAGCAAGAGACCTAAACAAAATGGATATAAGGAACATGCCTGACAGAAAATTTAAGATAACAATTATAAAGATACTCACTGGGGAAATGAAAAGAGGGAGGACATCAGAAGGGGGAACATCATTGAGACTCTTAACAAAGAGATATGAAAGAAATAATCAGAGATGTGGAACACAAGAAATGAAATGAAGAATATACTAGATAGAATAATTAGCAGGATGGACGAAGCAGAGGAACAAATTAATGAACTAGAAGACAGTAATGGAAAGTAATCAAGCGGAACAAATGAGAGGAAAAAGAAGTATGCAAAAATGAGAAGAGACTTAGGGAATTCAGTGACTCCATCCAGTGTAACAACACCCACATGAGAGGGATCCCAGAAGGTGAAAAGGGGGAAAAGGGGGCAGAAAATCTATTTGACCAAAGAAGAGCTGAAAACTTAACCTAATCTGGTGAAGGAAACCTATACAAATCCATAAGGCATAGAGATCCCCTCCCACAAAATCAACCTAAGGAGGTCCACATCAAGATACATAGTAATCCAAATGGGAAAAGGTAGTGATAAAGAAAAAACATTTAAAGCAGCAAGATAAAAGAAGACAGGTAACATGCAAGGGAAAGCCCATAAAGCTATCAGCTGAGTTTTCAGCAGAAACTATGCAGGACAGAAGAAAGTGGCGTTAAATATTCAAAGTGATGAAGGAGAAAAATCTGCAGCAAGGAATAATTTATCCAGCAAGCCTATCCTTCAGAAAAGAAGGGGAGAAAAAGAGTTTCTTAGCCACACAAACTAAAAGAGTTCATGACCACTAAATTAACTACAAAAAATATTGAAGGGGACACTATGAGTGGAAAAAAATCGTAAGTGAGAGTATGACAATAATGAATCAAGGAAGCAGTAAAAATAAGTATTTCTGTAAAAATCAGTTAAGGGATTCACAAAATAAAAGTATGTAAAATATGAAAACATATACCCTAACACATGAGGAGGAGTCAACAGTGGGTTTGAACTTAAACAGCATTCAACTTAATATGGACTGAAAAGGCTATATATAATCCAGGGGGTCACCACAAACCCAAACCTCTAATACACATGCAAAAGATAAAGTGAAAGAAATCCAAGAATATCATTAAAGAAAACGAGCAAACCATGAGAGAGAGAGCAAGAGAAGAAAGGATCAGAGAAAAACTACACAAAAAACTATGAAACAAGTAACAAAACATCAATAAATACATGTCTAATGATAATTAGTTTGAATGTAAATGGACTAAACGCTCCAAGCAAAAGAGCATGACAGAGTTTGTATATATATATAAAAGATTTCACACCTAAAGACACCTGCAGATGGAAATTAAGAGATGGAGAAACATTAATCATGCAAGTGGATGTCAAAAGAAGTCAGAGTAGCAATCCTTATATCAGACAAAATAGACTTTTTTAACATTGAAATTGAATTAGCCAACATAGAGTACACCAGTAATTTCAAATGTAGCGTTCCACAATTCATCAGTTGTGTATAACACCCAGTGTTCATCACATCACATGCATTCCTTAATGCCCATCACACAGTTACTCCATCTCCCCACCCACCTTTCCTCCAGCAACCCTCAGTTTGTTTCCAATAGCTGGGAACCTGTCATGGATTTTCTTCCTCTCTGGTTTCTTCGCATTCATTTTCCCTCCCTTCCCCTATGATCCTCTGTGCTGTTCCTTCTATTCCACATATGAGTAAAACCATATAATAATTGTTTTTCTCTGACTGACTTATTTTGCTCAGCATAATACCCTCCAGTGCCTTCCACATCGATATGCTAAATATTGATCCTTTCTGATGGCTGAGTCACATTCCTTTGTATATGTATATACCATGTTTTCTTTATCCATTTATCTGTCGATGGATGTCTTGGTTCCTTCCACGGTTTGGCTACTGTGGACAATGTCGCTATAAACATTTGGGGTGCAGTTGCCCCTTCAGATCACTACATTTGTAGCTTTGGGGTAAATAAAATTGCTGGGGTGTAAGGGAGCTCTGTTTTAACTTCTTGAGGAACCTCAATATTGTTTTCCAAAGTGGCTGTACCAGTTTTCATTCCCACTTTGAAGTGTAAGAGAGTTCCCCTTTCTCCTCACCAACATTTGTTATTTCTTTGCTTGTTAATTTTTGCAATTCTGACTGGTGTGAAGTGATATCTCATTGTCATTTGGATTTCTTTTTCCCCTTGCCAAGTGCTGTTGAGCAGTTTCTCATATGTCTGTTGGCCATTTGTGTGTCTTCTTTGGAGAAATACCTGTTCATATCTTCTGCCCATTTCTTGACTCGGTTATTTGTATTTTGGGTGTTGAGTTTGGGTGTTGAACGGTAGTAAAGTGTACGGCACTTTCATGATGCTTCCACACCCACTTTTGGAAATGCTTCTCTCTCAAGGATACCTGAAGATGTTAGTGGAGAGTTGCCGTATACGCAGACTTGCTTTTCCCAGGTGAGTGCATGGCACATTCCTTATTCACTCACGCACGCGCGCGCGCGCACACACACACACACACACACAGAGTTGAACATGTTTCCGTCTCGTCAGGAAAGGAGGTGTTCGTTGAGAGACGGTTTCTCGACAATGCTTTTGGGTGCTTGCCCTTTTCCCCCCGGAGAGTGAAGTGTATGCGCTTTTTGCCTAGGCTTCCTTACACACCCTTGAGAAGCCTTCCGTCACTCAGAAACAAGCCGTGAGTTGAAAGAGGCGTTCCACACAGACCTCCTTCTCAGAGCGAAGCCTGTCACACTTTTCCTTGGGCCTCCACACGCACTTTAGAAAAACTTCCTCCGGGAAGCTGTGAGTTGAACGACGGGTTTCCTACAGCGGTTTTCCGTGGGGGTAAGGATATATGGCACTTGGCCTTAGGCTTCCACGCACACATTGGAAACGGCTTCTCTCTTCGTGAAACAAGATGTGCGCTGAACGTTGCGTTCTGCGCAGGCTTGCTTTTCACACATCAGCCGATGGTACTTTCCCTAGGCTTCCACACGCGCAGAGAGTATCCCTTCCCTAAACCTGAACCAAGACGCGGGGGAAAGCTGCCTTCTACACCACCTTCTTTTCTGAGTTTCGTATAGAACCCTTGCGTTGTGCTTCCACATCCACTTTTGTCACTGCTTCGATATATCCTCCGGAGAGGGGTTCGCTTGAAAGACGGTCTCCCTCCGTCACGCTTTCAAGGAGTTAAGGATAGGGCACTCTCCTTATGCCTGCACACGTCCACTTGCAATCTCGACTGACTTCATGACCCCGTCCATATGCTACGCTGAAAGTCCCATTGCGCGCGGCCTTGTTTCTAAGAGATGAGGACAGGGCACGGCACGTTCCTTGTGCTTCCACCACGACTATATAAAAGGCTCCCGTCTCCAAGGCAAAGGATGTCAGGTGCAAGACGGCTTCGCAAAAGCGAGGTTGCCTCTTAGAGGGCGGTCTACGGCGCTCTCCTGACGCTTCCACGCCTACATATGCAAACGCTTCTGGGCTCACGAAAGAAGACGTCCGTTGAAAGCTGCCTTGTACCCCGACGCGTTTCTCGGAGTTAGGTCCAGGGAACGGTCCCTGTGCGATCACACGCAGCCTTGAGATGGCTCAGCTCTTTTCGATCGTCAGGGAGGACGTTTCTCGGAGTTAGGTCCAGGGAAAGGTAGTAAAGCGTACGGCTCTTTCATGATGCTTCCACACCCACTTTTGGAAATGCTTCTCTCTCCAGGATACCTGAAGATGCTAGTGGAGAGTCGCCGTAGACGCAGACTTGCTTTTCCCAGGTCAGTACATGGCACTCTCCTTATTCACTCACGCACGCGCGTGCGCGCGTGCCCTCACACACACACACACACACACACACACACACACAGAGTTGAACATGTTTCTGTCTCGTCAGGAAAGAAGGTGATCGTTGAGAGACGGTTTCTCGCCGATGCTTTTGGGTTCTTGCTTTTTTCCCCCCGGAGAGAGAAGTGTAGCCGCTTTTTCCCTAGGCTTCCGTACACACCCTTGAGAAGCCTTCCGTCAGCCAGAAACAAGCCATGAGTTGAAAGAGGCGTTCCACGCAGACCTCCTTCTCAGAGCGAAGCCTGTCACACTTTTCCTTGTGAAGTAAACTAGAGAGATACAAATACTTTCTCAATGATTGCTTTAACAAAAAAGGACTAAATATCCCAATCAGAAAACATAGACTGTAAAGAGGAAGCAAGACCCATCTCTATGCTGCCTACCAGAGAATCACTTCAGACCTAAAAATAAAAGCAGATTGGAAGTAATGGGACACAAAACCATTTATCATGCAAATGGAAGTGAAAAGAAAGTTGGAGTCGTAATATTTTTATGAGACAAAATAAACTGAATTGTGGGGAAGATGGCAGAGTAGAAGGACCCTAAACTCACCTCATCCCACAGATACAACTAGGTAACACTCACACCAGAGTCACCCAGAAATGGACCTTCAGGTTTCCCCACAAAACTATACAACTAAATGGAGAGAGGGAATCACATCAAAGATGGTAGGAAGGACAAGGACTCTGTAGGAATCTAAACCCCATATTTCTGACCACCAGAGGGAGGGAACCACAGTCACAGAGGGGCCAGAAACAAACTACTACACCGGGGAGCCTCTAAAGCGTAGAGACATCCTCATAGCTTATGGCTTTGAAAATCAGAAGGGATGACATTTGTGAGCGTATACAACCAGCAGACTTAAAGCTTGGAACTTTTCAAAATCAGCTGTCTCAGCTCTGAGAGAGCACAGAAGGTGATCGGAAGCTGAGATCTGTCCTTAAAGATTAAGCAGAGCAAAGAGTGTGGAGAAGCTTGGGTGAAGCAGGTTGAAAGGTGCTTGAGGATTAAACAAGGGAGACATAGTTCCTGAACTCAGAGTTTGCTAAGGGACTTGTCCAGGAACAAAGGAGCTGGCAGGTGCCATTTCCCTCTACGGCCCCTCATTATAAACACACACCTACCTGCAAGACCAAGCACAATCTAGCAATCACTAACTTGCATAAACCATGGCCCATCCCCACACCTACCACACCTGCTTCAGTCCCAGTGCTGTGGATACCCTCCCTGATAAGACCCACACAATCCTTGACAACAATATGTCTCCCCATCACCCACAGAACACGCATGCATCTTGTTAAAACAGCACACCCCATGTGTTGTGCACAATGACACAGTCCAGATCCAGTCTCTGTTGTTGCTATGCATTACCTGCAGAGGAGAACCAGCATCACCAAGTGAAAAATGTATGTTCTGCCCCGTATTTTCAAGAACAAGCAATATATCTGACCTTCCTAACAGAGAGATATTCTCTGAGAAGTAGGCCAAATGAGCAGACAGAGGACTATGTCCTAAACGAAAGAAGAGGACAAAGCCACAGCAAGAGACCTAAACAAAATGGATATAAGGAACATGCCTGACAGAAAATTTAAGATAACAATTATAAAGATACTCACTGGGGAAATGAAAAGAGGGAGGACATCAGAAGGGGTAACATCATTGAGACTCTTAACAAAGAGATATGAAAGAAATAATCAGAGATGTGGAACACAAGAAATGAAATGAAGAATATACTAGATAGAATAATTAGCAGGATGGACGAAGCAGAGGAACAAATTAATGAACTAGAAGACAGTAATGGAAAGTAATCAAGCGGAACAAATGAGAGGAAAAAGAAGTATGCAAAAATGAGAAGAGACTTAGGGAATTCAGTGACTCCATCCAGTGTAACAACACCCACATGAGAGGGATGCCAGAAGGTGAAAAGGGGGAAAAGGGGGCAGAAAATCTATTTGACCAAAGAAGAGCTGAAAACTTAACCTAATCTGGTGAAGGAAACCTATACAAATCCATAAGGCATAGAGATCCCCTCCCACAAAATCAACCTAAGGAGGTCCACATCAAGATACATAGTAATCCAAATGGGAAAAGGTAGTGATAAAGAAAAAACATTTAAAGCAGCAAGATAAAAGAAGACAGTTAACATGCAAGGGAAAGCCCATAAATTTATCAGCTGAGTTTTCAGCAGAAACTATGCAGGACAGAAGAAAGTGGCGTTAAATATTCAAAGTGCTGAAGGAGAAAAATCTGCAGCAAGGAATAATTTATCCAGCAAGCCTATCCTTCAGAAAAGAAGGGGAGAAAAAGAGTTTCTTAGCCACACAAACTAAAAGAGTTCATGACCACTAAATTAACTACAAAAAATATTGAAGGGGACACTATGAGTGGAAAAAAATCGTAAGTGAGAGTATGACAATAATGAATCAAGGAAGCAGTAAAAATAAGTATTTCTGTAAAAATCAGTTAAGGGATTCACAAAATAAAAGTATGTAAAATATGAAAACATATACCCTAACACATGAGGAGGAGTCAACAGTGGGTTTGAACTTAAACAGCATTCAACTTAATATGGACTGAAAAGGCTATATATAATCCAGGGGGTCACCACAAACCCAAACCTCTAATACACATGCAAAAGATAAAGGGAAAGAAATCCAAGAATATCATTAAAGAAAACGAGCAAACCATGAGAGAGAGAGCAAGAGAAGAAAGGATCAGAGAAAAACTACACAAAAAACTATGAAACAAGTAACAAAACATCAATAAATACATGTCTAATGATAATTAGTTTGAATGTAAATGGACTAAATGCTCCAAGCAAAAGAGCATGACAGAGTTTGTATATATATATAAAAGATTTCACACCTAAAGACACCTGCAGATGGAAATTAAGAGATGGAGAAACATTAATCATGCAAGTGGATGTCAAAAGAAATCAGAGTAGCAATCCTTATATCAGACAAAATAGACTTTTTTAACATTGAAATTGAATTAGCCAACATAGAGTACACCAGTAGTTTCAAATGTAGCGTTCCACAATTCTCAGTTGTGTATAACACCCAGTGTTCATCACATCACATGCATTCCTTAATGCCCATCACACAGTTACTCCATCTCCCCACCCACCTTTCCTCCAGCAACCCTCAGTTTGTTTCCAATAGTTAGGAACCTGTCATGGACTTTCTTCCTCTCTGGTTTCTTCGCATTCATTTTCCCTCCCTTCCCCTATGATCCTCTGTGCTGTTCCTTCTATTCCACATATGAGTAAAACCATATAATAATTGTTTTTCTCTGACTGACTTATTTTGCTCAGCATAATACCCTCCAGTGCCATCCACATCGATATGCTAAATATTGATCCTTTCTGATGGCTGAGTCACATTCCTTTGTATATGTATATACCATGTTTTCTTTATCCATTTATCTGTCGATGGATGTCTTGGTTCCTTCCACGGTTTGGCTACTGTGGACAATGTCGCTATAAACATTTGGGGTGCAGTTGCCCCTTCAGATCACTACATTTGTAGCTTTGGGGTAAATAAAATTGCTGGGGTGTAAGGGAGCTCTGTTTTAACTTCTTGAGGAACCTCAATATTGTTTTCCAAAGTGGCTGTACCAGTTTTCATTCCCACTTTGAAGTGTAAGAGAGTTCCCCTTTCTCCTCACCAACATTTGTTATTTCTTTGCTTGTTAATTTTTGCAATTCTGACTGGTGTGATGTGATATCTCATTGTCATTTGGATTTCTTTTTCCCCTTGCCAAGTGCTGTTGAGCAGTTTCTCATATGTCTGTTGGCCATTTGTGTGTCTTCTTTGGAGAAATACCTGTTCATATCTTCTGCCCATTTCTTGACTCGGTTATTTGTATTTTGGGTGTTGAGTTTGGGTGTTGAACGGTAGTAAAGCGTACGGCACTTTCATGATGCTTCCACACCCACTTTTGGAAATGCTTCTCTCTCAAGGATACCTGAAGATATTAGTGGAGAGTTGCCGTATACGCAGACTTGCTTTTCCCAGGTGAGTGCATGGCACATTCCTTATTCACTCACGCGCGCGCGCGCGCACACACACACACACACACACACACAGAGTTGAACATGTTTCCGTCTCGTCAGGAAAGGAGGTGTTCGTTGAGAGACGGTTTCTCGCCAATGCTTTTGGGTGCTTGCCCTTTTCCCCCCGGAGAGTGAAGTGTATGCGCTTTTTGCCTAGGCTTCCGTACACACCCTTGAGAAGCCTTCCGTCACTCAGAAACAAGCCGTGAGTTGAAAGAGGCGTTCCACACAGACCTCCTTCTCAGAGCGAAGCCTGTCACAATTTTCCTTGGGCCTCCACACGCACTTTAGAAAAACTTACTCCGGGAAGCTGTGAGTTGAACGACGGGTTTCCTACAGCGGTTTTCCGTGGGGGTAGGGATATATGGCACTTGGCCTTAGGCTTCCACGCACACATTGGAAACGGCTTCTCTCTTCGTGAAACAAGATGTGCGCTGAACGTTGCGTTCTGCGCAGGCTTGCTTTTCACACATCAGCCGATGGTACTTTCCCTAGGCTTCCACACGCGCAGAGAGTATCCCTTCCCTAAACCTGAACCAAGACGCGGGGGAAAGCTGCCTTCTACACCACCTTCTTTTCCGAGTTTCGTATAGAACCCTTGCGTTGTGCTTCCACATCCACTTTTGTCACTGCTTCGATATATCCTCCGGAGAGGGGTTCGCTTGAAAGACGGTCTCCCTCCGTCACGCTTTCAAGGAGTTAAGGATAGGGCACTCTCCTTATGCCTGCACACGTCCACTTGCAATCTCGACTGACTTCATGACCCCGTCCATATGCTACGCTGAAAGTCCCATTGCGCGCGGCCTTGTTTCTAAGAGATGAGGACAGGGCACGGCACGTTCCTTGTGCTTCCACCACGACTATATAAAAGGCTCCCGTCTCCAAGGCAAAGGATGTCAGGTGCAAGACGGCTTCGCAAAAGCGAGGTTGCCTCTTAGAGGGCGGTCTACGGCGCTCTGCTGACGCTTCCACGCCTACATATGCAAACGCTTCTGGGCTCACGAAAGAAGACGTCCGTTGAAAGCTGCCTTGTACCCCGACGCGTTTCTCGGAGTTAGGTCCAGGGAACGGTCCCTGTGCGATCACACGCAGCCTTGAGATGGCTCAGCTCTTTTCGATCGTCAGGGAGGACGTTTCTCGGAGTTAGGTCCAGGGAAAGGTAGTAAAGCGTACGGCACTTTCATGATGCTTCCACACCCACTTTTGGAAATGCTTCTCTCTCCAGGATACCTGAAGATGCTAGTGGCGAGTCGCCGTAGACGCAGACTTGCTTTTCCCAGGTCAGTACATGGCACTCTCCTTATTCACTCACGCACGCGCGCGCGCGCGTGCCCTCACACACACACACACACACACACACACACACACACACACACAGAGTTGAACATGTTTCTGTCTCGTCAGGAAAGAAGGTGATCGTTGAGAGACGGTTTCTCGCCGATGCTTTTGGGTTCTTGCTTTTTTCCCCCCGGAGAGAGAAGTGTAGCCGCTTTTTCCCTAGGCTTCCGTACACACCCTTGAGAAGCCTTCCGTCAGCCAGAAACAAGCCATGAGTTGAAAGAGGCGTTCCACGCAGACCTCCTTCTCAGAGCGAAGCCTGTCACACTTTTCCTTGTGAAGTCAACTAGAGAGATACAAATACTTTCTCAATGATTGCTTTAACAAAAAAGGACTAAATATCCCAATCAGAAAACATAGACTGTAAAGAGGAAGCAAGACCCATCTCTATGCTGCCTACCAGAGAATCACTTCAGACCTAAAAATAAAAGCAGATTGGAAGTAATGGGACACAAAACCATTTATCATGCAAATGGAAGTGAAAAGAAAGTTGGAGTCGTAATATTTTTATGAGACAAAATAAACTGAATTGTGGGGAAGATGGCAGAGTAGAAGGACCCTAAACTCACCTCATCCCACAGATACAACTAGGTAACACTCACACCAGAGTCACCCAGAAATGGACCTTCAGATTTCCCCACAAAACTCTACAACTAAATGGAGAGAGGGAATCACATCAAAGATGGTAGGAAGGACAAGGACTCTGTAGGAATCTAAAGCCCATATTTCTGACCACCAGAGGGAGGGAACCACAGTCACAGAGGGGCCAGAAACAAACTACTACACCGGGGAGCCTCTAAAGCGTAGAGACATCCTCATAGCTTATGGCTTTGAAAATCAGAAGGGATGACATTTGTGAGCGTATACAACCAGCAGACTTAAAGCTTGGAACTTTTCAAAATCAGCTGTCTCAGCTCTGAGAGAGCACAGAAGGTGATCGGAAGCTGAGATCTGTCCTTAAAGATTAAGCAGAGCAAAGAGTGTGGAGAAGCTTGGGTGAAGCAGGGTGAAAGGTGCTTGAGGATTAAACAAGGGAGACATAGTTCCTGAACTCAGAGTTTGCTAAGGGACTTGTCCAGGAACAAAGGAGCTGGCAGGTGCCATTTCCCTCTACGGCCCCTCATTATAAACACACACCTACCTGCAAGACCAAGCACAATCTAGCAATCACTAACTTGCATAAACCATGGCCCATCCCCACACCTACCACACCTGCTTCAGTCCCAGTGCTGTGGATACCCTCCCTGATAAGACCCACACAATCCTTGACAACAATATGTCTCCCCATCACCCACAGAACACGCATGCATCTTGTTAAAACAGCACACCCCATGTGTTGTGCACAATGACACAGTCCAGATCCAGTCTCTGTTGTTGCTATGCATTACCTTCAGAGGAGAACCAGCATCACCAAGTGAAAAATGTATGTTCTGCCCCGTATTTTCAAGAACAAGCAATATATCTGACCTTCCTAACAGAGAGATATTCTCTGAGAAGTAGGCCAAATGAGCAGACAGAGGACTATGTCCTAAACGAAAGAAGAGGACAAAGCCACAGCAAGAGACCTAAACAAAATGGATATAAGGAACATGCCTGACAGAAAATTTAAGATAACAATTATAAAGATACTCACTGGGGAAATGAAAAGAGGGAGGACATCAGAAGGGGGAACATCATTGAGACTCTTAACAAAGAGATATGAAAGAAATAATCAGAGATGTGGAACACAAGAAATGAAATGAAGAATATACTAGATAGAATAATTAGCAGGATGGACGAAGCAGAGGAACAAATTAATGAACTAGAAGACAGTAATGGAAAGTAATCAAGCGGAACAAATGAGAGGAAAAAGAAGTATGCAAAAATGAGAAGAGACTTAGGGAATTCAGTGACTCCATCCAGTGTAACAACACCCACATGAGAGGGATCCCAGAAGGTGAAAAGGGGGAAAAGGGGGCAGAAAATCTATTTGACCAAAGAAGAGCTGAAAACTTAACCTAATCTGGTGAAGGAAACCTATACAAATCCATAAGGCATAGAGATCCCCTCCCACAAAATCAACCTAAGGAGGTCCACATCAAGACACATAGTAATCAAAATGGGAAAAGGTAGTGATAAAGAAAAAACATTTAAAGCAGCAAGATAAAAGAAGACAGGTACCATGCAAGGGAAAGCCCATAAAGCTATCAGGTGAGTTTTCAGCAGAAACTATGCAGGACAGAAGAAAGTGGCGTTAAATATTCAAAGTGCTGAAGGAGAAAAATCTGCAGCAAGGAATAATTTATCCAGCAAGCCTATCCTTCAGAAAAGAAGGGGAGAAAAAGAGTTTCTTAGCCACACAAACTAAAAGAGTTCATGACCACTAAATTAACTACAAAAAATATTGAAGGGGACACTATGAGTGGAAAAAAATCGTAAGTGAGAGTATGACAATAATGAATCAAGGAAGCAGTAAAAATAAGTATTTCTGTAAAAATCAGTTAAGGGTTTCACAAAATAAAAGTATGTAAAATATGAAAACATATACCCTAACACATGAGGAGGAGACAACAGTGGGTTTGAACTTAAACAGCATTCAACTTAATATGGACTGAAAAGGCTATATATAATCCAGGGGGTCACCACAAACCCAAACCTCTAATACACATGCAAAAGATAAAGGGAAAGAAATCCAAGAATATCATTAAAGAAAACGAGCAAACCATGAGAGAGAGAGCAAGAGAAGAAAGGATCAGAGAAAAACTACACAAAAAACTATGAAACAAGTAACAAAACATCAATAAATACATGTCTAATGATAATTAGTTTGAATGTAAATGGACTAAACGCTCCAAGCAAAAGAGCATGACAGAGTTTGTATATATATATAAAAGATTTCACACCTAAAGACACCTGCAGATGGAAATTAAGAGATGGAGAAACATTAATCATGCAAGTGGATGTCAAAAGAAGTCAGAGTAGCAATCCTTATATCAGACAAAATAGACTTTTTTAACATTGAAATTGAATTAGCCAACATAGAGTACACCAGTAATTTCAAATGTAGCGTTCCACAATTCATCAGTTGTGTATAACACCCAGTGTTCATCACATCACATGCATTCCTTAATGCCCATCACACAGTTACTCCATCTCCCCACCCACCTTTCCTCCAGCAACCCTCAGTTTGTTTCCAATAGCTGGGAACCTGTCATGGATTTTCTTCCTCTCTGGTTTCTTCGCATTCATTTTCCCTCCCTTCCCCTATGATCCTCTGTGCTGTTCCTTCTATTCCACATATGAGTAAAACCATATAATAATTGTTTTTCTCTGACTGACTTATTTTGCTCAGCATAATACCCTCCAGTGCCTTCCACATCGATATGCTAAATATTGATCCTTTCTGATGGCTGAGTCACATTCCTTTGTATATGTATATACCATGTTTTCTTTATCCATTTATCTGTCGATGGATGTCTTGGTTCCTTCCACGGTTTGGCTACTGTGGACAATGTCGCTATAAACATTTGGGGTGCAGTTGCCCCTTCAGATCACTACATTTGTAGCTTTGGGGTAAATAAAATTGCTGGGGTGTAAGGGAGCTCTGTTTTAACTTCTTGAGGAACCTCAATATTGTTTTCCAAAGTGGCTGTACCAGTTTTCATTCCCACTTTGAAGTGTAAGAGAGTTCCCCTTTCTCCTCACCAACATTTGTTATTTCTTTGCTTGTTAATTTTTGCAATTCTGACTGGTGTGAAGTGATATCTCATTGTCATTTGGATTTCTTTTTCCCCTTGCCAAGTGCTGTTGAGCAGTTTCTCATATGTCTGTTGGCCATTTGTGTGTCTTCTTTGGAGAAATACCTGTTCATATCTTCTGCCCATTTCTTGACTCGGTTATTTGTATTTTGGGTGTTGAGTTTGGGTGTTGAACGGTAGTAAAGTGTACGGCACTTTCATGATGCTTCCACACCCACTTTTGGAAATGCTTCTCTCTCAAGGATACCTGAAGATGTTAGTGGAGAGTTGCCGTATACGCAGACTTGCTTTTCCCAGGTGAGTGCATGGCACATTCCTTATTCACTCACGCACGCGCGCGCGCGCACACACACACACACACACACAGAGTTGAACATGTTTCCGTCTCGTCAGGAAAGGAGGTGTTCGTTGAGAGACGGTTTCTCGACAATGCTTTTGGGTGCTTGCCCTTTTCCCCCCGGAGAGTGAAGTGTATGCGCTTTTTGCCTAGGCTTCCTTACACACCCTTGAGAAGCCTTCCGTCACTCAGAAACAAGCCGTGAGTTGAAAGAGGCGTTCCACACAGACCTCCTTCTCAGAGCGAAGCCTGTCACACTTTTCCTTGGGCCTCCACACGCACTTTAGAAAAACTTCCTCCGGGAAGCTGTGAGTTGAACGACGGGTTTCCTACAGCGGTTTTCCGTGGGGGTAAGGATATATGGCACTTGGCCTTAGGCTTCCACGCACACATTGGAAACGGCTTCTCTCTTCGTGAAACAAGATGTGCGCTGAACGTTGCGTTCTGCGCAGGCTTGCTTTTCACACATCAGCCGATGGTACTTTCCCTAGGCTTCCACACGCGCAGAGAGTATCCCTTCCCTAAACCTGAACCAAGACGCGGGGGAAAGCTGCCTTCTACACCACCTTCTTTTCTGAGTTTCGTATAGAACCCTTGCGTTGTGCTTCCACATCCACTTTTGTCACTGCTTCGATATATCCTCCGGAGAGGGGTTCGCTTGAAAGACGGTCTCCCTCCGTCACGCTTTCAAGGAGTTAAGGATAGGGCACTCTCCTTATGCCTGCACACGTCCACTTGCAATCTCGACTGACTTCATGACCCCGTCCATATGCTACGCTGAAAGTCCCATTGCGCGCGGCCTTGTTTCTAAGAGATGAGGACAGGGCACGGCACGTTCCTTGTGCTTCCACCACGACTATATAAAAGGCTCCCGTCTCCAAGGCAAAGGATGTCAGGTGCAAGACGGCTTCTCAAAAGCGAGGTTGCCTCTTAGAGGGCGGTCTACGGCGCTCTCCTGACGCTTCCACGCCTACATATGCAAACGCTTCTGGGCTCACGAAAGAAGACGTCCGTTGAAAGCTGCCTTGTACCCCGACGCGTTTCTCGGAGTTAGGTCCAGGGAACGGTCCCTGTGCGATCACACGCAGCCTTGAGATGGCTCAGCTCTTTTCGATCGTCAGGGAGGACGTTTCTCGGAGTTAGGTCCAGGGAAAGGTAGTAAAGCGTACGGCTCTTTCATGATGCTTCCACACCCACTTTTGGAAATGCTTCTCTCTCCAGGATACCTGAAGATGCTAGTGGAGAGTCGCCGTAGACGCAGACTTGCTTTTCCCAGGTCAGTACATGGCACTCTCCTTATTCACTCACGCACGCGCGTGCGCGCGTGCCCTCACACACACACACACACACACACACACACACACAGAGTTGAACATGTTTCTGTCTCGTCAGGAAAGAAGGTGATCGTTGAGAGACGGTTTCTCGCCGATGCTTTTGGGTTCTTGCTTTTTTCCCCCCGGAGAGAGAAGTGTAGCCGCTTTTTCCCTAGGCTTCCGTACACACCCTTGAGAAGCCTTCCGTCAGCCAGAAACAAGCCATGAGTTGAAAGAGGCGTTCCACGCAGACCTCCTTCTCAGAGCGAAGCCTGTCACACTTTTCCTTGTGAAGTAAACTAGAGAGATACAAATACTTTCTCAATGATTGCTTTAACAAAAAAGGACTAAATATCCCAATCAGAAAACATAGACTGTAAAGAGGAAGCAAGACCCATCTCTATGCTGCCTACCAGAGAATCACTTCAGACCTAAAAATAAAAGCAGATTGGAAGTAATGGGACACAAAACCATTTATCATGCAAATGGAAGTGAAAAGAAAGTTGGAGTCGTAATATTTTTATGAGACAAAATAAACTGAATTGTGGGGAAGATGGCAGAGTAGAAGGACCCTAAACTCACCTCATCCCACAGATACAACTAGGTAACACTCACACCAGAGTCACCCAGAAATGGACCTTCAGGTTTCCCCACAAAACTATACAACTAAATGGAGAGAGGGAATCACATCAAAGATGGTAGGAAGGACAAGGACTCTGTAGGAATCTAAACCCCATATTTCTGACCACCAGAGGGAGGGAACCACAGTCACAGAGGGGCCAGAAACAAACTACTACACCGGGGAGCCTCTAAAGCGTAGAGACATCCTCATAGCTTATGGCATTGAAAATCAGAAGGGATGACATTTGTGAGCGTATACAACCAGCAGACTTAAAGCTTGGAACTTTTCAAAATCAGCTGTCTCAGCTCTGAGAGAGCACAGAAGGTGATCGGAAGCTGAGATCTGTCCTTAAAGATTAAGCAGAGCAAAGAGTGTGGAGAAGCTTGGGTGAAGCAGGTTGAAAGGTGCTTGAGGATTAAACAAGGGAGACATAGTTCCTGAACTCAGAGTTTGCTAAGGGACTTGTCCAGGAACAAAGGAGCTGGCAGGTGCCATTTCCCTCTACGGCCCCTCATTATAAACACACACCTACCTGCAAGACCAAGCACAATCTAGCAATCACTAACTTGCATAAACCATGGCCCATCCCCACACCTACCACACCTGCTTCAGTCCCAGTGCTGTGGATACCCTCCCTGATAAGACCCACACAATCCTTGACAACAATATGTCTCCCCATCACCCACAGAACACGCATGCATCTTGTTAAAACAGCACACCCCATGTGTTGTGCACAATGACACAGTCCAGATCCAGTCTCTGTTGTTGCTATGCATTACCTGCAGAGGAGAACCAGCATCACCAAGTGAAAAATGTATGTTCTGCCCCGTATTTTCAAGAACAAGCAATATATCTGACCTTCCTAACAGAGAGATATTCTCTGAGAAGTAGGCCAAATGAGCAGACAGAGGACTATGTCCTAAACGAAAGAAGAGGACAAAGCCACAGCAAGAGACCTAAACAAAATGGATATAAGGAACATGCCTGACAGAAAATTTAAGATAACAATTATAAAGATACTCACTGGGGAAATGAAAAGAGGGAGGACATCAGAAGGGGGAACATCATTGAGACTCTTAACAAAGAGATATGAAAGAAATAATCAGAGATGTGGAACACAAGAAATGAAATGAAGAATATACTAGATAGAATAATTACCAGGATGGACGAAGCAGAGGAACAAATTAATGAACTAGAAGACAGTAATGGAAAGTAATCAAGCGGAACAAATGAGAGGAAAAAGAAGTATGCAAAAATGAGAAGAGACTTAGGGAATTCAGTGACTCCATCCAGTGTAACAACACCCACATGAGAGGGATGCCAGAAGGTGAAAAGGGGGAAAAGGGGGCAGAAAATCTATTTGACCAAAGAAGAGCTGAAAACTTAACCTAATCTGGTGAAGGAAACCTATACAAATCCATAAGGCATAGAGATCCCCTCCCACAAAATCAACCTAAGGAGGTCCACATCAAGATACATAGTAATCAAAATGGGAAAAGGTAGTGATAAAGAAAAAACATTTAAAGCAGCAAGATAAAAGAAGACAGTTAACATGCAAGGGAAAGCCCATAAATTTATCAGCTGAGTTTTCAGCAGAAACTATGCAGGACAGAAGAAAGTGGCGTTAAATATTCAAAGTGCTGAAGGAGAAAAATCTGCAGCAAGGAATAATTTATCCAGCAAGCCTATCCTTCAGAAAAGAAGGGGAGAAAAAGAGTTTCTTAGCCACACAAACTAAAAGAGTTCATGACCACTAAATTAACTACAAAAAATATTGAAGGGGACACTATGAGTGGAAAAAAATCGTAAGTGAGAGT
The DNA here is from genome assembly GCF_037043125.1 of Eumetopias jubatus. Lineage (NCBI taxonomy): Eukaryota > Metazoa > Chordata > Mammalia > Carnivora > Otariidae > Eumetopias > Eumetopias jubatus. The sequence goes on from NW_028274844.1 coordinate 1,260,886, forward strand.
ATGACAATAATGAATCAAGGAAGCAGTAAAAATAAGTATTTCTGTAAAAATCAGTTAAGGGATTCACAAAATAAAAGTATGTAAAATATGAAAACATATACCCTAACACATGAGGAGGAGTCAACAGTGGGTTTGAACTTAAACAGCATTCAACTTAATATGGACTGAAAAGGCTATATATAATCCAGGGGGTCACCACAAACCCAAACCTCTAATACACATGCAAAAGATAAAGGGAAAGAAATCCAAGAATATCATTAAAGAAAACGAGCAAACCATGAGAGAGAGAGCAAGAGAAGAAAGGATCAGAGAAAAACTACACAAAAAACTATGAAACAAGTAACAAAACATCAATAAATACATGTCTAATGATAATTAGTTTGAATGTAAATGGACTAAATGCTCCAAGCAAAAGAGCATGACAGAGTTTGTATATATATATAAAAGATTTCACACCTAAAGACACCTGCAGATGGAAATTAAGAGATGGAGAAACATTAATCATGCAAGTGGATGTCAAAAGAAATCAGAGTAGCAATCCTTATATCAGACAAAATAGACTTTTTTAACATTGAAATTGAATTAGCCAACATAGAGTACACCAGTAGTTTCAAATGTAGCGTTCCACAATTCTCAGTTGTGTATAACACCCAGTGTTCATCACATCACATGCATTCCTTAATGCCCATCACACAGTTACTCCATCTCCCCACCCACCTTTCCTCCAGCAACCCTCAGTTTGTTTCCAATAGTTAGGAACCTGTCATGGACTTTCTTCCTCTCTGGTTTCTTCGCATTCATTTTCCCTCCCTTCCCCTATGATCCTCTGTGCTGTTCCTTCTATTCCACATATGAGTAAAACCATATAATAATTGTTTTTCTCTGACTGACTTATTTTGCTCAGCATAATACCCTCCAGTGCCATCCACATCGATATGCTAAATATTGATCCTTTCTGATGGCTGAGTCACATTCCTTTGTATATGTATATACCATGTTTTCTTTATCCATTTATCTGTCGATGGATGTCTTGGTTCCTTCCACGGTTTGGCTACTGTGGACAATGTCGCTATAAACATTTGGGGTGCAGTTGCCCCTTCAGATCACTACATTTGTAGCTTTGGGGTAAATAAAATTGCTGGGGTGTAAGGGAGCTCTGTTTTAACTTCTTGAGGAACCTCAATATTGTTTTCCAAAGTGGCTGTACCAGTTTTCATTCCCACTTTGAAGTGTAAGAGAGTTCCCCTTTCTCCTCACCAACATTTGTTATTTCTTTGCTTGTTAATTTTTGCAATTCTGACTGGTGTGAAGTGATATCTCATTGTCATTTGGATTTCTTTTTCCCCTTGCCAAGTGCTGTTGAGCAGTTTGTCATATGTCTGTTGGCCATTTGTGTGTCTTCTTTGGAGAAATACCTGTTCATATCTTCTGCCCATTTCTTGACTCGGTTATTTGTATTTTGGGTGTTGAGTTTGGGTGTTGAACGGTAGTAAAGCGTACGGCACTTTCATGATGCTTCCACACCCACTTTTGGAAATGCTTCTCTCTCAAGGATACCTGAAGATATTAGTGGAGAGTTGCCGTATACGCAGACTTGCTTTTCCCAGGTGAGTGCATGGCACATTCCTTATTCACTCACGCGCGCGCGCGCGCACACACACACACACACACACACACACAGAGTTGAACATGTTTCCGTCTCGTCAGGAAAGGAGGTGTTCGTTGAGAGACGGTTTCTCGCCAATGCTTTTGGGTGCTTGCCCTTTTCCCCCCGGAGAGTGAAGTGTATGCGCTTTTTGCCTAGGCTTCCGTACACACCCTTGAGAAGCCTTCCGTCACTCAGAAACAAGCCGTGAGTTGAAAGAGGCGTTCCACACAGACCTCCTTCTCAGAGCGAAGCCTGTCACAATTTTCCTTGGGCCTCCACACGCACTTTAGAAAAACTTACTCCGGGAAGCTGTGAGTTGAACGACGGGTTTCCTACAGCGGTTTTCCGTGGGGGTAGGGATATATGGCACTTGGCCTTAGGCTTCCACGCACACATTGGAAACGGCTTCTCTCTTCGTGAAACAAGATGTGCGCTGAACGTTGCGTTCTGCGCAGGCTTGCTTTTCACACATCAGCCGATGGTACTTTCCCTAGGCTTCCACACGCGCAGAGAGTATCCCTTCCCTAAACCTGAACCAAGACGCGGGGGAAAGCTGCCTTCTACACCACCTTCTTTTCCGAGTTTCGTATAGAACCCTTGCGTTGTGCTTCCACATCCACTTTTGTCACTGCTTCGATATATCCTCCGGAGAGGGGTTCGCTTGAAAGACGGTCTCCCTCCGTCACGCTTTCAAGGAGTTAAGGATAGGGCACTCTCCTTATGCCTGCACACGTCCACTTGCAATCTCGACTGACTTCATGACCCCGTCCATATGCTACGCTGAAAGTCCCATTGCGCGCGGCCTTGTTTCTAAGAGATGAGGACAGGGCACGGCACGTTCCTTGTGCTTCCACCACGACTATATAAAAGGCTCCCGTCTCCAAGGCAAAGGATGTCAGGTGCAAGACGGCTTCGCAAAAGCGAGGTTGCCTCTTAGAGGGCGGTCTACGGCGCTCTGCTGACGCTTCCACGCCTACATATGCAAACGCTTCTGGGCTCACGAAAGAAGACGTCCGTTGAAAGCTGCCTTGTACCCCGACGCGTTTCTCGGAGTTAGGTCCAGGGAACGGTCCCTGTGCGATCACACGCAGCCTTGAGATGGCTCAGCTCTTTTCGATCGTCAGGGAGGACGTTTCTCGGAGTTAGGTCCAGGGAAAGGTAGTAAAGCGTACGGCACTTTCATGATGCTTCCACACCCACTTTTGGAAATGCTTCTCTCTCCAGGATACCTGAAGATGCTAGTGGCGAGTCGCCGTAGACGCAGACTTGCTTTTCCCAGGTCAGTACATGGCACTCTCCTTATTCACTCACGCACGCGCGCGCGCGCGTGCCCTCACACACACACACACACACACACACACACACACACACACACACACAGAGTTGAACATGTTTCTGTCTCGTCAGGAAAGAAGGTGATCGTTGAGAGACGGTTTCTCGCCGATGCTTTTGGGTTCTTGCTTTTTTCCCCCCGGAGAGAGAAGTGTAGCCGCTTTTTCCCTAGGCTTCCGTACACACCCTTGAGAAGCCTTCCGTCAGCCAGAAACAAGCCATGAGTTGAAAGAGGCGTTCCACGCAGACCTCCTTCTCAGAGCGAAGCCTGTCACACTTTTCCTTGTGAAGTCAACTAGAGAGATACAAATACTTTCTCAATGATTGCTTTAACAAAAAAGGACTAAATATCCCAATCAGAAAACATAGACTGTAAAGAGGAAGCAAGACCCATCTCTATGCTGCCTACCAGAGAATCACTTCAGACCTAAAAATAAAAGCAGATTGGAAGTAATGGGACACAAAACCATTTATCATGCAAATGGAAGTGAAAAGAAAGTTGGAGTCGTAATATTTTTATGAGACAAAATAAACTGAATTGTGGGGAAGATGGGAGAGTAGAAGGACCCTAAACTCACCTCATCCCACAGATACTACTAGGTAACACTCACACCAGAGTCACCCAGAAATGGACCTTCAGATTTCCCCACAAAACTATACAACTAAATGGAGAGAGGGAATCACATCAAAGATGGTAGGAAGGACAAGGACTCTGTAGGAATCTAAAGCCCATATTTCTGACCACCAGAGGGAGGGAACCACAGTCACAGAGGGGCCAGAAACAAACTACTACACCGGGGAGCCTCTAAAGCGTAGAGACATCCTCATAGCTTATGGCTTTGAAAATCAGAAGGGATGACATTTGTGAGCGTATACAACCAGCAGACTTAAAGCTTGGAACTTTTCAAAATCAGCTGTCTCAGCTCTGAGAGAGCACAGAAGGTGATAGGAAGCTGAGATCTGTCCTTAAAGATTAAGCAGAGCAAAGAGTGTGGAGAAGCTTGGGTGAAGCAGGTTGAAAGGTGCTTGAGGATTAAACAAGGGAGACATAGTTCCTGAACTCAGAGTTTGCTAAGGGACTTGTCCAGGAACAAAGGAGCTGGCAGGTGCCATTTCCCTCTACGGCCCCTCATTATAAACACACACCTACCTGCAAGACCAAGCACAATCTAGCAATCACTAACTTGCATAAACCATGGCCCATCCCCACACCTACCACACCTGCTTCAGTCCCAGTGCTGTGGATACCCTCCCTGATAAGACCCACACAATCCTTGACAACAATATGTCTCCCCATCACCCACAGAACACGCATGCGTCTTGTTAAAACAGCACACCCCATGTGTTGTGCACAATGACACAGTCCAGATCCAGTCTCTGTTGTTGCTATGCATTACCTTCAGAGGAGAACCAGCATCACCAAGTGAAAAATGTATGTTCTGCCCCGTATTTTCAAGAACAAGCAATATATCTGACCTTCCTAACAGAGAGATATTCTCTGAGAAGTAGGCCAAATGAGCAGACAGAGGACTATGTCCTAAACGAAAGAAGAGGACAAAGCCACAGCAAGAGACCTAAACAAAATGGATATAAGGAACATGCCTGACAGAAAATTTAAGATAACAATTATAAAGATACTCACTGGGGAAATGAAAAGAGGGAGGACATCAGAAGGGGGAACATCATTGAGACTCTTAACAAAGAGATATGAAAGAAATAATCAGAGATGTGGAACACAAGAAATGAAATGAAGAATATACTAGATAGAATAATTAGCAGGATGGACGAAGCAGAGGAACAAATTAATGAACTAGAAGACAGTAATGGAAAGTAATCAAGCGGAACAAATGAGAGGAAAAAGAAGTATGCAAAAATGAGAAGAGACTTAGGGAATTCAGTGACTCCATCCAGTGTAACAACACCCACATGAGAGGGATCCCAGAAGGTGAAAAGGGGGAAAAGGGGGCAGAAAATCTATTTGACCAAAGAAGAGCTGAAAACTTAACCTAATCTGGTGAAGGAAACCTATACAAATCCATAAGGCATAGAGATCCCCTCCCACAAAATCAACCTAAGGAGGTCCACATCAAGATACATAGTAATCCAAATGGGAAAAGGTAGTGATAAAGAAAAAACATTTAAAGCAGCAAGATAAAAGAAGACAGTTAACATGCAAGGGAAAGCCCATAAATCTATCAGCTGAGTTTTCAGCAGAAACTATGCAGGACAGAAGAAAGTGGCGTTAAATATTCAAAGTGCTGAATGAGAAAAATCTGCAGCAAGGAATAATTTATCCAGCAAGCCTATCCTTCAGAAAAGAAGGGGAGAAAAAGAGTTTCTTAGCCACACAAACTAAAAGAGTTCATGACCACTAAATTAACTACAAAAAATATTGAAGGGGACACTATGAGTGGAAAAAAATCGTAAGTGAGAGTATGACAATAATGAATCAAGGAAGCAGTAAAAATAAGTATTTCTGTAAAAGTCAGTTAAGGGATTCACAAAATAAAAGTATGTAAAATATGAAAACATATACCCTAACACATGAGGAGGAGTCAACAGTGGGTTTGAACTTAAACAGCATTCAACTTAATATAGACTGAAAAGGCTATATATAATCCAGGGGGTCACCACAAACCCAAACCTCTAATACACATGCAAAAGATAAAGGGAAAGAAATCCAAGAATATCATTAAAGAAAACGAGCAAACCATGACAGAGAGAGCAAGAGAAGAAAGGATCAGAGAAAAACTACACAAAAAACTATGAAACAAGTAACAAAACATCAATAAATACATGTCTAATGATAATTAGTTTGAATGTAAATGGACTAAATGCTCCAAGCAAAAGAGCATGACAGAGTTTGTATATATATATAAAAGATTTCACACCTAAAGACACCTGCAGATGGAAATTAAGAGATGGAGAAACATTAATCATGCAAGTGGATGTCAAAAGAAGTCAGAGTAGCAATCCTTATATCAGACAAAATAGACTTTTTTAACATTGAAATTGAATTAGCCAACATAGAGTACACCAGTAGTTTCAAATGTAGCGTTCCACAATTCATCAGTTGTGTATAACACCCAGTGTTCATCACATCACATGCATTCCTTAATGCCCATCACACAGTTACTCCATCTCCCCACCCACCTTTCCTCCAGCAACCCTCAGTTTGTTTCCAATAGTTAGGAACCTGTCATGGATTTTCTTCCTCTCTGGTTTCTTCGCATTCATTTTCCCTCCCTTCCCCTATGATCCTCTGTGCTGTTCCTTCTATTCCACATATGAGTAAAACCATATAATAATTGTTTTTCTCTGACTGACTTATTTTGCTCAGCATAATACCCTCCAGTGCCATCCACATCGATATGCTAAATATTGATCCTTTCTGATGGCTGAGTCACATTCCTTTGTATATGTATATACCATGTTTTCTTTATCCATTTATCTGTCGATGGATGTCTTGGTTCCTTCCACGGTTTGGCTACTGTGGACAATGTCGCTATAAATATTTGGGGTGCAGTTGCCCCTTCAGATCACTACATTTGTAGCTTTGGGGTAAATAAAATTGCTGGGTTGTAAGGGAGCTCTCTTTTAAGTTCTTGAGGAACGTCCATAATGTTTTCCAAAGTGGCTGTACCAGTTTTCATTCCCACTTAGAAGTGTAAGAGAGTTCCCCTTTCTCCTCACCAACATTTGTTATTTCTTCGCTTGTTAATTTTTGCAATTCTGACTGGTGTGAAGTGGTATCTCATTGTCATTTGGATTTCTTTTTCCCCATGCCAAGTGATGTTGAGCAGTTTGTCATATGTCTGTTGGCCATTTGTGTGTCTTCTTTGGAGAAATATCTGTTCATATCTTCTGCCCATTTCTTGACTCGCTTATTTGTTTTTTGGGTGTTGAGTTTGGGTGTTGAACGGTAGTAAAGCGTACGGCACATTCATGATGCTTCCACACCCACTTTTGGAAATGCTTCTCTCTCCAGGATACCTGAAGATGTTATTGGAGAGTTGCCGTATACGCAGACTTGCTTTTCCCAGGTGAGTGCATGGCACATTCCTTATTCACTCACGCGCGCGCGCGCGCACACACACACACACACACACACACACAGACAGAGTTGAACATGTTTCTGTCTCGTCAGGAAAGGAGGTGTTTGTTGAGAGACGGTTTCTCGCCAATGCTTTTGGGTGCTTGCCCTTTTCCCCCCGGAGAGTAAAGTGTATGCGCTTTTTGCCTAGGCTTCCGTACACACCCTTGAGAAGCCTTCCCTCAGCCAGAAACAAGCCGTGAGTTGAAAGAGGCGTTCCACACAGACCTCCTTCTCAGAGCGAAGCCTGTCACACTTTTCCTTGGGCCTCCACACGCACTTTAGAAAAACTTCCTCCGGGAAGCTGTGAGTTGAACGACGGGTTTCCTACAGCGGTTTTCCGTGGGGGTAAGGATATATGGCACTTGGCCTTAGGCTTCCACGCACACATTGGAAAGGCTTCTCTCTTCGTGAAACAAGATGTGCGCTGAACGTTGCGTTCTGCGCAGGCTTGGTTTTCACACATCAGCCCATGGTACTTTCCCTAGGCTTCCACACGCGCAGTGAGTATCCCTTCCCTAAACCTGAACCAAGACGCGGGGGAAAGCTGCCTTCTACACCACCTTCTTTTCCGAGTTTCGTATAGAACCCTTGCGTTGTGCTTCCACATCCACTTTTGTCACTGCTTCGATATATCCTCCGGAGAGGGGTTCGCTTGAAAGACGGTCTCCCTCCGTCACGCTTTCAAGTAGTTAAGGATAGGGCACTCTCCTTATGCCTGCACACGTCCACTTGCAATCTCGACTGACTTCATGACCCCGTCCAATGCTACGCTGAAAGTCCCATTGCGCGCGGCCTTGTTTCTAAGAGATGAGGACAGGGCACGGCACGTTCCTTGTGCTTCCACCACGACTATATAAAAGGCTCCCGTCTCCAAGGCAAAGGATGTCAGGTGCAAGACGGCTTCGCAAAAGCGAGGTTGCCTCTTAGAGGGCGGTCTACGGCGCTCTGCTGACGCTTCCACGCCTACATATGCAAACGCTTCTGGGCTCACGAAAGAAGACGTCCGTTGAAAGCTGCCTTGTACCCCGACGCGTTTCTCGGAGTTAGGTCCAGGGAACGGTCCCTGTGCGATCACACGCAGCCTTGAGATGGCTCAGCTCTTTTCGATCGTCAGGGAGGACGTTTCTCGGAGTTAGGTCCAGGGAAAGGTAGTAAAGCGTACGGCACTTTCATGATGCTTCCACACCCACTTTTGGAAATGCTTCTCTCTCCAGGATACCTGAAGATGCTAGTGGCGAGTCGCCGTAGACGCAGACTTGCTTTTCCCAGGTCAGTACATGGCACTCTCCTTATTCACTCACGCACGCGCGCGCGCGCGTGCCCTCACACACACACACACACACACACACACACACACACACACACACAGAGTTGAACATGTTTCTGTCTCGTCAGGAAAGAAGGTGATCGTTGAGAGACGGTTTCTCGCCGATGCTTTTGGGTTCTTGCTTTTTTCCCCCCGGAGAGAGAAGTGTAGCCGCTTTTTCCCTAGGCTTCCGTACACACCCTTGAGAAGCCTTCCGTCAGCCAGAAACAAGCCATGAGTTGAAAGAGGCGTTCCACGCAGACCTCCTTCTCAGAGCGAAGCCTGTCACACTTTTCCTTGTGAAGTCAACTAGAGAGATACAAATACTTTCTCAATGATTGCTTTAACAAAAAAGGACTAAATATCCCAATCAGAAAACATAGACTGTAAAGAGGAAGCAAGACCCATCTCTATGCTGCCTACCAGAGAATCACTTCAGACCTAAAAATAAAAGCAGATTGGAAGTAATGGGACACAAAACCATTTATCATGCAAATGGAAGTGAAAAGAAAGTTGGAGTCGTAATATTTTTATGAGACAAAATAAACTGAATTGTGGGGAAGATGGGAGAGTAGAAGGACCCTAAACTCACCTCATCCCACAGATACTACTAGGTAACACTCACACCAGAGTCACCCAGAAATGGACCTTCAGGTTTCCCCACAAAACTATACAACTAAATGGAGAGAGGGAATCACATCAAAGATGGTAGGAAGGACAAGGACTCTGTAGGAATCTAAAGCCCATATTTCTGACCACCAGAGGGAGGGAACCACAGTCACAGAGGGGCCAGAAACAAACTACTACACCGGGGAGCCTCTAAAGCGTAGAGACATCCTCATAGCTTATGGCTTTGAAAATCAGAAGGGATGACATTTGTGAGCGTATACAACCAGCAGACTTAAAGCTTGGAACTTTTCAAAATCAGCTGTCTCAGCTCTGAGAGAGCACAGAAGGTGATAGGAAGCTGAGATCTGTCCTTAAAGATTAAGCAGAGCAAAGAGTGTGGAGAAGCTTGGGTGAAGCAGGTTGAAAGGTGCTTGAGGATTAAACAAGGGAGACATAGTTCCTGAACTCAGAGTTTGCTAAGGGACTTGTCCAGGAACAAAGGAGCTGGCAGGTGCCATTTCCCTCTACGGCCCCTCATTATAAACACACACCTACCTGCAAGACCAAGCACAATCTAGCAATCACTAACTTGCATAAACCATGGCCCATCCCCACACCTACCACACCTGCTTCAGTCCCAGTGCTGTGGATACCCTCCCTGATAAGACCCACACAATCCTTGACAACAATATGTCTCCCCATCACCCACAGAACACGCATGCGTCTTGTTAAAACAGCACACCCCATGTGTTGTGCACAATGACACAGTCCAGATCCAGTCTCTGTTGTTGCTATGCATTACCTTCAGAGGAGAACCAGCATCACCAAGTGAAAAATGTATGTTCTGCCCCGTATTTTCAAGAACAAGCAATATATCTGACCTTCCTAACAGAGAGATATTCTCTGAGAAGTAGGCCAAATGAGCAGACAGAGGACTATGTCCTAAACGAAAGAAGAGGACAAAGCCACAGCAAGAGACCTAAACAAAATGGATATAAGGAACATGCCTGACAGAAAATTTAAGATAACAATTATAAAGATACTCACTGGGGAAATGAAAAGAGGGAGGACATCAGAAGGGGGAACATCATTGAGACTCTTAACAAAGAGATATGAAAGAAATAATCAGAGATGTGGAACACAAGAAATGAAATGAAGAATATACTAGATAGAATAATTAGCAGGATGGACGAAGCAGAGGAACAAATTAATGAACTAGAAGACAGTAATGGAAAGTAATCAAGCGGAACAAATGAGAGGAAAAAGAAGTATGCAAAAATGAGAAGAGACTTAGGGAATTCAGTGACTCCATCCAGTGTAACAACACCCACATGAGAGGGATCCCAGAAGGTGAAAAGGGGGAAAAGGGGGCAGAAAATCTATTTGACCAAAGAAGAGCTGAAAACTTAACCTAATCTGGTGAAGGAAACCTATACAAATCCATAAGGCATAGAGATCCCCTCCCACAAAATCAACCTAAGGAGGTCCACATCAAGATACATAGTAATCCAAATGGGAAAAGGTAGTGATAAAGAAAAAACATTTAAAGCAGCAAGATAAAAGAAGACAGTTAACATGCAAGGGAAAGCCCATAAATCTATCAGCTGAGTTTTCAGCAGAAACTATGCAGGACAGAAGAAAGTGGCGTTAAATATTCAAAGTGCTGAATGAGAAAAATCTGCAGCAAGGAATAATTTATCCAGCAAGCCTATCCTTCAGAAAAGAAGGGGAGAAAAAGAGTTTCTTAGCCACACAAACTAAAAGAGTTCATGACCACTAAATTAACTACAAAAAATATTGAAGGGGACACTATGAGTGGAAAAAAATCGTAAGTGAGAGTATGACAATAATGAATCAAGGAAGCAGTAAAAATAAGTATTTCTGTAAAAGTCAGTTAAGGGATTCACAAAATAAAAGTATGTAAAATATGAAAACATATACCCTAACACATGAGGAGGAGTCAACAGTGGGTTTGAACTTAAACAGCATTCAACTTAATATAGACTGAAAAGGCTATATATAATCCAGGGGGTCACCACAAACCCAAACCTCTAATACACATGCAAAAGATAAAGGGAAAGAAATCCAAGAATATCATTAAAGAAAACGAGCAAACCATGACAGAGAGAGCAAGAGAAGAAAGGATCAGAGAAAAACTACACAAAAAACTATGAAACAAGTAACAAAACATCAATAAATACATGTCTAATGATAATTAGTTTGAATGTAAATGGACTAAATGCTCCAAGCAAAAGAGCATGACAGAGTTTGTATATATATATAAAAGATTTCACACCTAAAGACACCTGCAGATGGAAATTAAGAGATGGAGAAACATTAATCATGCAAGTGGATGTCAAAAGAAGTCAGAGTAGCAATCCTTACATCAGACAAAATAGACTTTTTTAACATTGAAATTGAATTAGCCAACATAGAGTACACCAGTAGTTTCAAATGTAGCGTTCCACAATTCATCAGTTGTGTATAACACCCAGTGTTCATCACATCACATGCATTCCTTAATGCCCATCACACAGTTACTCCATCTCCCCACCCACCTTTCCTCCAGCAACCCTCAGTTAGTTTCCAATAGTTAGGAACCTGTCATGGATTTTCTTCCTCTCTGGTTTCTTCGCATTCATTTTCCCTCCCTTCCCCTATGATCCTCTGTGCTGTTCCTTCTATTCCACATATGAGTAAAACCATATAATAATTGTTTTTCTCTGACTGACTTATTTTGCTCAGCATAATACCCTCCAGTGCCATCCACATCGATATGCTAAATATTGATCCTTTCTGATGGCTGAGTCACATTCCTTTGTATATGTATATACCATGTTTTCTTTATCCATTTATCTGTCGATGGATGTCTTGGTTCCTTCCACGGTTTGGCTACTGTGGACAATGTCGCTATAAACATTTGGGGTGCAGTTGCCCCTTCAGATCACTACATTTGTAGCTTTGGGGTAAATAAAATTGCTGGGGTGTAAGGGAGCTCTCTTTTAAGTTCTTGAGGAACGTCCATAATGTTTTCCAAAGTGGCTGTACCAGTTTTCATTCCCACTTAGAAGTGTAAGAGAGTTCCCCTTTCTCCTCACCAACATTTGTTATTTCTTCGCTTGTTAATTTTTGCAATTCTGACTGGTGTGAAGTGGTATCTCATTGTCATTTGGATTTCTTTTTCCCCATGCCAAGTGATGTTGAGCAGTTTGTCATATGTCTGTTGGCCATTTGTGTGTCTTCTTTGGAGAAATATCTGTTCATATCTTCTGCCCATTTCTTGACTCGCTTATTTGTTTTTTGGGTGTTGAGTTTGGGTGTTGAACGGTAGTAAAGCGTACGGCACATTCATGATGCTTCCACACCCACTTTTGGAAATGCTTCTCTCTCCAGGATACCTGAAGATGTTATTGGAGAGTTGCCGTATACGCAGACTTGCTTTTCCCAGGTGAGTGCATGGCACATTCCTTATTCACTCACGCGCGCGCGCGCGCACACACACACACACACACACACACACAGACAGAGTTGAACATGTTTCTGTCTCGTCAGGAAAGGAGGTGTTTGTTGAGAGACGGTTTCTCGCCAATGCTTTTGGGTGCTTGCCCTTTTCCCCCCGGAGAGTAAAGTGTATGCGCTTTTTGCCTAGGCTTCCGTACACACCCTTGAGAAGCCTTCCCTCAGCCAGAAACAAGCCGTGAGTTGAAAGAGGCGTTCCACACAGACCTCCTTCTCAGAGCGAAGCCTGTCACACTTTTCCTTGGGCCTCCACACGCACTTTAGAAAAACTTCCTCCGGGAAGCTGTGAGTTGAACGACGGGTTTCCTACAGCGGTTTTCCGTGGGGGTAAGGATATATGGCACTTGGCCTTAGGCTTCCACGCACACATTGGAAAGGCTTCTCTCTTCGTGAAACAAGATGTGCGCTGAACGTTGCGTTCTGCGCAGGCTTGGTTTTCACACATCAGCCCATGGTACTTTCCCTAGGCTTCCACACGCGCAGTGAGTATCCCTTCCCTAAACCTGAACCAAGACGCGGGGGAAAGCTGCCTTCTACACCACCTTCTTTTCCGAGTTTCGTATAGAACCCTTGCGTTGTGCTTCCACATCCACTTTTGTCACTGCTTCGATATATCCTCCGGAGAGGGGTTCGCTTGAAAGACGGTCTCCCTCCGTCACGCTTTCAAGTAGTTAAGGATAGGGCACTCTCCTTATGCCTGCACACGTCCACTTGCAATCTCGACTGACTTCATGACCCCGTCCAATGCTACGCTGAAAGTCCCATTGCGCGCGGCCTTGTTTCTAAGAGATGAGGACAGGGCACGGCACGTTCCTTGTGCTTCCACCACGACTATATAAAAGGCTCCCGTCTCCAAGGCAAAGGATGTCAGGTGCAAGACGGCTTCGCAAAAGCGAGGTTGCCTCTTAGAGGGCGGTCTACGGCGCTCTGCTGACGCTTCCACGCCTACATATGCAAACGCTTCTGGGCTCACGAAAGAAGACGTCCGTTGAAAGCTGCCTTGTACCCCGACGCGTTTCTCGGAGTTAGGTCCAGGGAACGGTCCCTGTGCGATCACACGCAGCCTTGAGATGGCTCAGCTCTTTTCGATCGTCAGGGAGGACGTTTCTCGGAGTTAGGTCCAGGGAAAGGTAGTAAAGCGTACGGCACTTTCATGATGCTTCCACACCCACTTTTGGAAATGCTTCTCTCTCCAGGATACCTGAAGATGCTAGTGGCGAGTCGCCGTAGACGCAGACTTGCTTTTCCCAGGTCAGTACATGGCACTCTCCTTATTCACTCACGCACGCGCGCGCGCGCGTGCCCTCACACACACACACACACACACACACACACACACACACACACACAGAGTTGAACATGTTTCTGTCTCGTCAGGAAAGAAGGTGATCGTTGAGAGACGGTTTCTCGCCGATGCTTTTGGGTTCTTGCTTTTTTCCCCCCGGAGAGAGAAGTGTAGCCGCTTTTTCCCTAGGCTTCCGTACACACCCTTGAGAAGCCTTCCGTCAGCCAGAAACAAGCCATGAGTTGAAAGAGGCGTTCCACGCAGACCTCCTTCTCAGAGCGAAGCCTGTCACACTTTTCCTTGTGAAGTCAACTAGAGAGATACAAATACTTTCTCAATGATTGCTTTAACAAAAAAGGACTAAATATCCCAATCAGAAAACATAGACTGTAAAGAGGAAGCAAGACCCATCTCTATGCTGCCTACCAGAGAATCACTTCAGACCTAAAAATAAAAGCAGATTGGAAGTAATGGGACACAAAACCATTTATCATGCAAATGGAAGTGAAAAGAAAGTTGGAGTCGTAATATTTTTATGAGACAAAATAAACTGAATTGTGGGGAAGATGGCAGAGTAGAAGGACCCTAAACTCACCTCATCCCACAGATACTACTAGGTAACACTCACACCAGAGTCACCCAGAAATGGACCTTCAGATTTCCCCACAAAACTATACAACTAAATGGAGAGAGGGAATCACATCAAAGATGGTAGGAAGGACAAGGACTCTGTAGGAATCTAAAGCCCATATTTCTGACCACCAGAGGGAGGGAACCACAGTCACAGAGGGGCCAGAAACAAACTACTACACCGGGGAGCCTCTAAAGCGTAGAGACATCCTCATAGCTTATGGCTTTGAAAATCAGAAGGGATGACATTTGTGAGCGTATACAACCAGCAGACTTAAAGCTTGGAACTTTTCAAAATCAGCTGTCTCAGCTCTGAGAGAGCACAGAAGGTGATAGGAAGCTGAGATCTGTCCTTAAAGATTAAGCAGAGCAAAGAGTGTGGAGAAGCTTGGGTGAAGCAGGTTGAAAGGTGCTTGAGGATTAAACAAGGGAGACATAGTTCCTGAACTCAGAGTTTGCTAAGGGACTTGTCCAGGAACAAAGGAGCTGGCAGGTGCCATTTCCCTCTACGGCCCCTCATTATAAACACACACCTACCTGCAAGACCAAGCACAATCTAGCAATCACTAACTTGCATAAACCATGGCCCATCCCCACACCTACCACACCTGCTTCAGTCCCAGTGCTGTGGATACCCTCCCTGATAAGACCCACACAATCCTTGACAACAATATGTCTCCCCATCACCCACAGAACACGCATGCGTCTTGTTAAAACAGCACACCCCATGTGTTGTGCACAATGACACAGTCCAGATCCAGTCTCTGTTGTTGCTATGCATTACCTTCAGAGGAGAACCAGCATCACCAAGTGAAAAATGTATGTTCTGCCCCGTATTTTCAAGAACAAGCAATATATCTGACCTTCCTAACAGAGAGATATTCTCTGAGAAGTAGGCCAAATGAGCAGACAGAGGACTATGTCCTAAACGAAAGAAGAGGACAAAGCCACAGCAAGAGACCTAAACAAAATGGATATAAGGAACATGCCTGACAGAAAATTTAAGATAACAATTATAAAGATACTCACTGGGGAAATGAAAAGAGGGAGGACATCAGAAGGGGGAACATCATTGAGACTCTTAACAAAGAGATATGAAAGAAATAATCAGAGATGTGGAACACAAGAAATGAAATGAAGAATATACTAGATAGAATAATTAGCAGGATGGACGAAGCAGAGGAACAAATTAATGAACTAGAAGACAGTAATGGAAAGTAATCAAGCGGAACAAATGAGAGGAAAAAGAAGTATGCAAAAATGAGAAGAGACTTAGGGAATTCAGTGACTCCATCCAGTGTAACAACACCCACATGAGAGGGATCCCAGAAGGTGAAAAGGGGGAAAAGGGGGCAGAAAATCTATTTGACCAAAGAAGAGCTGAAAACTTAACCTAATCTGGTGAAGGAAACCTATACAAATCCATAAGGCATAGAGATCCCCTCCCACAAAATCAACCTAAGGAGGTCCACATCAAGATACATAGTAATCCAAATGGGAAAAGGTAGTGATAAAGAAAAAACATTTAAAGCAGCAAGATAAAAGAAGACAGTTAACATGCAAGGGAAAGCCCATAAATCTATCAGCTGAGTTTTCAGCAGAAACTATGCAGGACAGAAGAAAGTGGCGTTAAATATTCAAAGTGCTGAATGAGAAAAATCTGCAGCAAGGAATAATTTATCCAGCAAGCCTATCCTTCAGAAAAGAAGGGGAGAAAAAGAGTTTCTTAGCCACACAAACTAAAAGAGTTCATGACCACTAAATTAACTACAAAAAATATTGAAGGGGACACTATGAGTGGAAAAAAATCGTAAGTGAGAGTATGACAATAATGAATCAAGGAAGCAGTAAAAATAAGTATTTCTGTAAAAGTCAGTTAAGGGATTCACAAAATAAAAGTATGTAAAATATGAAAACATATACCCTAACACATGAGGAGGAGTCAACAGTGGGTTTGAACTTAAACAGCATTCAACTTAATATAGACTGAAAAGGCTATATATAATCCAGGGGGTCACCACAAACCCAAACCTCTAATACACATGCAAAAGATAAAGGGAAAGAAATCCAAGAATATCATTAAAGAAAACGAGCAAACCATGACAGAGAGAGCAAGAGAAGAAAGGATCAGAGAAAAACTACACAAAAAACTATGAAACAAGTAACAAAACATCAATAAATACATGTCTAATGATAATTAGTTTGAATGTAAATGGACTAAATGCTCCAAGCAAAAGAGCATGACAGAGTTTGTATATATATATAAAAGATTTCACACCTAAAGACACCTGCAGATGGAAATTAAGAGATGGAGAAACATTAATCATGCAAGTGGATGTCAAAAGAAGTCAGAGTAGCAATCCTTATATCAGACAAAATAGACTTTTTTAACATTGAAATTGAATTAGCCAACATAGAGTACACCAGTAGTTTCAAATGTAGCGTTCCACAATTCATCAGTTGTGTATAACACCCAGTGTTCATCACATCACATGCATTCCTTAATGCCCATCACACAGTTACTCCATCTCCCCACCCACCTTTCCTCCAGCAACCCTCAGTTTGTTTCCAATAGTTAGGAACCTGTCATGGATTTTCTTCCTCTCTGGTTTCTTCGCATTCATTTTCCCTCCCTTCCCCTATGATCTTCTGTGCTGTTCCTTCTATTCCACATATGAGTAAAACCATATAATAATTGTTTTTCTCTGACTGACTTATTTTGCTCAGCATAATACCCTCCAGTGCCATCCACATCGATATGCTAAATATTGATCCTTTCTGATGGCTGAGTCACATTCCTTTGTATATGTATATACCATGTTTTCTTTATCCATTTATCTGTCGATGGATGTCTTGGTTCCTTCCACGGTTTGGCTACTGTGGACAATGTCGCTATAAACATTTGGGGTGCAGTTGCCCCTTCAGATCACTACATTTGTAGCTTTGGGGTAAATAAAATTGCTGGGGTGTAAGGGAGCTCTCTTTTAAGTTCTTGAGGAACGTCCATAATGTTTTCCAAAGTGGCTGTACCAGTTTTCATTCCCACTTAGAAGTGTAAGAGAGTTCCCCTTTCTCCTCACCAACATTTGTTATTTCTTCGCTTGTTAATTTTTGCAATTCTGACTGGTGTGAAGTGGTATCTCATTGTCATTTGGATTTCTTTTTCCCCATGCCAAGTGATGTTGAGCAGTTTGTCATATGTCTGTTGGCCATTTGTGTGTCTTCTTTGGAGAAATATCTGTTCATATCTTCTGCCCATTTCTTGACTCGCTTATTTGTTTTTTGGGTGTTGAGTTTGGGTGTTGAACGGTAGTAAAGCGTACGGCACATTCATGATGCTTCCACACCCACTTTTGGAAATGCTTCTCTCTCCAGGATACCTGAAGATGTTATTGGAGAGTTGCCGTATACGCAGACTTGCTTTTCCCAGGTGAGTGCATGGCACATTCCTTATTCACTCACGCGCGCGCGCGCGCACACACACACACACACACACACACACAGACAGAGTTGAACATGTTTCTGTCTCGTCAGGAAAGGAGGTGTTTGTTGAGAGACGGTTTCTCGCCAATGCTTTTGGGTGCTTGCCCTTTTCCCCCCGGAGAGTAAAGTGTATGCGCTTTTTGCCTAGGCTTCCGTACACACCCTTGAGAAGCCTTCCCTCAGCCAGAAACAAGCCGTGAGTTGAAAGAGGCGTTCCACACAGACCTCCTTCTCAGAGCGAAGCCTGTCACACTTTTCCTTGGGGCTCCACACGCACTTTAGAAAAACTTCCTCCGGGAAGCTGTGAGTTGAACGACGGGTTTCCTACAGCGGTTTTCCGTGGGGGTAAGGATATATGGCACTTGGCCTTAGGCTTCCACGCACACATTGGAAAGGCTTCTCTCTTCGTGAAACAAGATGTGCGCTGAACGTTGCGTTCTGCGCAGGCTTGGTTTTCACACATCAGCCCATGGTACTTTCCCTAGGCTTCCACACGCGCAGTGAGTATCCCTTCCCTAAACCTGAACCAAGACGCGGGGGAAAGCTGCCTTCTACACCACCTTCTTTTCCGAGTTTCGTATAGAACCCTTGCGTTGTGCTTCCACATCCACTTTTGTCACTGCTTCGATATATCCTCCGGAGAGGGGTTCGCTTGAAAGACGGTCTCCCTCCGTCACGCTTTCAAGTAGTTAAGGATAGGGCACTCTCCTTATGCCTGCACACGTCCACTTGCAATCTCGACTGACTTCATGACCCCGTCCAATGCTACGCTGAAAGTCCCATTGCGCGCGGCCTTGTTTCTAAGAGATGAGGACAGGGCACGGCACGTTCCTTGTGCTTCCACCACGACTATATAAAAGGCTCCCGTCTCCAAGGCAAAGGATGTCAGGTGCAAGACGGCTTCGCAAAAGCGAGGTTGCCTCTTAGAGGGCGGTCTACGGCGCTCTGCTGACGCTTCCACGCCTACATATGCAAACGCTTCTGGGCTCACGAAAGAAGACGTCCGTTGAAAGCTGCCTTGTACCCCGACGCGTTTCTCGGAGTTAGGTCCAGGGAACGGTCCCTGTGCGATCACACGCAGCCTTGAGATGGCTCAGCTCTTTTCGATCGTCAGGGAGGACGTTTCTCGGAGTTAGGTCCAGGGAAAGGTAGTAAAGCGTACGGCACTTTCATGATGCTTCCACACCCACTTTTGGAAATGCTTCTCTCTCCAGGATACCTGAAGATGCTAGTGGCGAGTCGCCGTAGACGCAGACTTGCTTTTCCCAGGTCAGTACATGGCACTCTCCTTATTCACTCACGCACGCGCGCGCGCGCGTGCCCTCACACACACACACACACACACACACACACACACACACACACACAGAGTTGAACATGTTTCTGTCTCGTCAGGAAAGAAGGTGATCGTTGAGAGACGGTTTCTCGCCGATGCTTTTGGGTTCTTGCTTTTTTCCCCCCGGAGAGAGAAGTGTAGCCGCTTTTTCCCTAGGCTTCCGTACACACCCTTGAGAAGCCTTCCGTCAGCCAGAAACAAGCCATGAGTTGAAAGAGGCGTTCCACGCAGACCTCCTTCTCAGAGCGAAGCCTGTCACACTTTTCCTTGTGAAGTCAACTAGAGAGATACAAATACTTTCTCAATGATTGCTTTAACAAAAAAGGACTAAATATCCCAATCAGAAAACATAGACTGTAAAGAGGAAGCAAGACCCATCTCTATGCTGCCTACCAGAGAATCACTTCAGACCTAAAAATAAAAGCAGATTGGAAGTAATGGGACACAAAACCATTTATCATGCAAATGGAAGTGAAAAGAAAGTTGGAGTCGTAATATTTTTATGAGACAAAATAAACTGAATTGTGGGGAAGATGGCAGAGTAGAAGGACCCTAAACTCACCTCATCCCACAGATACTACTAGGTAACACTCACACCAGAGTCACCCAGAAATGGACCTTCAGATTTCCCCACAAAACTATACAACTAAATGGAGAGAGGGAATCACATCAAAGATGGTAGGAAGGACAAGGACTCTGTAGAATCTAAAGCCCATATTTCTGACCACCAGAGGGAGGGAACCACAGTCACAGAGGGGCCAGAAACAAACTACTACACCGGGGAGCCTCTAAAGCGTAGAGACATCCTCATAGCTTATGGCTTTGAAAATCAGAAGGGATGACATTTGTGAGCGTATACAACCAGCAGTCTTAAAGCTTGGAACTTTTCAAAATCAGCTGTCTCAGCTCTGAGAGAGCACAGAAGGTGATAGGAAGCTGAGATCTGTCCTTAAAGATTAAGCAGAGCAAAGAGTGTGGAGAAGCTTGGGTGAAGCAGGTTGAAAGGTGCTTGAGGATTAAACAAGGGAGACATAGTTCCTGAACTCAGAGTTTGCTAAGGGACTTGTCCAGGAACAAAGGAGCTGGCAGGTGCCATTTCCCTCTACGGCCCCTCATTATAAACACACACCTACCTGCAAGACCAAGCACAATCTAGCAATCACTAACTTGCATAAACCATGGCCCATCCCCACACCTACCACACCTGCTTCAGTCCCAGTGCTGTGGATACCCTCCCTGATAAGACCCACACAATCCTTGACAACAATATGTCTCCCCATCACCCACAGAACACGCATGCGTCTTGTTAAAACAGCACACCCCATGTGTTGTGCACAATGACACAGTCCAGATCCAGTCTCTGTTGTTGCTATGCATTACCTTCAGAGGAGAACCAGCATCACCAAGTGAAAAATGTATGTTCTGCCCCGTATTTTCAAGAACAAGCAATATATCTGACCTTCCTAACAGAGAGATATTCTCTGAGAAGTAGGCCAAATGAGCAGACAGAGGACTATGTCCTAAACGAAAGAAGAGGACAAAGCCACAGCAAGAGACCTAAACAAAATGGATATAAGGAACATGCCTGACAGAAAATTTAAGATAACAATTATAAAGATACTCACTGGGGAAATGAAAAGAGGGAGGACATCAGAAGGGGGAACATCATTGAGACTCTTAACAAAGAGATATGAAAGAAATAATCAGAGATGTGGAACACAAGAAATGAAATGAAGAATATACTAGATAGAATAATTACCAGGATGGACGAAGCAGAGGAACAAATTAATGAACTAGAAGACAGTAATGGAAAGTAATCAAGCGGAACAAATGAGAGGAAAAAGAAGTATGCAAAAATGAGAAGAGACTTAGGGAATTCAGTGACTCCATCCAGTGTAACAACACCCACATGAGAGGGATCCCAGAAGGTGAAAAGGGGGAAAAGGGGGCAGAAAATCTATTTGACCAAAGAAGAGCTGAAAACTTAACCTAATCTGGTGAAGGAAACCTATACAAATCCATAAGGCATAGAGATCCCCTCCCACAAAATCAACCTAAGGAGGTCCACATCAAGATACATAGTAATCCAAATGGGAAAAGGTAGTGATAAAGAAAAAACATTTAAAGCAGCAAGATAAAAGAAGACAGTTAACATGCAAGGGAAAGCCCATAAATCTATCAGCTGAGTTTTCAGCAGAAACTATGCAGGACAGAAGAAAGTGGCGTTAAATATTCAAAGTGCTGAATGAGAAAAATCTGCAGCAAGGAATAATTTATCCAGCAAGCCTATCCTTCAGAAAAGAAGGGGAGAAAAAGAGTTTCTTAGCCACACAAACTAAAAGAGTTCATGACCACTAAATTAACTACAAAAAATATTGAAGGGGACACTATGAGTGGAAAAAAATCGTAAGTGAGAGTATCACAATAATGAATCAAGGAAGCAGTAAAAATAAGTATTTCTGTAAAAGTCAGTTAAGGGATTCACAAAATAAAAGTATGTAAAATATGAAAACATATACCCTAACACATGAGGAGGAGTCAACAGTGGGTTTGAACTTAAACAGCATTCAACTTAATATAGACTGAAAAGGCTATATATAATCCAGGGGGTCACCACAAACCCAAACCTCTAATACACATGCAAAAGATAAAGGGAAAGAAATCCAAGAATATCATTAAAGAAAACGAGCAAACCATGACAGAGAGAGCAAGAGAAGAAAGGATCAGAGAAAAACTACACAAAAAACTATGAAACAAGTAACAAAACATCAATAAATACATGTCTAATGATAATTAGTTTGAATGTAAATGGACTAAATGCTCCAAGCAAAAGAGCATGACAGAGTTTGTTTATATATATAAAAGATTTCACACCTAAAGACACCTGCAGATGGAAATTAAGAGATGGAGAAACATTAATCATGCAAGTGGATGTCAAAAGAAGTCAGAGTAGCAATCCTTATATCAGACAAAATAGACTTTTTTAACATTGAAATTGAATTAGCCAACATAGAGTACACCAGTAGTTTCAAATGTAGCGTTCCACAATTCATCAGTTGTGTATAACACCCAGTGTTCATCACATCACATGCATTCCTTAATGCCCATCACACAGTTACTCCATCTCCCCACCCACCTTTCCTCCAGCAACCCTCAGTTTGTTTCCAATAGTTAGGAACCTGTCATGGATTTTCTTCCTCTCTGGTTTCTTCGCATTCATTTTCCCTCCCTTCCCCTATGATCCTCTGTGCTGTTCCTTCTATTCCACATATGAGTAAAACCATATAATAATTGTTTTTCTCTGACTGACTTATTTTGCTCAGCATAATACCCTCCAGTGCCATCCACATCGATATGCTAAATATTGATCCTTTCTGATGGCTGAGTCACATTCCTTTGTATATGTATATACCATGTTTTCTTTATCCATTTATCTGTCGATGGATGTCTTGGTTCCTTCCACGGTTTGGCTACTGTGGACAATGTCGCTATAAACATTTGGGGTGCAGTTGCCCCTTCAGATCACTACATTTGTAGCTTTGGGGTAAATAAAATTGCTGGGGTGTAAGGGAGCTCTCTTTTAAGTTCTTGAGGAACGTCCATAATGTTTTCCAAAGTGGCTGTACCAGTTTTCATTCCCACTTAGAAGTGTAAGAGAGTTCCCCTTTCTCCTCACCAACATTTGTTATTTCTTCGCTTGTTAATTTTTGCAATTCTGACTGGTGTGAAGTGGTATCTCATTGTCATTTGGATTTCTTTTTCCCCATGCCAAGTGATGTTGAGCAGTTTGTCATATGTCTGTTGGCCATTTGTGTGTCTTCTTTGGAGAAATATCTGTTCATATCTTCTGCCCATTTCTTGACTCGCTTATTTGTTTTTTGGGTGTTGAGTTTGGGTGTTGAACGGTAGTAAAGCGTACGGCACATTCATGATGCTTCCACACCCACTTTTGGAAATGCTTCTCTCTCCAGGATACCTGAAGATGTTATTGGAGAGTTGCCGTATACGCAGACTTGCTTTTCCCAGGTGAGTGCATGGCACATTCCTTATTCACTCACGCGCGCGCGCGCGCACACACACACACACACACACACACACACACAGACAGAGTTGAACATGTTTCTGTCTCGTCAGGAAAGGAGGTGTTTGTTGAGAGACGGTTTCTCGCCAATGCTTTTGGGTGCTTGCCCTTTTCCCCCCGGAGAGTAAAGTGTATGCGCTTTTTGCCTAGGCTTCCGTACACACCCTTGAGAAGCCTTCCCTCAGCCAGAAACAAGCCGTGAGTTGAAAGAGGCGTTCCACACAGACCTCCTTCTCAGAGCGAAGCCTGTCACACTTTTCCTTGGGCCTCCACACGCACTTTAGAAAAACTTCCTCCGGGAAGCTGTGAGTTGAACGACGGGTTTCCTACAGCGGTTTTCCGTGGGGGTAAGGATATATGGCACTTGGCCTTAGGCTTCCACGCACACATTGGAAAGGCTTCTCTCTTCGTGAAACAAGATGTGCGCTGAACGTTGCGTTCTGCGCAGGCTTGGTTTTCACACATCAGCCCATGGTACTTTCCCTAGGCTTCCACACGCGCAGTGAGTATCCCTTCCCTAAACCTGAACCAAGACGCGGGGGAAAGCTGCCTTCTACACCACCTTCTTTTCCGAGTTTCGTATAGAACCCTTGCGTTGTGCTTCCACATCCACTTTTGTCACTGCTTCGATATATCCTCCGGAGAGGGGTTCGCTTGAAAGACGGTCTCCCTCCGTCACGCTTTCAAGGAGTTAAGGATAGGGCACTCTCCTTATGCCTGCACACGTCCACTTGCAATCTCGACTGACTTCATGACCCCGTCCAATGCTACGCTGAAAGTCCCATTGCGCGCGGCCTTGTTTCTAAGAGATGAGGACAGGGCACGGCACGTTCCTTGTGCTTCCACCACGACTATATAAAAGGCTCCCGTCTCCAAGGCAAAGGATGTCAGGTGCAAGACGGCTTCGCAAAAGCGAGGTTGCCTCTTAGAGGGCGGTCTACGGCGCTCTGCTGACGCTTCCACGCCTACATATGCAAACGCTTCTGGGCTCACGAAAGAAGACGTCCGTTGAAAGCTGCCTTGTACCCCGACGCGTTTCTCGGAGTTAGGTCCAGGGAACGGTCCCTGTGCGATCACACGCAGCCTTGAGATGGCTCAGCTCTTTTCGATCGTCAGGGAGGACGTTTCTCGGAGTTAGGTCCAGGGAAAGGTAGTAAAGCGTACGGCACTTTCATGATGCTTCCACACCCACTTTTGGAAATGCTTCTCTCTCCAGGATACCTGAAGATGCTAGTGGCGAGTCGCCGTAGACGCAGACTTGCTTTTCCCAGGTCAGTACATGGCACTCTCCTTATTCACTCACGCACGCGCGCGCGCGCGTGCCCTCACACACACACACACACACACACACACACACACACACACACACACACACAGAGTTGAACATGTTTCTGTCTCGTCAGGAAAGAAGGTGATCGTTGAGAGACGGTTTCTCGCCGATGCTTTTGGGTTCTTGCTTTTTTCCCCCCGGAGAGAGAAGTGTAGCCGCTTTTTCCCTAGGCTTCCGTACACACCCTTGAGAAGCCTTCCGTCAGCCAGAAACAAGCCATGAGTTGAAAGAGGCGTTCCACGCAGACCTCCTTCTCAGAGCGAAGCCTGTCACACTTTTCCTTGTGAAGTCAACTAGAGAGATACAAATACTTTCTCAATGATTGCTTTAACAAAAAAGGACTAAATATCCCAATCAGAAAACATAGACTGTAAAGAGGAAGCAAGACCCATCTCTATGCTGCCTACCAGAGAATCACTTCAGACCTAAAAATAAAAGCAGATTGGAAGTAATGGGACACAAAACCATTTATCATGCAAATGGAAGTGAAAAGAAAGTTGGAGTCGTAATATTTTTATGAGACAAAATAAACTGAATTGTGGGGAAGATGGCAGAGTAGAAGGACCCTAAACTCACCTCATCCCAGAGATACTACTAGGTAACACTCACACCAGAGTCACCCAGAAATGGACCTTCAGATTTCCCCACAAAACTATACAACTAAATGGAGAGAGGGAATCACATCAAAGATGGTAGGAAGGACAAGGACTCTGTAGAATCTAAAGCCCATATTTCTGACCACCAGAGGGAGGGAACCACAGTCACAGAGGGGCCAGAAACAAACTACTACACCGGGGAGCCTCTAAAGCGTAGAGACATCCTCATAGCTTATGGCTTTGAAAATCAGAAGGGATGACATTTGTGAGCGTATACAACCAGCAGTCTTAAAGCTTGGAACTTTTCAAAATCAGCTGTCTCAGCTCTGAGAGAGCACAGAAGGTGATAGGAAGCTGAGATCTGTCCTTAAAGATTAAGCAGAGCAAAGAGTGTGGAGAAGCTTGGGTGAAGCAGGTTGAAAGGTGCTTGAGGATTAAACAAGGGAGACATAGTTCCTGAACTCAGAGTTTGCTAAGGGACTTGTCCAGGAACAAAGGAGCTGGCAGGTGCCATTTCCCTCTACGGCCCCTCATTATAAACACACACCTACCTGCAAGACCAAGCACAATCTAGCAATCACTAACTTGCATAAACCATGGCCCATCCCCACACCTACCACACCTGCTTCAGTCCCAGTGCTGTGGATACCCTCCCTGATAAGACCCACACAATCCTTGACAACAATATGTCTCCCCATCACCCACAGAACACGCATGCGTCTTGTTAAAACAGCACACCCCATGTGTTGTGCACAATGACACAGTCCAGATCCAGTCTCTGTTGTTGCTATGCATTACCTTCAGAGGAGAACCAGCATCACCAAGTGAAAAATGTATGTTCTGCCCCGTATTTTCAAGAACAAGCAATATATCTGACCTTCCTAACAGAGAGATATTCTCTGAGAAGTAGGCCAAATGAGCAGACAGAGGACTATGTCCTAAACGAAAGAAGAGGACAAAGCCACAGCAAGAGACCTAAACAAAATGGATATAAGGAACATGCCTGACAGAAAATTTAAGATAACAATTGTAAAGATACTCACTGGGGAAATGAAAAGAGGGAGGACATCAGAAGGGGGAACATCATTGAGACTCTTAACAAAGAGATATGAAAGAAATAATCAGAGATGTGGAACACAAGAAATGAAATGAAGAATATACTAGATAGAATAATTAGCAGGATGGACGAAGCAGAGGAACAAATTAATGAACTAGAAGACAGTAATGGAAAGTAATCAAGCGGAACAAATGAGAGGAAAAAGAAGTATGCAAAAATGAGAAGAGACTTAGGGAATTCAGTGACTCCATCCAGTGTAACAACACCCACATGAGAGGGATGCCAGAAGGTGAAAAGGGGGAAAAGGGGGCAGAAAATCTATTTGACCAAAGAAGAGCTGAAAACTTAACCTAATCTGGTGAAGGAAACCTATACAAATCCATAAGGCATAGAGATCCCCTCCCACAAAATCAACCTAAGGAGGTCCACATCAAGATACATAGTAATCCAAATGGGAAAAGGTAGTGATAAAGAAAAAACATTTAAAGCAGCAAGATAAAAGAAGACAGTTAACATGCAAGGGAAAGCCCATAAATCTATCAGCTGAGTTTTCAGCAGAAACTATGCAGGACAGAAGAAAGTGGCGTTAAATATTCAAAGTGCTGAAGGAGAAAAATCTGCAGCAAGGAATAATTTATCCAGCAAGCCTATCCTTCAGAAAAGAAGGGGAGAAAAAGAGTTTCTTAGCCACACAAACTAAAAGAGTTCATGACCACTAAATTAACTACAAAAAATATTGAAGGGGACACTATGAGTGGAAAAAAATCGTAAGTGAGAGTATCACAATAATGAATCAAGGAAGCAGTAAAAATAAGTATTTCTGTAAAAATCAGTTAAGGGATTCACAAAATAAAAGTATGTAAAATATGAAAACATATACCCTAACACATGAGGAGGAGTCAACAGTGGGTTTGAACTTAAACAGCATTCAACTTAATATGGACTGAAAAGGCTATATATAATCCAGGGGGTCACCACAAACCCGAACCTCTAATACACATGCAAAAGATAAAGGGAAAGAAATCCAAGAATATCATTAAAGAAAACGAGCAAACCATGAGAGAGAGAGCAAGAGAAGAAAGGATCAGAGAAAAACTACACAAAAAACTATGAAACAAGTAACAAAACATCAATAAATACATGTCTAATGATAATTAGTTTGAATGTAAATGGACTAAATGCTCCAAGCAAAAGAGCATGACAGAGTTTGTATATATATATAAAAGATTTCACACCTAAAGACACCTGCAGATGGAAATTAAGAGATGGAGAAACATTAATCATGCAAGTGGATGTCAAAAGAAGTCAGAGTAGCAATCCTTATATCAGACAAAATAGACTTTTTTAACATTGAAATTGAATTAGCCAACATAGACTACACCAGTAATTTCAAATGTAGCGTTCCACAATTCATCAGTTGTGTATAACACCCAGTGTTCATCACATCACATGCATTCCTTAATGCCCATCACACAGTTACTCCATCTCCCCACCCACCTTTCCTCCAGCAACCCTCAGTTTGTTTCCAATAGTTGGGAACCTGTCATGGATTTTCTTCCTCTCTGGTTTCTTCGCATTCATTTTCCCTCCCTTCCCCTATGATCCTCTGTGCTGTTCCTTCTATTCCACATATGAGTAAAACCATATAATAATTGTTTTTCTCTGACTGACATATTTTGCTCAGCATAATACCCTCCAGTGCCTTCCACATCGATATGCTAAATATTGATCCTTTCTGATGGCTGAGTCATATTCCATTGTATATGTATATACCATGTTTTCTTTATCCATTTATCTGTCGATGGATGTCTTGGTTCCTTCCACGGTTTGGCTATTGTGGACAATGTCGCTATAAACATTCGGGGTGCAGTTGCCCCTTCAGATCACTACATTTGTAGCTTTGGGGTAAATAAAATTGCTGGGTTGTAAGGGAGCTCTCTTTTAAGTTCTTGAGGAACCTCCATATTGTTTTCCAAAGTGGCTGTACCAGTTTTCATTCCCACTTAGAAGTGTAAGAGAGTTCCCCTTTCTCCTCACCAACATTTGTTATTTCTTCGCTTGTTAACTTTTGCAATTCTGACTGGTATGAAGTGGTATCTCATTGTCATTTGGATTTCTTTTTCCCCATGCCAAGTGATGTTGAGCAGTTTGTCAAATGTCTGTTGGCCATTTGTGTATCTTCTTTGGAGAAATATCTGTTCATATCTTCTGCCCATTTCTTGACTCGCTTATTTGTTTTTTGGGTGTTGAGTTTGGGTGTTGAACGGTAGTAAAGCGTACGGCACTTTCATGATGCTTCCACACCCACTTTTGGAAATGCTTCTCTCTCAAGGATACCTGAAGATGTTAGTGGAGAGTTGCCGTATACGCAGACTTGCTTTTCCCAGGTGAGTGCATGGCACATTCCTTATTCACTCACGCGCGCGCGCGCGCACACACACACACACACACACACACACACACACACAGAGTTGAACATGTTTCTGTCTCGTCAGGAAAGGAGGTGTTCTTTGAGAGACGGTTTCTCGCCAATGCTTTTGGGTGCTTGCCCTTTTCCCCCCGGAGAGTGAAGTGTATGCGCTTTTTGCCTAGGCTTCCGTACACACCCTTGAGAAGCCTTCCCTCAGCCAGAAACAAGCCGTGAGTTGAAAGAGGCGTTCCACACAGACCTCCTTCTCAGAGCGAAGCCTGTCACACTTTTCCTTGGGCCTCCACACGCACTTTAGAAAAACTTCCTCCGGGAAGCTGTGAGTTGAACGACGGGTTTCCTACAGCGGTTTTCTGTGGGGGTAAGGATATATGGCACTTGGCCTTAGGCTTCCACGCACACATTGGAAACGGCTTCTCTCTTCGTGAAACAAGATGTGCGCTGAACGTTGCGTTCTGCGCAGGCTTGCTTTTCACACATCAGCCGATGGTACTTTCCCTAGGCTTCCACACGCGCAGAGAGTATCCCTTCCCTAAACCTGAACCAAGACGCGGGGGAAAGCTGCCTTCTACACCACCTTCTTTTCCGAGTTTCGTATAGAACCCTTGCGTTGTGCTTCCACATCCACTTTTGTCACTGCTTCGATATATCCTCCGGAGAGGGGTTCGCTTGAAAGACGGTCTCCCTCCGTCACGCTTTCAAGGAGTTAAGGATAGGGCACTCCCCTTATGCCTGCACACGTCCACTTGCAATCTCGACTGACTTCATGACCCCGTCCATATGCTACGCTGAAAGTCCCATTGCGTGCGGCCTTGTTTCTAAGAGATGAGGACAGGGCACGGCACGTTCCTTGTGCTTCCACCACGACTATATAAAAGGCTCCCGTCTCCAAGGCAAAGGATGTCAGGTGCAAGACGGCTTCGCAAAAGCGAGGTTGCCTCTTAGAGGGCGGTCTACGGCGCTCTGCTGACGCTTCCACGCCTACATATGCAAACGCTTCTGGGCTCACGAAAGAAGACGTCCGTTGAAAGCTGCCTTGTACCCCGACGCGTTTCTCGGAGTTAGGTCCAGGGAACGGTCCCTGTGCGATCACACGCAGCCTTGAGATGGCTCAGCTCTTTTCGATAGTCAGGGAGGACGTTTCTCGGAGTTAGGTCCAGGGAAAGGTAGTAAAGCGTACGGCACTTTCATGATGCTTCCACACCCACTTTTGGAAATGCTTCTCTCTCCAGGATACCTGAAGATGCTAGTGGCGAGTCGCCGTAGACGCAGACTTGCTTTTCCCAGGTCAGTACATGGCACTCTCCTTATTCACTCACGCACGCGCGCGCGCGCGTGCCCTCACAGACACACACACACACACACACACACACACACACACACACAGAGTTGAACATGTTTCTGTCTCGTCAGGAAAGAAGGTGATCGTTGAGAGACGGTTTCTCGCCGATGCTTTTGGGTTCTTGCTTTTTTCCCCCCGGAGAGAGAAGTGTAGCCGCTTTTTCCCTAGGCTTCCGTACACACCCTTGAGAAGCCTTCCGTCAGCCAGAAACAAGCCATGAGTTGAAAGAGGCGTTCCACGCAGACCTCCTTCTCAGAGCGAAGCCTGTCACACTTTTCCTTGTGAAGTCAACTAGAGAGATACAAATACTTTCTCAATGATTGCTTTAACAAAAAAGGACTAAATATCCCAATCAGAAAACATAGACTGTAAAGAGGAAGCAAGACCCATCTCTATGCTGCCTACCAGAGAATCACTTCAGACCTAAAAATAAAAGCAGATTGGAAGTAATGGGACACAAAACCATTTATCATGCAAATGGAAGTGAAAAGAAAGTTGGAGTCGTAATATTTTTATGAGACAAAATAAACTGAATTGTGGGGAAGATGGCAGAGTAGAAGGACCTTAAACTCACCTCATCCCACAGATACAACTAGGTAACACTCACACCAGAGTCACCCAGAAATGGACCTTCAGATTTCCCCACAAAACTATACAACTAAATGGAGAGAGGGAATCACATCAAAGATGGTAGGAAGGACAAGGACTCTGTAGGAATCTAAAGCCCATATTTCTGACCACCAGAGGGAGGGAACCACAGTCACAGAGGGGCCAGAAACAAACTACTACACCGGGGAGCCTCTAAAGCGTAGAGACATCCTCATAGCTTATGGCTTTGAAAATCAGAAGGGATGACATTTGTGAGCGTATACAACCAGCAGACTTAAAGCTTGGAACTTTTCAAAATCAGCTGTCTCAGCTCTGAGAGAGCACAGAAGGTGATAGGAAGCTGAGATCTGTCCTTAAAGATTAAGCAGAGCAAAGAGTGTGGAGAAGCTTGGGTGAAGCAGGTTGAAAGGTGCTTGAGGATTAAACAAGGGAGACATAGTTCCTGAACTCAGAGTTTGCTAAGGGACTTGTCCAGGAACAAAGGAGCTGGCAGGTGCCATTTCCCTCTACGGCCCCTCATTATAAACACACACCTACCTGCAAGACCAAGCACAATCTAGCAATCACTAACTTGCATAAACCATGGCCCATCCCCACACCTACCACACCTGCTTCAGTCCCAGTGCTGTGGATACCCTCCCTGATAAGACCCACACAATCCTTGACAACAATATGTCTCCCCATCACCCACAGAACACGCATGCATCTTGTTAAAACAGCACACCCCATGTGTTGTGCACAATGACACAGTCCAGATCCAGTCTCTGTTGTTGCTATGCATTACCTTCAGAGGAGAACCAGCATCACCAAGTGAAAAATGTATGTTCTGCCCCGTATTTTCAAGAACAAGCAATATATCTGACCTTCCTAACAGAGAGATATTCTCTGAGAAGTAGGCCAAATGAGCAGACAGAGGACTATGTCCTAAACGAAAGAAGAGGACAAAGCCACAGCAAGAGACCTAAACAAAATGGATATAAGGAACATGCCTGACAGAAAATTTAAGATAACAATTATAAAGATACTCACTGGGGAAATGAAAAGAGGGAGGACATCAGAAGGGGGAACATCTTTGAGACTCTTAACAAAGAGGTATGAAAGAAATAATCAGAGATGTGGAACACAAGAAATGAAATGAAGAATATACTAGATAGAATAATTAGCAGGATGGACGAAGCAGAGGAACAAATTAATGAACTAGAAGACAGTAATGGAAAGTAATCAAGCGGAACAAATGAGAGGAAAAAGAAGTATGCAAAAATGAGAAGAGACTTAGGGAATTCAGTGACTCCATCCAGTGTAACAACACCCACATGAGAGGGATGCCAGAAGGTGAAAAGGGGGAAAAGGGGGCAGAAAATCTATTTGACCAAAGAAGAGCTGAAAACTTAACCTAATCTGGTGAAGGAAACCTATACAAATCCATAAGGCATAGAGATCCCCTCCCACAAAATCAACCTAAGGAGGTCCACATCAAGATACATAGTAATCCAAATGGGAAAAGGTAGTGATAAAGAAAAAACATTTAAAGCAGCAAGATAAAAGAAGACAGTTAACATGCAAGGGAAAGCCCATAAATCTATCAGCTGAGTTTTCAGTAGAAACTATGCAGGACAGAAGAAAGTGGCGTTAAATATTCAAAGTGCTGAAGGAGAAAAATCTGCAGCAAGGAATAATTTATCCAGCAAGCCTATCCTTCAGAAAAGAAGGGGAGAAAAAGAGTTTCTTAGCCACACAAACTAAAAGAGTTCATGACCACTAAATTAACTACAAAAAATATTGAAGGGGACACTATGAGTGGAAAAAAATCGTAAGTGAGAGTATCACAATAATGAATCAAGGAAGCAGTAAAAATAAGTATTTCTGTAAAAATCAGTTAAGGGATTCACAAAATAAAAGTATGTAAAATATGAAAACATATACCCTAACACATGAGGAGGAGTCAACAGTGGGTTTGAACTTAAACAGCATTCAACTTAATATGGACTGAAAAGGCTATATATAATCCAGGGGGTCACCACAAACCCGAACCTCTAATACACATGCAAAAGATAAAGGGAAAGAAATCCAAGAATATCATTAAAGAAAACGAGCAAACCATGAGAGAGAGAGCAAGAGAAGAAAGGATCAGAGAAAAACTACACAAAAAACTATGAAACAAGTAACAAAACATCAATAAATACATGTCTAATGATAATTAGTTTGAATGTAAATGGACTAAATGCTCCAAGCAAAAGAGCATGACAGAGTTTGTATATATATATAAAAGATTTCACACCTAAAGACACCTGCAGATGGAAATTAAGAGATGGAGAAACATTAATCATGCAAGTGGATGTCAAAAGAAGTCAGAGTAGCAATCCTTATATCAGACAAAATAGACTTTTTTAACATTGAAATTGAATTAGCCAACATAGAGTACACCAGTAGTTTCAAATGTAGCGTTCCACAATTCATCAGTTGTGTATAACACCCAGTGTTCATCACATCACATGCATTCCTTAATGCCCATCACACAGTTACTCCATCTCCCCACCCACCTTTCCTCCAGCAACCCTCAGTTTGTTTCCAATAGTTAGGAACCTGTCATGGATTTTCTTCCTCTCTGGTTTCTTCGCATTCATTTTCCCTCCCTTCCCCTATGATCCTCTGTGCTGTTCCTTCTATTCCACATATGAGTAAAACCATATAATAATTGTTTTTCTCTGACTGACTTATTTTGCTCAGCATAATACCCTCCAGTGCCATCCACATCGATATGCTAAATATTGATCCTTTCTGATGGCTGAGTCACATTCCTTTGTATATGTATATACCATGTTTTCTTTATCCATTTATCTGTCGATGGATGTCTTGGTTCCTTCCACGGTTTGGCTACTGTGGACAATGTCGCTATAAACATTTGGGGTGCAGTTGCCCCTTCAGATCACTACATTTGTAGCTTTGGGGTAAATAAAATTGCTGGGTTGTAAGGGAGCTCTCTTTTAAGTTCTTGAGGAACGTCCATAATGTTTTCCAAAGTGGCTGTACCAGTTTTCATTCCCACTTAGAAGTGTAAGAGAGTTCCCCTTTCTCCTCACCAACATTTGTTATTTCTTCGCTTGTTAATTTTTGCAATTCTGACTGGTGTGAAGTGGTATCTCATTGTCATTTGGATTTCTTTTTCCCCATGCCAAGTGATGTTGAGCAGTTTGTCATATGTCTGTTGGCCATTTGTGTGTCTTCTTTGGAGAAATATCTGTTCATATCTTCTGCCCATTTCTTGACTCGCTTATTTGTTTTTTGGGTGTTGAGTTTGGGTGTTGAACGGTAGTAAAGCGTACGGCACATTCATGATGCTTCCACACCCACTTTTGGAAATGCTTCTCTCTCAAGGATACCTGAAGATGTTAGTGGAGAGTTGCCGTATACGCAGACTTGCTTTTCCCAGGTGAGTGCATGGCACATTCCTTATTCACTCACGCGCGCGCGCGCGCACACACACACACACACACACACACACACAGACAGAGTTGAACATGTTTCTGTCTCGTCAGGAAAGGAGGTGTTTGTTGAGAGACGGTTTCTCGCCAATGCTTTTGGGTGCTTGCCCTTTTCCCCCCGGAGAGTAAAGTGTATGCGCTTTTTGCCTAGGCTTCCGTACACACCCTTGAGAAGCCTTCCCTCAGCCAGAAACAAGCCGTGAGTTGAAAGAGGCGTTCCACACAGACCTCCTTCTCAGAGCGAAGCCTGTCACACTTTTCCTTGGGCCTCCACACGCACTTTAGAAAAACTTCCTCCGGGAAGCTGTGAGTTGAACGACGGGTTTCCTACAGCGGTTTTCCGTGGGGGTAAGGATATATGGCACTTGGCCTTAGGCTTCCACGCACACATTGGAAAGGCTTCTCTCTTCGTGAAACAAGATGTGCGCTGAACGTTGCGTTCTGCGCAGGCTTGGTTTTCACACATCAGCCCATGGTACTTTCCCTAGGCTTCCACACGCGCAGTGAGTATCCCTTCCCTAAACCTGAACCAAGACGCGGGGGAAAGCTGCCTTCTACACCACCTTCTTTTCCGAGTTTCGTATAGAACCCTTGCGTTGTGCTTCCACATCCACTTTTGTCACTGCTTCGATATATCCTCCGGAGAGGGGTTCGCTTGAAAGACGGTCTCCCTCCGTCACGCTTTCAAGGAGTTAAGGATAGGGCACTCTCCTTATGCCTGCACACGTCCACTTGCAATCTCGACTGACTTCATGACCCCGTCCAATGCTACGCTGAAAGTCCCATTGCGCGCGGCCTTGTTTCTAAGAGATGAGGACAGGGCACGGCACGTTCCTTGTGCTTCCACCACGACTATATAAAAGGCTCCCGTCTCCAAGGCAAAGGATGTCAGGTGCAAGACGGCTTCGCAAAAGCGAGGTTGCCTCTTAGAGGGCGGTCTACGGCGCTCTGCTGACGCTTCCACGCCTACATATGCAAACGCTTCTGGGCTCACGAAAGAAGACGTCCGTTGAAAGCTGCCTTGTACCCCGACGCGTTTCTCGGAGTTAGGTCCAGGGAACGGTCCCTGTGCGATCACACGCAGCCTTGAGATGGCTCAGCTCTTTTCGATCGTCAGGGAGGACGTTTCTCGGAGTTAGGTCCAGGGAAAGGTAGTAAAGCGTACGGCACTTTCATGATGCTTCCACACCCACTTTTGGAAATGCTTCTCTCTCCAGGATACCTGAAGATGCTAGTGGCGAGTCGCCGTAGACGCAGACTTGCTTTTCCCAGGTCAGTACATGGCACTCTCCTTATTCACTCACGCACGCGCGCGCGCGCGTGCCCTCACACACACACACACACACACACAAACACACACACACACACACAGAGTTGAACATGTTTCTGTCTCGTCAGGAAAGAAGGTGATCGTTGAGAGACGGTTTCTCGCCGATGCTTTTGGGTTCTTGCTTTTTTCCCCCCGGAGAGAGAAGTGTAGCCGCTTTTTCCCTAGGCTTCCGTACACACCCTTGAGAAGCCTTCCGTCAGCCAGAAACAAGCCATGAGTTGAAAGAGGCGTTCCACGCAGACCTCCTTCTCAGAGCGAAGCCTGTCACACTTTTCCTTGTGAAGTAAACTAGAGAGATACAAATACTTTCTCAATGATTGCTTTAACAAAAAAGGACTAAATATCCCAATCAGAAAACATAGACTGTAAAGAGGAAGCAAGACCCATCTCTATGCTGCCTACCAGAGAATCACTTCAGACCTAAAAATAAAAGCAGATTGGAAGTAATGGGACACAAAACCATTTATCATGCAAATGGAAGTGAAAAGAAAGTTGGAGTCGTAATATTTTTATGAGACAAAATAAACTGAATTGTGGGGAAGATGGCAGAGTAGAAGGACCCTAAACTCACCTCATCCCACAGATACAACTAGGTAACACTCACACCAGAGTCACCCAGAAATGGACCTTCAGATTTCCCCACAAAACTATACAACTAAATGGAGAGAGGGAATCACATCAAAGATGGTAGGAAGGACAAGGACTCTGTAGGAATCTAAAGCCCATATTTCTGACCACCAGAGGGAGGGAACCACAGTCACAGAGGGGCCAGAAACAAACTACTACACCGGGGAGCCTCTAAAGCGTAGAGACATCCTCATAGCTTATGGCTTTGAAAATCAGAAGGGATGACATTTGTGAGCGTATACAACCAGCAGACTTAAAGCTTGGAACTTTTAAAAATCAGCTGTCTCAGCTCTGAGAGAGCACAGAAGGTGATAGGAAGCTGAGATCTGTCCTTAAAGATTAAGCAGAGCAAAGAGTGTGGAGAAGCTTGGGTGAAGCAGGTTGAAAGGTGCTTGAGGATTAAACAAGGGAGACATAGTTCCTGAACTCAGAGTTTGCAAAGGGACTTGTCCAGGAACAAAGGAGCTGGCAGGTGCCATTTCCCTCTACGGCCCCTCATTATAAACACACACCTACCTGCAAGACCAAGCACAATCTAGCAATCACTAACTTGCATAAACCATGGCCCATCCCCACACCTACCACACCTGCTTCAGTCCCAGTGCTGTGGATACCCTCCCTGATAAGACCCACACAATCCTTGACAACAATATGTCTCCCCATCACCCACAGAACACGCATGCGTCTTGTTAAAACAGCACACCCCATGTGTTGTGCACAATGACACAGTCCAGATCCAGTCTCTGTTGTTGCTATGCATTACCTTCAGAGGAGAACCAGCATCACCAAGTGAAAAATGTATGTTCTGCCCCGTATTTTCAAGAACAAGCAATATATCTGACCTTCCTAACAGAGAGATATTCTCTGAGAAGTAGGCCAAATGAGCAGACAGAGGACTATGTCCTAAACGAAAGAAGAGGACAAAGCCACAGCAAGAGACCTAAACAAAATGGATATAAGGAACATGCCTGACAGAAAATTTAAGATAACAATTATAAAGATACTCACTGGGGAAATGAAAAGAGGGAGGACATCAGAAGGGGGAACATCATTGAGACTCTTAACAAAGAGATATGAAAGAAATAATCAGAGATGTGGAACACAAGAAATGAAATGAAGAATATACTAGATAGAATAATTAGCAGGATGGACGAAGCAGAGGAACAAATTAATGAACTAGAAGACAGTAATGGAAAGTAATCAAGCGGAACAAATGAGAGGAAAAAGAAGTATGCAAAAATGAGAAGAGACTTAGGGAATTCAGTGACTCCATCCAGTGTAACAACACCCACATTAGAGGTATCCCAGAAGGTGAAAAGGGGGAAATGGGGGCAGAAAATCTATTTGACCAAAGAAGAGCTGAAAACTTAACCTAATCTGGTGAAGGAAACCTATACAAATCCATAAGGCAGAGAGATCCCCTCCCACAAAATCAACCTAAGGAGGTCCACATCAAGATACATAGTAATCCAAATGGGATAAGGTAGTGATAAAGAAAAAACATTTAAAGCAGCAAGATAAAAGAAGACAGTTAACATGCAAGGGAAAGCCCATAAATCTATCAGCTGAGTTTTCAGCAGAAACTATGCAGGACAGAAGAAAGTGGCGTTAAATATTCAAAGTGCTGAAGGAGAAAAATCTGCAGCAAGGAATAATTTATCCAGCAAGCCTATCCTTCAGAAAAGAAGGGGAGAAAAAGAATTTCTTAGCCACACAAACTAAAAGAGTTCATGACCACTAAATTAACTACAAAAAATATTGAAGGGGACACTATGAGTGGAAAAAAATCGTAAGTGAGAGTATCACAATAATGAATCAAGGAAGCAGTAAAAATAAGTATTTCTGTAAAAATCAGTTAAGGGATTCACAAAATAAAAGTATGTAAAATATGAAAACATATACCCTAACACATGAGGAGGAGTCAACAGTGGGTTTGAACTTAAACAGCATTCAACTTAATATGGACTGAAAAGGCTATATATAATCCAGGGGGTCACCACAAACCCGAACCTCTAATACACATGCAAAAGATAAAGGGAAAGAAATCCAAGAATATCATTAAAGAAAACGAGCAAACCATGAGAGAGAGAGCAAGAGAAGAAAGGATCAGAGAAAAACTACACAAAAAACTATGAAACAAGTAACAAAACATCAATAAATACATGTCTAATGATAATTAGTTTGAATGTAAATGGACTAAATGCTCCAAGCAAAAGAGCATGACAGAGTTTGTATATATATATAAAAGATTTCACACCTAAAGACACCTGCAGATGGAAATTAAGAGATGGAGAAACATTAATCATGCAAGTGGATGTCAAAAGAAGTCAGAGTAGCAATCCTTATATCAGACAAAATAGACTTTTTTAACATTGAAATTGAATTAGCCAACATAGACTACACCAGTAATTTCAAATGTAGCGTTCCACAATTCATCAGTTGTGTATAACACCCAGTGTTCATCACATCACATGCATTCCTTAATGCCCATCACACAGTTACTCCATCTCCGCACCCACCTTTCCTCCAGCAACCCTCAGTTTGATTCCAATAGTTGGGAACCTGTCATGGATTTTCTTCCTCTCTGGTTTCTTCGCATTCATTTTCCCTCCCTTCCCCTATGATCCTCTGTGCTGTTCCTTCTATTCCACATATGAGTAAAACCATATAATAATTGTTTTTCTCTGACTGACTTATTTTGCTCAGCATAATACCCTCCAGTGCCTTCCACATCGATATGCTAAATATTGATCCTTTCTGATGACTGAGTCATATTCCATTGTATATGTATATACCATGTTTTCTTTATCCATTTATCTGTCGATGGATGTCTTGGTTCCTTCCACGGTTTGGCTATTGTGGACAATGTCGCTATAAACATTCGGGGTGCAGTTGCCCCTTCAGATCACTACATTTGTAGCTTTGGGGTAAATAAAATTGCTGGGTTGTAAGGGAGCTCTCTTTTAAGTTCTTGAGGAACCTCCATATTGTTTTCCAAAGTGGCTGTACCAGTTTTCATTCCCACTTAGAAGTGTAAGAGAGTTCCCCTTTCTCCTCACCAACATTTGTTATTTCTTCGCTTGTTAACTTTTGCAATTCTGACTGGTATGAAGTGGTATCTCATTGTCATTTGGATTTCTTTTTCCCCATGCCAAGTGATGTTGAGCAGTTTGTCAAATGTCTGTTGGCCATTTGTGTATCTTCTTTGGAGAAATATCTGTTCATATCTTCTGCCCATTTCTTGACTCGCTTATTTGTTTTTTGGGTGTTGAGTTTGGGTGTTGAACGGTAGTAAAGCGTACGGCACTTTCATGATGCTTCCACACCCACTTTTGGAAATGCTTCTCTCTCAAGGATACCTGAAGATGTTAGTGGAGAGTTGCCGTATACGCAGACTTGCTTTTCCCAGGTGAGTGCATGGCACATTCCTTATTCACTCACGCGCGCGCGCGCGCACACACACACACACACACACACACACACACACACACACACACAGAGTTGAACATGTTTCTGTCTCGTCAGGAAAGGAGGTGTTCTTTGAGAGACGGTTTCTCGCCAATGCTTTTGGGTGCTTGCCCTTTTCCCCCCGGAGAGTGAAGTGTATGCGCTTTTTGCCTAGGCTTCCGTACACACCCTTGAGAAGCCTTCCCTCAGCCAGAAACAAGCCGTGAGTTGAAAGAGGCGTTCCACACAGACCTCCTTCTCAGAGCGAAGCCTGTCACACTTTTCCTTGGGCCTCCACACGCACTTTAGAAAAACTTCCTCCGGGAAGCTGTGAGTTGAACGACGGGTTTCCTACAGCGGTTTTCCGTGGGGGTAAGGATATATGGCACTTGGCCTTAGGCTTCCACGCACACATTGGAAAGGCTTCTCTCTTCGTGAAACAAGATGTGCGCTGAACGTTGCGTTCTGCGCAGGCTTGGTTTTCACACATCAGCCCATGGTACTTTCCCTAGGCTTCCACACGCGCAGTGAGTATCCCTTCCCTAAACCTGAACCAAGACGCGGGGGAAAGCTGCCTTCTACACCACCTTCTTTTCCGAGTTTCGTATAGAACCCTTGCGTTGTGCTTCCACATCCACTTTTGTCACTGCTTCGATATATCCTCCGGAGAGGGGTTCGCTTGAAAGACGGTCTCCCTCCGTCACGCTTTCAAGGAGTTAAGGATAGGGCACTCTCCTTATGCCTCCACACGTCCACTTGCAATCTCGACTGACTTCATGTCCCCGTCCATATGCTACGCTGAAAGTCCCATTGCGCGCGGCCTTGTTTCTAAGAGATGAGGACAGGGCACGGCACGTTCCTTGTGCTTCCACCACGACTATATAAAAGTCTACCGTCTCCAAGGCAAAGGATGTCAGGTGCAAGACGGCTTCGCAAAAGCGAGGTTGCCTCTTAGAGGGCGGTCTACGGCGCTCTCCTGACGCTTCCACGCCTACATATGCAAACGCTTCTGGGCTCACGAAAGAAGACGTCCGTTGAAAGCTGCCTTGTACCCCGACGCGTTTTCCGGAGTTAGGTCCAGGGAACGGTCCCTGTGCGATCACATGCAGCCTTGAGATGGCTCAGCTCTTTTCGATCGTCAGGGAGGACGTTTCTCGGAGTTAGGTCCAGGGAAAGGTAGTAAAGCGTACGGCACTTTCATGATGCTTCCACACCCACTTTTGGAAATGCTTCTCTCTCCAGGATACCTGAAGATGCTAGTGGCGAGTCGCCGTAGACGCAGACTTGCTTTTCCCAGGTCAGTACATGGCACTCTCCTTATTCACTCACGCACGCGCGCGCGCGCGTGCCCTCACACACACACACACACACACACACACACACACACACACAGAGTTGAACATGTTTCTGTCTCGTCAGGAAAGAAGGTGATCGTTGAGAGACGGTTTCTCGCCGATGCTTTTGGGTTCTTGCTTTTTTCCCCCCGGAGAGAGAAGTGTAGCCGCTTTTTCCCTAGGCTTCCGTACACACCCTTGAGAAGCCTTCCGTCAGCCAGAAACAAGCCATGAGTTGAAAGAGGCGTTCCACGCAGACCTCCTTCTCAGAGCGAAGCCTGTCACACTTTTCCTTGTGAAGTAAACTAGAGAGATACAAATACTTTCTCAATGATTGCTTTAACAAAAAAGGACTAAATATCCCAATCAGAAAACATAGACTGTAAAGAGGAAGCAAGACCCATCTCTATGCTGCCTACCAGAGAATCACTTCAGACCTAAAAATAAAAGCAGATTGGAAGTAATGGGACACAAAACCATTTATCATGCAAATGGAAGTGAAAAGAAAGTTGGAGTCGTAATATTTTTATGAGACAAAATAAACTGAATTGTGGGGAAGATGGCAGAGTAGAAGGACCCTAAACTCACCTCATCCCACAGATACAACTAGGTAACACTCACACCAGAGTCACCCAGAAATGGACCTTCAGATTTCCCCACAAAACTATACAACTAAATGGAGAGAGGGAATCACATCAAAGATGGTAGGAAGGACAAGGACTCTGTAGGAATCTAAAGCCCATATTTCTGACCACCAGAGGGAGGGAACCACAGTCACAGAGGGGCCAGAAACAAACTACTACACCGGGGAGCCTCTAAAGCGTAGAGACATCGTCATAGCTTATGGCTTTGAAAATCAGAAGGGATGACATTTGTGAGCGTATACAACCAGCAGACTTAAAGCTTGGAACTTTTAAAAATCAGCTGTCTCAGCTCTGAGAGAGCACAGAAGGTGATAGGAAGCTGAGATCTGTCCTTAAAGATTAAGCAGAGCAAAGAGTGTGGAGAAGCTTGGGTGAAGCAGGTTGAAAGGTGCTTGAGGATTAAACAAGGGAGACATAGTTCCTGAACTCAGAGTTTGCAAAGGGACTTGTCCAGGAACAAAGGAGCTGGCAGGTGCCATTTCCCTCTACGGCCCCTCATTATAAACACACACCTACCTGCAAGACCAAGCACAATCTAGCAATCACTAACTTGCATAAACCATGGCCCATCCCCACACCTACCACACCTGCTTCAGTCCCAGTGCTGTGGATACCCTCCCTGATAAGACCCACACAATCCTTGACAACAATATGTCTCCCCATCACCCACAGAACACGCATGCGTCTTGTTAAAACAGCACACCCCATGTGTTGTGCACAATGACACAGTCCAGATCCAGTCTCTGTTGTTGCTATGCATTACCTTCAGAGGAGAACCAGCATCACCAAGTGAAAAATGTATGTTCTGCCCCGTATTTTCAAGAACAAGCAATATATCTGACCTTCCTAACAGAGAGATATTCTCTGAGAAGTAGGCCAAATGAGCAGACAGAGGACTATGTCCTAAACGAAAGAAGAGGACAAAGCCACAGCAAGAGACCTAAACAAAATGGATATAAGGAACATGCCTGACAGAAAATTTAAGATAACAATTATAAAGATACTCACTGGGGAAATGAAAAGAGGGAGGACATCAGAAGGGGGAACATCATTGAGACTCTTAACAAAGAGATATGAAAGAAATAATCAGAGATGTGGAACACAAGAAATGAAATGAAGAATATACTAGATAGAATAATTAGCAGGATGGACGAAGCAGAGGAACAAATTAATGAACTAGAAGACAGTAATGGAAAGTAATCAAGCGGAACAAATGAGAGGAAAAAGAAGTATGCAAAAATGAGAAGAGACTTAGGGAATTCAGTGACTCCATCCAGTGTAACAACACCCACATTAGAGGTATCCCAGAAGGTGAAAAGGGGGAAAAGGGGGCAGAAAATCTATTTGACCAAAGAAGAGCTGAAAACTTAACCTAATCTGGTGAAGGAAACCTATACAAATCCATAAGGCATAGAGATCCCCTCCCACAAAATCAACCTAAGGAGGTCCACATCAAGATACATAGTAATCCAAATGGGATAAGGTAGTGATAAAGAAAAAACATTTAAAGCAGCAAGATAAAAGAAGACAGTTAACATGCAAGGGAAAGCCCATAAATCTATCAGCTGAGTTTTCAGCAGAAACTATGCAGGACAGAAGAAATTGGCGTTAAATATTCAAAGTGCTGAAGGAGAAAAATCTGCAGCAAGGAATAATTTATCCAGCAAGCCTATCCTTCAGAAAAGAAGGGGAGAAAAAGAGTTTCTTAGCCACACAAACTAAAAGAGTTCATGACCACTAAATTAACTACAAAAAATATTGAAGGGGACACTATGAGTGGAAAAAAATCGTAAGTGAGAGTATCACAATAATGAATCAAGGAAGCAGTAAAAATAAGTATTTCTGTAAAAATCAGTTAAGGGATTCACAAAATAAAAGTATGTAAAATATGAAAACATATACCCTAACACATGAGGAGGAGTCAACAGTGGGTTTGAACTTAAACAGCATTCAACTTAATATGGACTGAAAAGGCTATATATAATCCAGGGGGTCACCACAAACCCGAACCTCTAATACACATGCAAAAGATAAAGGGAAAGAAATCCAAGAATATCATTAAAGAAAACGAGCAAACCATGAGAGAGAGAGCAAGAGAAGAAAGGATCAGAGAAAAACTACACAAAAAACTATGAAACAAGTAACAAAACATCAATAAATACATGTCTAATGATAATTAGTTTGAATGTAAATGGACTAAATGCTCCAAGCAAAAGAGCATGACAGAGTTTGTATATATATATAAAAGATTTCACACCTAAAGACACCTGCAGATGGAAATTAAGAGATGGAGAAACATTAATCATGCAAGTGGATGTCAAAAGAAGTCAGAGTAGCAATCCTTATATCAGACAAAATAGACTTTTTTAACATTGAAATTGAATTAGCCAACATAGACTACACCAGTAATTTCAAATGTAGCGTTCCACAATTCATCAGTTGTGTATAACACCCAGTGTTCATCACATCACATGCATTCCTTAATGCCCATCACACAGTTACTCCATCTCCGCACCCACCTTTCCTCCAGCAACCCTCAGTTTGTTTCCAATAGTTGGGAACCTGTCATGGATTTTCTTCCTCTCTGGTTTCTTCGCATTCATTTTCCCTCCCTTCCCCTATGATCCTCTGTGCTGTTCCTTCTATTCCACATATGAGTAAAACCATATAATAATTGTTTTTCTCTGACTGACTTATTTTGCTCAGCATAATACCCTCCAGTGCCTTCCACATCGATATGCTAAATATTGATCCTTTCTGATGGCTGAGTCATATTCCATTGTATATGTATATACCATGTTTTCTTTATCCATTTATCTGTCGATGGATGTCTTGGTTCCTTCCACGATTTGGCTATTGTGGACA
Source organism: Eumetopias jubatus (assembly GCF_037043125.1). Lineage (NCBI taxonomy): Eukaryota > Metazoa > Chordata > Mammalia > Carnivora > Otariidae > Eumetopias > Eumetopias jubatus. The sequence goes on from NW_028274844.1 coordinate 1,305,302, forward strand.
ATGTCGCTATAAACATTCGGGGTGCAGTTGCCCCTTCAGATCACTACATTTGTAGCTTTGGGGTAAATAAAATTGCTGGGTTGTAAGGGAGCTCTCTTTTAAGTTCTTGAGGAACCTCCATATTGTTTTCCAAAGTGGCTGTACCAGTTTTCATTCCCACTTAGAAGTGTAAGAGAGTTCCCCTTTCTCCTCACCAACATTTGTTATTTCTTCGCTTGTTAACTTTTGCAATTCTGACTGGTATGAAGTGGTATCTCATTGTCATTTGGATTTCTTTTTCCCCATGCCAAGTGATGTTGAGCAGTTTGTCAAATGTCTGTTGGCCATTTGTGTATCTTCTTTGGAGAAATATCTGTTCATATCTTCTGCCCATTTCTTGACTCGCTTATTTGTTTTTTGGGTGTTGAGTTTGGGTGTTGAACGGTAGTAAAGCGTACGGCACTTTCATGATGCTTCCACACCCACTTTTGGAAATGCTTCTCTCTCAAGGATACCTGAAGATGTTAGTGGAGAGTTGCCGTATACGCAGACTTGCTTTTCCCAGGTGAGTGCATGGCACATTCCTTATTCACTCACGCGCGCGCGCGCGCACACACACACACACACACACACACACACACACACACACACACAGAGTTGAACATGTTTCTGTCTCGTCAGGAAAGGAGGTGTTCTTTGAGAGACGGTTTCTCGCCAATGCTTTTGGGTGCTTGCCCTTTTCCCCCCGGAGAGTGAAGTGTATGCGCTTTTTGCCTAGGCTTCCGTACACACCCTTGAGAAGCCTTCCCTCAGCCAGAAACAAGCCGTGAGTTGAAAGAGGCGTTCCACACAGACCTCCTTCTCAGAGCGAAGCCTGTCACACTTTTCCTTGGGCCTCCACACGCACTTTAGAAAAACTTCCTCCGGGAAGCTGTGAGTTGAACGACGGGTTTCCTACAGCGGTTTTCCGTGGGGGTAAGGATATATGGCACTTGGCCTTAGGCTTCCACGCACACATTGGAAAGGCTTCTCTCTTCGTGAAACAAGATGTGCGCTGAACGTTGCGTTCTGCGCAGGCTTGGTTTTCACACATCAGCCCATGGTACTTTCCCTAGGCTTCCACAAGCGCAGTGAGTATCCCTTCCCTAAACCTGAACCAAGACGCGGGGGAAAGCTGCCTTCTACACCACCTTCTTTTCCGAGTTTCGTATAGAACCCTTGCGTTGTGCTTCCACATCCACTTTTGTCACTGCTTCGATATATCCTCCGGAGAGGGGTTCGCTTGAAAGACGGTCTCCCTCCGTCACGCTTTCAAGGAGTTAAGGATAGGGCACTCTCCTTATGCCTCCACACGTCCACTTGCAATCTCGACTGACTTCATGTCCCCGTCCATATGCTACGCTGAAAGTCCCATTGCGCGCGGCCTTGTTTCTAAGAGATGAGGACAGGGCACGGCACGTTCCTTGTGCTTCCACCACGACTATATAAAAGTCTACCGTCTCCAAGGCAAAGGATGTCAGGTGCAAGACGGCTTCGCAAAAGCGAGGTTGCCTCTTAGAGGGCGGTCTACGGCGCTCTCCTGACGCTTCCACGCCTACATATGCAAACGCTTCTGGGCTCACGAAAGAAGACGTCCGTTGAAAGCTGCCTTGTACCCCGACGCGTTTTCCGGAGTTAGGTCCAGGGAACGGTCCCTGTGCGATCACATGCAGCCTTGAGATGGCTCAGCTCTTTTCGATCGTCAGGGAGGACGTTTCTCGGAGTTAGGTCCAGGGAAAGGTAGTAAAGCGTACGGCACTTTCATGATGCTTCCACACCCACTTTTGGAAATGCTTCTCTCTCCAGGATACCTGAAGATGCTAGTGGCGAGTCGCCGTAGACGCAGACTTGCTTTTCCCAGGTCAGTACATGGCACTCTCCTTATTCACTCACGCACGCGCGCGCGCGCGTGCCCTCACACACACACACACACACACACACACACACACACACACACAGAGTTGAACATGTTTCTGTCTCGTCAGGAAAGAAGGTGATCGTTGAGAGACGGTTTCTCGCCGATGCTTTTGGGTTCTTGCTTTTTTCCCCCCGGAGAGAGAAGTGTAGCCGCTTTTTCCCTTGGCTTCCGTACACACCCTTGAGAAGCCTTCCGTCAGCCAGAAACAAGCCATGAGTTGAAAGAGGCGTTCCACGCAGACCTCCTTCTCAGAGCGAAGCCTGTCACACTTTTCCTTGTGAAGTAAACTAGAGAGATACAAATACTTTCTCAATGATTGCTTTAACAAAAAAGGACTAAATTTCCCAATCAGAAAACATAGACTGTAAAGAGGAAGCAAGACCCATCTCTATGCTGCCTAGCAGAGAATCACTTCAGACCTAAAAATAAAAGCAGATTGGAAGTAATGGGACACAAAACCATTTATCATGCAAATGGAAGTGAAAAGAAAGTTGGAGTCGTAATATTTTTATGAGACAAAATAAACTGAATTGTGGGGAAGATGGCAGAGTAGAAGGACCCTAAACTCACCTCATCCCACAGATACAACTAGGTAACACTCACACCAGAGTCACCCAGAAATGGACCTTCAGGTTTCCCCACAAAACTATACAACTAAATGGAGAGAGGGAATCACATCAAAGATGGTAGGAAGGACAAGGACTCTGTAGGAATCTAAAGCCCATATTTCTGACCACCAGAGGGAGGGAACCACAGTCACAGAGGGGCCAGAAACAAACTACTACACCGGGGAGCCTCTAAAGCGTAGAGACATCCTCATAGCTTATGGCTTTGAAAATCAGAAGGGATGACATTTGTGAGCGTATACAACCAGCAGACTTAAAGCTTGGAACTTTTAAAAATCAGCTGTCTCAGCTCTGAGAGAGCACAGAAGGTGATAGGAAGCTGAGATCTGTCCTTAAAGATTAAGAAGAGCAAAGAGTGTGGAGAAGCTTGGGTGAAGCAGGTTGAAAGGTGCTTGAGGATTAAACAAGGGAGACATAGTTCCTGAACTCAGAGTTTGCTAAGGGACTTGTCCAGGAACAAAGGAGCTGGCAGGTTCCATTTCCCTCTACGGCCCCTCATTATAAACACACACCTACCTGCAAGACCAAGCACAATCTAGCAATCACTAACTTGCATAAACCATGGCCCATCCCCACACCTACCACACCTGCTTCAGTCCCAGTGCTGTGGATACCCTCCCTGATAAGACCCACACAAACCTTGACAACAATATGTCTCCCCATCACCCACAGAACACGCATGCATCTTGTTAAAACAGCACACCCCATGTGTTGTGCACAATGACACAGTCCAGATCCAGTCTCTGTTGTTGCTATGCATTACCTGCAGAGGAGAACCAGCATCACCAAGTGAAAAATGTATGTTCTGCCCCGTATTTTCAAGAACAAGCAATATATCTGACCTTCCTAACAGAGAGATATTCTCTGAGAAGTAGGCCAAATGAGCAGACAGAGGACTATGTCCTAAACGAAAGAAGAGGACAAAGCCACAGCAAGAGACCTAAACAAAATGGATATAAGGAACATGCCTGACAGAAAATTTAAGATAACAATTATAAAGATACTCACTGGGGAAATGAAAAGAGGGAGGACATCAGAAGGGGGAACATCATTGAGACTCTTAACAAAGAGATATGAAAGAAATAATCAGAGATGTGGAACACAAGAAATGAAATGAAGAATATACTAGATAGAATAATTAGCAGGATGGACGAAGCAGAGGAACAAATTAATGAACTAGAAGACAGTAATGGAAAGTAATCAAGCGGAACAAATGAGAGGAAAAAGAAGTATGCAAAAATGAGAAGAGACTTAGGGAATTCAGTGACTCCATCCAGTGTAACAACACCCACATGAGAGGGATCCCAGAAGGTGAAAAGGGGGAAAAGGGGGCAGAAAATCTATTTGACCAAAGAAGAGCTGAAAACTTAACCTAATCTGGTGAAGGAAACCTATACAAATCCATAAGGCATAGAGATCCCCTCCCACAAAATCAACCTAAGGAGGTCCACATCAAGATACATAGTAATCAAAATGGGAAAAGGTAGTGATAAAGAAAAAACATTTAAAGCAGCAAGATAAAAGAAGACAGTTAACATGCAAGGGAAAGCCCATAAATCTATCAGCTGAGTTTTCAGCAGAAACTATGCAGGACAGAAGAAAGTGGCGTTAAATATTCAAAGTGCTGAAGGAGAAAAATCTGCAGCAAGGAATAATTTATCCAGCAAGCCTATCCTTCAGAAAAGAAGGGGAGAAAAAGAGTTTCTTAGCCACACAAACTAAAAGAGTTCATGACCACTAAATTAACTACAAAAAATATTGAAGGGGACACTATGAGTGGAAAAAAATCGTAAGTGAGAGTATGACAATAATGAATCAAGGAAGCAGTAAAAATAAGTATTTCTGTAAAAATCAGTTAAGGGATTCACAAAATAAAAGTATGTAAAATATGAAAACATATACCCTAACACATGAGGAGGAGTCAACAGTGGGTTTGAACTTAAACAGCATTCAACTTAATATAGACTGAAAAGGCTATATATAATCCAGGGGGTCACCACAAACCCAAACCTCTAATACACATGCAAAAGATAAAGGGAAAGAAATCCAAGAATATCATTAAAGAAAACGAGCAAACCATGAGAGAGAGAGCAAGAGAAGAAAGGATCAGAGAAAAACTACACAAAAAACTATGAAACAAGTAACAAAACATCAATAAATACATGTCTAATGATAATTAGTTTGAATGTAAATGGACTAAATGCTCCAAGCAAAAGAGCATGACAGAGTTTGTATATATATATAAAAGATTTCACACCTAGAGACACCTGCAGATGGAAATTAAGAGATGGAGAAACATTAATCATGCAAGTGGATGTCAAGAGAAGTCAGAGTAGCAATCCTTATATCAGACAAAATAGACTTTTTTAACATTGAAATTGAATTAGCCAACATAGAGTACACCAGTAATTTCAAATGTAGCGTTCCACAATTCATCAGTTGTGTATAACACCCAGTGTTCACCACATCACATGCATTCCTTAATGCCCATCACACAGTTACTCCATCTCCCCACCCACCTATCCTCCAGCAACCCTCAGTTTGTTTCCAATAGCTGGGAACCTGTCATGGATTTTCTTCCTCTCTGGTTTCTTCGCATTCATTTTCCCTCCCTTCCCCTATGATCCTCTGTGCTGTTCCTTCTATTCCACATATGAGTAAAACCATATAATAATTGTTTTTCTCTGACTGACTTATTTTGCTCAGCATAATACCCTCCAGTGCCTTCCACATCGATATGCTAAATATTGATCCTTTCTGATGGCTGAATCATATTCCATTGTATATGTATATACCATGTTTTCTTTATCCATTTATCTGTCGATGGATGTCTTGGTTCCTTCCACGGTTTGGCTATTGTGGACAATGTCGCTATAAACATTCGGGGTGCAGTTGCCCCTTCAGATCACTACATTTGTAGCTTTGGGGTAAATAAAATTGCTGGGTTGTAAGGGAGCTCTCTTTTAAGTTCTTGAGGAACGTCCATAATGTTTTCCAAAGTGGCTGTACCAGTTTTCATTCCCACTTAGAAGTGTAAGAGAGTTCCCCTTTCTCCTCACCAACATTTGTTATTTCTTCGCTTGTTAATTTTTGCAATTCTGACTGGTGTGAAGTGGTATCTCATTGTCATTTGGATTTCTTTTTCCCCATGCCAAGTGATGTTGAGCAGTTTGTCATATGTCTGTTGGCCATTTGTGTGTCTTCTTTGGAGAAATATCTGTTCATATCTTCTGCCCATTTCTTGACTCGCTTATTTGTTTTTTGGGTGTTGAGTTTGGGTGTTGAACGGTAGTAAAGCGTACGGCACATTCATGATGCTTCCACACCCACTTTTGGAAATGCTACTCTCTCCAGGATACCTGAAGATGTTAGTGGAGAGTTGCCGTATACGCAGACTTGCTTTTCCCAGGTGAGTGCATGGCACATTCCTTATTCACTCACGCGCGCGCGCGCGCACACACACACACACACACACACACACAGACAGAGTTGAACATGTTTCTGTCTCGTCAGGAAAGGAGGTGTTTGTTGAGAGACGGTTTCTCGCCAATGCTTTTGGGTGCTTGCCCTTTTCCCCCCGGAGAGTAAAGTGTATGCGCTTTTTGCCTAGGCTTCCGTACACACCCTTGAGAAGCCTTCCCTCAGCCAGAAACAAGCCGTGAGTTGAAAGAGGCGTTCCACACAGACCTCCTTCTCAGAGCGAAGCCTGTCACACTTTTCCTTGGGCCTCCACACGCACTTTAGAAAAACTTCCTCCGGGAAGCTGTGAGTTGAACGACGGGTTTCCTACAGCGGTTTTCCGTGGGGGTAAGGATATATGGCACTTGGCCTTAGGCTTCCACGCACAGATTGGAAAGGCTTCTCTCTTCGTGAAACAAGATGTGCGCTGAACGTTGCGTTCTGCGCAGGCTTGCTTTTCACACATCAGCCCATGGTACTTTCCCTAGGCTTCCACACGCGCAGAGAGTATCCCTTCCCTAAACCTGAACCAAGACGCGGGGGAAAGCTGCCTTCTACACCACCTTCTTTTCCGAGTTTCGTATAGAACCCTTGCGTTGTGCTTCCACATCCACTTTTGTCACTGCTTCGATATATCCTCCGGAGAGGGGTTCGCTTGAAAGACGGTCTCCCTCCGTCACGCTTTCAAGGAGTTAAGGATAGGGCACTCTCCTTATGCCTGCACACGTCCACTTGCAATCTCGACTGACTTCATGACCCCGTCCAATGCTACGCTGAAAGTCCCATTGCGCGCGGCCTTGTTTCTAAGAGATGAGGACAGGGCACGGCACGTTCCTTGTGCTTCCACCACGACTATATAAAAGGCTCCCGTCTCCAAGGCAAAGGATGTCAGGTGCAAGACGGCTTCGCAAAAGCGAGGTTGCCTCTTAGAGGGCGGTCTACGGCGCTCTGCTGACGCTTCCACGCCTACATATGCAAACGCTTCTGGGCTCACGAAAGAAGACGTCCGTTGAAAGCTGCCTTGTACCCCGACGCGTTTCTCGGAGTTAGGTCCAGGGAACGGTCCCTGTGCGATCACACGCAGCCTTGAGATGGCTCAGCTCTTTTCGATCGTCAGGGAGGACGTTTCTCGGAGTTAGGTCCAGGGAAAGGTAGTAAAGCGTACGGCACTTTCATGATGCTTCCACACCCACTTTTGGAAATGCTTCTCTCTCCAGGATACCTGAAGATGCTAGTGGCGAGTCGCCGTAGACGCAGACTTGCTTTTCCCAGGTCAGTACATGGCACTCTCCTTATTCACTCACGCACGCGCGCGCGCGCGTGCCCTCACACACACACACACACACACACACACACACACACACACACACAGAGTTGAACATGTTTCTGTCTCGTCAGGAAAGAAGGTGATCGTTGAGAGACGGTTTCTCGCCGATGCTTTTGGGTTCTTGCTTTTTTCCCCCCGGAGAGAGAAGTGTAGCCGCTTTTTCCCTAGGCTTCCGTACACACCCTTGAGAAGCCTTCCGTCAGCCAGAAACAAGCCATGAGTTGAAAGAGGCGTTCCACGCAGACCTCCTTCTCAGAGCGAAGCCTGTCACACTTTTCCTTGTGAAGTCAACTAGAGAGATACAAATACTTTCTCAATGATTGCTTTAACAAAAAAGGACTAAATATCCCAATCAGAAAACATAGACTGTAAAGAGGAAGCAAGACCCATCTCTATGCTGCCTACCAGAGAATCACTTCAGACCTAAAAATAAAAGCAGATTGGAAGTAATGGGACACAAAACCATTTATCATGCAAATGGAAGTGAAAAGAAAGTTGGAGTCGTAATATTTTTATGAGACAAAATAAACTGAATTGTGGGGAAGATGGCAGAGTAGAAGGACCCTAAACTCACCTCATCCCACAGATACAACTAGGTAACACTCACACCAGAGTCACCCAGAAATGGACCTTCAGATTTCCCCACAAAACTATACAACTAAATGGAGAGAGGGAATCACATCAAAGATGGTAGGAAGGACAAGGACTCTGTAGGAATCTAAAGCCCATATTTCTGACCACCAGAGGGAGGGAACCACAGTCACAGAGGGGCCAGAAACAAACTACTACACCGGGGAGCCTCTAAAGCGTAGAGACATCCTCATAGCTTATGGCTTTGAAAATCAGAAGGGATGACATTTGTGAGCGTATACAACCAGCAGACTTAAAGCTTGGAACTTTTCAAAATCAGCTGTCTCAGCTCTGAGAGAGCACAGAAGGTGATAGGAAGCTGAGATCTGTCCTTAAAGATTAAGCAGAGCAAAGAGTGTGGAGAAGCTTGGGTGAAGCAGGTTGAAAGGTGCTTGAGGATTAAACAAGGGAGACATAGTTCCTGAACTCAGAGTTTGCTAAGGGACTTGTCCAGGAACAAAGGAGCTGGCAGGTGCCATTTCCCTCTACGGCCCCTCATTATAAACACACACCTACCTGCAAGACCAAGCACAATCTAGCAATCACTAACTTGCATAAACCATGGCCCATCCCCACACCTACCACACCTGCTTCAGTCCCAGTGCTGTGGATACCCTCCCTGATAAGACCCACACAATCCTTGACAACAATATGTCTCCCCATCACCCACAGAACACGCATGCATCTTGTTAAAACAGCACACCCCATGTGTTGTGCACAATGACACAGTCCAGATCCAGTCTCTGTTGTTGCTATGCATTACCTTCAGAGGAGAACCAGCATCACCAAGTGAAAAATGTATGTTCTGCCCCGTATTTTCAAGAACAAGCAATATATCTGACCTTCCTAACAGAGAGATATTCTCTGAGAAGTAGGCCAAATGAGCAGACAGAGGACTATGTCCTAAACGAAAGAAGAGGACAAAGCCACAGCAAGAGACCTAAACAAAATGGATATAAGGAACATGCCTGACAGAAAATTTAAGATAACAATTATAAAGATACTCACTGGGGAAATGAAAAGAGGGAGGACATCAGAAGGGGAACATCATTGAGACTCTTAACAAAGAGATATGAAAGAAATAATCAGAGATGTGGAACACAAGAAATGAAATGAAGAATATACTAGATAGAATAATTAGCAGGATGGACGAAGCAGAGGAACAAATTAATGAACTAGAAGACAGTAATGGAAAGTAATCAAGCTGAACAAATGAGAGGAAAAAGAAGTATGCAAAAATGAGAAGAGACTTAGGGAATTCAGTGACTCCATCCAGTGTAACAACACCCACATGAGAGGGATCCCAGAAGGTGAAAAGGGGGAAAAGGGGGCAGAAAATCTATTTGACCAAAGAAGAGCTGAAAACTTAACCTAATCTGGTGAAGGAAACCTATACAAATCCATAAGGCATAGAGATCCCCTCCCACAAAATCAACCTAAGGAGGTCCACATCAAGATACATAGTAATCAAAATGGGAAAAGGTAGTGATAAAGAAAAAACATTTAAAGCAGCAAGATAAAAGAAGACAGTTAACATGCAAGGGAAAGCCCATAAATCTATCAGCTGAGTTTTCAGCAGAAACTATGAAGGACAGAAGAAAGTGGCGTTAAATATTCAAAGTGCTGAAGGAGAAAAATCTGCAGCAAGGAATAATTTATCCAGCAAGCCTATCCTTCAGAAAAGAAGGGGAGAAAAAGAGTTTCTTAGCCACACAAACTAAAAGAGTTCATGACCACTAAATTAACTACAAAAAATATTGAAGGGGACACTATGAGTGGAAAAAAATCGTAAGTGAGAGTATGACAATAATGAATCAAGGAAGCAGTAAAAATAAGTATTTCTGTAAAAATCAGTTAAGGGATTCACAAAATAAAAGTATGTAAAATATGAAAACATATACCCTAACACATGAGGAGGAGTCAACAGTGGGTTTGAACTTAAACAGCATTCAACTTAATATAGACTGAAAAGGCTATATATAATCCAGGGGGTCACCACAAACCCAAACCTCTAATACACATGCAAAAGATAAAGGGAAAGAAATCCAAGAATATCATTAAAGAAAACGAGCAAACCATGAGAGAGAGAGCAAGAGAAGAAAGGATCAGAGAAAAACTACACAAAAAACTATGAAACAAGTAACAAAACATCAATAAATACATGTCTAATGGTAATTAGTTTGAATGTAAATGGACTAAATGCTCCAAGCAAAAGAGCATGACAGAGTTTGTATATATATATAAAAGATTTCACACCTAGAGACACCTGCAGATGGAAATTAAGAGATGGAGAAACATTAATCATGCAAGTGGATGTCAAGAGAAGTCAGAGTAGCAATCCTTATATCAGACAAAATACACTTTTTTAACATTGAAATTGAATTAGCCAACATAGAGTACACCATTAATTTCAAATGTAGCGTTCCACAATTCATCAGTTGTGTATAACACCCAGTGTTCACCACATCACATGCATTCCTTAATGCCCATCACACAGTTACTCCATCTCCCCACCCACCTTTCCTCCAGCAACCCTCAGTTTGTTTCCAATAGCTGGGAACCTGTCATGGATTTTCTTCCTCTCTGGTTTCTTCGCATTCATTATCCCTCCCTTCCCCTATGATCCTCTGTGCTGTTCCTTCTATTCCACATATGAGTAAAACCATATAATAATTGTTTTTCTCTGACTGACTTATTTTGCTCAGCATAAAACCCTCCAGTGCCATCCACATCGATATGCTAAATATTGATCCTTTCTGATGGCTGAGTCACATTCCTTTGTATATGTATATACCATGTTTTCTTTATCCATTTATCTGTCGATGGATGTCTTGGTTCCTTCCACGGTTTGGCTACTGTGGACAATGTCGCTATAAACATTTGGGGTGCAGTTGCCCCTTCAGATCACTACATTTGTAGCTTTGGGGTAAATAAAATTGCTGGGTTGTAAGGGAGCTCTCTTTTAAGTTCTTGAGGAACGTCCATAATGTTTTCCAAAGTGGCTGTACCAGTTTTCATTCCCACTTAGAAGTGTAAGAGAGTTCCCCTTTCTCCTCACCAACATTTGTTATTTCTTCGCTTGTTAATTTTTGCAATTCTGACTGGTGTGAAGTGGTATCTCATTGTCATTTGGATTTCTTTTTCCCCATGCCAAGTGATGTTGAGCAGTTTGTCATATGTATGTTGGCCATTTGTGTGTCTTCTTTGGAGAAATATCTGTTCATATCTTCTGCCCATTTCTTGACTCGCTTATTTGTTTTTTGGGTGTTGAGTTTGGGTGTTGAACGGTAGTAAAGCGTACGGCACATTCATGATGCTTCCACACCCACTTTTGGAAATGCTTCTCTCTCAAGGATACCTGAAGATGTTAGTGGAGAGTTGCCGTATACGTAGACTTGCTTTTCCCAGGTGAGTGCATGGCACATTCCTTATTCACTCACGCGCGCGCGCGCGCACACACACACACACACACACACACACAGACAGAGTTGAACATGTTTCTGTCTCGTCAGGAAAGGAGGTGTTTGTTGAGAGACGTTTTCTCGCCAATGCTTTTGGGTGCTTGCCCTTTTCACCCCGGAGAGTAAAGTGTATGCGCTTTTTGCCTAGGCTTCCGTACACACCCTTGAGAAGCCTTCCCTCAGCCAGAAACAAGCCGTGAGTTGAAAGAGGCGTTCCACACAGACCTCCTTCTCAGAGCGAAGCCTGTCACACTTTTCCTTGGGCCTCCACACGCACTTTAGAAAAACTTCCTCCGGGAAGCTGTGAGTTGAACGACGGGTTTCCTACAGCGGTTTTCCGTGGGGGTAAGGATATATGGCACTTGGCCTTAGGCTTCCACGCACACATTGGAAAGGCTTCTCTCTTCGTGAAACAAGATGTGCGCTGAACGTTGCGTTCTGCGCAGGCTTGGTTTTCACACATCAGCCCATGGTACTTTCCCTAGGCTTCCACACGCGCAGTGAGTATCCCTTCCCTAAACCTGAACCAAGACGCGGGGGAAAGCTGCCTTCTACACCACCTTCTTTTCCGAGTTTCGTATAGAACCCTTGCGTTGTGCTTCCACATCCACTTTTGTCACTGCTTCGATATATCCTCCGGAGAGGGGTTCGCTTGAAAGACGGTCTCCCTCCGTCACGCTTTCAAGGAGTTAAGGATAGGGCACTCTCCTTATGCCTGCACACGTCCACTTGCAATCTCGACTGACTTCATGACCCCGTCCAATGCTACGCTGAAAGTCCCATTGCGCGCGGCCTTGTTTCTAAGAGATGAGGACAGGGCACGGCACGTTCCTTGTGCTTCCCCCACGACTATATAAAAGGCTCCCGTCTCCAAGGCAAAGGATGTCAGGTGCAAGACGGCTTCGCAAAAGCGAGGTTGCCTCTTAGAGGGCGGTCTACGGCGCTCTGCTGACGCTTCCACGCCTACATATGCAAACGCTTCTGGGCTCACGAAAGAAGACGTCCGTTGAAAGCTGCCTTGTACCCCGACGCGTTTCTCGGAGTTAGGTCCAGGGAACGGTCCCTGTGCGATCACACGCAGCCTTGAGATGGCTCAGCTCTTTTCGATCGTCAGGGAGGACGTTTCTCGGAGTTAGGTCCAGGGAAAGGTAGTAAAGCGTACGGCACTTTCATGATGCTTCCACACCCACTTTTGGAAATGCTTCTCTCTCCAGGATACCTGAAGATGCTAGTGGCGAGTCGCCGTAGACGCAGACTTGCTTTTCCCAGGTCAGTACATGGCACTCTCCTTATTCACTCACGCACGCGCGCGCGCGCGTGCCCTCACACACACACACACACACACACACACACACACACACACAGAGTTGAACATGTTTCTGTCTCGTCAGGAAAGAAGGTGATCGTTGAGAGACGGTTTCTCGCCGATGCTTTTGGGTTCTTGCTTTTTTCCCCCCGGAGAGAGAAGTGTAGCCGCTTTTTCCCTAGGCTTCCGTACACACCCTTGAGAAGCCTTCCGTCAGCCAGAAACAAGCCATGAGTTGAAAGAGGCGTTCCACGCAGACCTCCTTCTCAGAGCGAAGCCTGTCACACTTTTCCTTGTGAAGTAAACTAGAGAGATACAAATACTTTCTCAATGATTGCTTTAACAAAAAAGGACTAAATATCCCAATCAGAAAACATAGACTGTAAAGAGGAAGCAAGACCCATCTCTATGCTGCCTACCAGAGAATCACTTCAGACCTAAAAATAAAAGCAGATTGGAAGTAATGGGACACAAAACCATTTATCATGCAAATGGAAGTGAAAAGAAAGTTGGAGTCGTAATATTTTTATGAGACAAAATAAACTGAATTGTGGGGAAGATGGCAGAGTAGAAGGACCCTAAACTCACCTCATCCCACAGATACAACTAGGTAACACTCACACCAGAGTCACCCAGAAATGGACCTTCAGATTTCCCCACAAAACTATACAACTAAATGGAGAGAGGGAATCACATCAAAGATGGTAGGAAGGACAAGGACTCTGTAGGAATCTAAAGCCCATATTTCTGACCACCAGAGGGAGGGAACCACAGTCACAGAGGGGCCAGAAACAAACTACTACACCGGGGAGCCTCTAAAGCGTAGAGACATCGTCATAGCTTATGGCTTTGAAAATCAGAAGGGATGACATTTGTGAGCGTATACAACCAGCAGACTTAAAGCTTGGAACTTTTAAAAATCAGCTGTCTCAGCTCTGAGAGAGCACAGAAGGTGATAGGAAGCTGAGATCTGTCCTTAAAGATTAAGCAGAGCAAAGAGTGTGGAGAAGCTTGGGTGAAGCAGGTTGAAAGGTGCTTGAGGATTAAACAAGGGAGACATAGTTCCTGAACTCAGAGTTTGCAAAGGGACTTGTCCAGGAACAAAGGAGCTGGCAGGTGCCATTTCCCTCTACGGCCCCTCATTATAAACACACACCTACCTGCAAGACCAAGCACAATCTAGCAATCACTAACTTGCATAAACCATGGCCCATCCCCACACCTACCACACCTGCTTCAGTCCCAGTGCTGTGGATACCCTCCCTGATAAGACCCACACAATCCTTGACAACAATATGTCTCCCCATCACCCACAGAACACGCATGCGTCTTGTTAAAACAGCACACCCCATGTGTTGTGCACAATGACACAGTCCAGATCCAGTCTCTGTTGTTGCTATGCATTACCTTCAGAGGAGAACCAGCATCACCAAGTGAAAAATGTATGTTCTGCCCCGTATTTTCAAGAACAAGCAATATACCTGACCTTCCTAACAGAGAGATATTCTCTGAGAAGTAGGCCAAATGAGCAGACAGAGGACTATGTCCTAAACGAAAGAAGAGGACAAAGCCACAGCAAGAGACCTAAACAAAATGGATATGAGGAACATGCCTGACAGAAAATTTAAGATAACAATTATAAAGATACTCACTGGGGAAATGAAAAGAGGGAGGACATCAGAAGGGGGAACATCATTGAGACTCTTAACAAAGAGATATGAAAGAAATAATCAGAGATGTGGAACACAAGAAATGAAATGAAGAATATACTAGATAGAATAATTAGCAGGATGGACGAAGCAGAGGAACAAATTAATGAACTAGAAGACAGTAATGGAAAGTAATCAAGCGGAACAAATGAGAGGAAAAAGAAGTATGCAAAAATGAGAAGAGACTTAGGGAATTCAGTGACTCCATCCAGTGTAACAACACCCACATTAGAGGTATCCCAGAAGGTGAAAAGGGGGAAAAGGGGGCAGAAAATCTATTTGACCAAAGAAGAGCTGAAAACTTAACCTAATCTGGTGAAGGAAACCTATACAAATCCATAAGGCATAGAGATCCCCTCCCACAAAATCAACCTAAGGAGGTCCACATCAAGATACATAGTAATCCAAATGGGAAAAGGTAGTGATAAAGAAAAAACATTTAAAGCAGCAAGATAAAAGAAGACAGTTAACATGCAAGGGAAAGCCCATAAATCTATCAGCTGAGTTTTCAGCAGAAACTATGCAGGACAGAAGAAAGTGGCGTTAAATATTCAAAGTGCTGAAGGAGAAAAATCTGCAGCAAGGAATAATTTATCCAGCAAGCCTATCCTTCAGAAAAGAAGGGGAGAAAAAGAGTTTCTTAGCCACACAAACTAAAAGAGTTCATGACCACTAAATTAACTACAAAAAATATTGAAGGGGACACTATGAATGGAAAAAAATCGTAAGTGAGAGTATCACAATAATGAATCAAGGAAGCAGTAAAAATAAGTATTTCTGTAAAAATCAGTTAAGGGATTCACAAAATAAAAGTATGTAAAATATGAAAACATATACCCTAACACATGAGGAGGAGTCAACAGTGGGTTTGAACTTAAACAGCATTCAACTTAATATGGACTGAAAAGGCTATATATAATCCAGGGGGTCACCACAAACCCGAACCTCTAATACACATGCAAAAGATAAAGGGAAAGAAATCCAAGAATATCATTAAAGAAAACGAGCAAACCATGAGAGAGAGAGCAAGAGAAGAAAGGATCAGAGAAAAACTACACAAAAAACTATGAAACAAGTAACAAAACATCAATAAATACATGTCTAATGATAATTAGTTTGAATGTAAATGGACTAAATGCTCCAAGCAAAAGAGCATGACAGAGTTTGTATATATATATAAAAGATTTCACACCTAAAGACACCTGCAGATGGAAATTAAGAGATGGAGAAACATTAATCATGCAAGTGGATGTCAAAAGAAGTCAGAGTAGCAATCCTTATATCAGACAAAATAGACTTTTTTAACATTGAAATTGAATTAGCCAACATAGACTACACCAGTAATTTCAAATGTAGCGTTCCACAATTCATCAGTTGTGTATAACACCCAGTGTTCATCACATCACATGCATTCCTTAATGCCCATCACACAGTTACTCCATCTCCCCACCCACCTTTCCTCCAGCAACCCTCAGTTTGTTTCCAATAGTTGGGAACCTGTCATGGATTTTCTTCCTCTCTGGTTTCTTCGCATTCATTTTCCCTCCCTTCCCCTATGATCCTCTGTGCTGTTCCTTCTATTCCACATATGAGTAAAACCATATAATAATTGTTTTTCTCTGACTGACTTATTTTGCTCAGCATAATACCCTCCAGTGCCTTCCACATCGATATGCTAAATATTGATCCTTTCTGATGGCTGAGTCATATTCCATTGTATATGTATATACCATGTTTTCTTTATCCATTTATCTGTCGATGGATGTCTTGGTTCCTTCCACGGTTTGGCTATTGTGGACAATGTCGCTATAAACATTCGGGGTGCAGTTGCCCCTTCAGATCACTACATTTGTAGCTTTGGGGTAAATAAAATTGCTGGGTTGTAAGGGAGCTCTCTTTTAAGTTCTTGAGGAACCTCCATATTGTTTTCCAAAGTGGCTGTACCAGTTTTCATTCCCACTTAGAAGTGTAAGAGAGTTCCCCTTTCTCCTCACCAACATTTGTTATTTCTTCGCTTGTTAACTTTTGCAATTCTGACTGGTATGAAGTGGTATCTCATTGTCATTTGGATTTCTTTTTCCCCATGCCAAGTGATGTTGAGCAGTTTGTCAAATGTCTGTTGGCCATTTGTGTATCTTCTTTGGAGAAATATCTGTTCATATCTTCTGCCCATTTCTTGACTCGCTTATTTGTTTTTTGGGTGTTGAGTTTGGGTGTTGAACGGTAGTAAAGCGTACGGCACTTTCATGATGCTTCCACACCCACTTTTGGAAATGCTTCTCTCTCAAGGATACCTGAAGATGTTAGTGGAGAGTTGCCGTATACGCAGACTTGCTTTTCCCAGGTGAGTGCATGGCACATTCCTTATTCACTCACGCGCGCGCGCGCGCACACACACACACACACACACACACACACAGACAGAGTTGAACATGTTTCTGTCTCGTCAGGAAAGGAGGTGTTTGTTGAGAGACGTTTTCTCGCCAATGCTTTTGGGTGCTTGCCCTTTTCACCCCGGAGAGTAAAGTGTATGCGCTTTTTGCCTAGGCTTCCGTACACACCCTTGAGAAGCCTTCCCTCAGCCAGAAACAAGCCGTGAGTTGAAAGAGGCGTTCCACACAGACCTCCTTCTCAGAGCGAAGCCTGTCACACTTTTCCTTGGGCCTCCACACGCACTTTAGAAAAACTTCCTCCGGGAAGCTGTGAGTTGAACGACGGGTTTCCTACAGCGGTTTTCCGTGGGGGTAAGGATATATGGCACTTGGCCTTAGGCTTCCACGCACACATTGGAAAGGCTTCTCTCTTCGTGAAACAAGATGTGCGCTGAACGTTGCGTTCTGCGCAGGCTTGGTTTTCACACATCAGCCCATGGTACTTTCCCTAGGCTTCCACACGCGCAGTGAGTATCCCTTCCCTAAACCTGAACCAAGACGCGGGGGAAAGCTGCCTTCTACACCACCTTCTTTTCCGAGTTTCGTATAGAACCCTTGCGTTGTGCTTCCACATCCACTTTTGTCACTGCTTCGATATATCCTCCGGAGAGGGGTTCGCTTGAAAGACGGTCTCCCTCCGTCACGCTTTCAAGGAGTTAAGGATAGGGCACTCTCCTTATGCCTGCACACGTCCACTTGCAATCTCGACTGACTTCATGACCCCGTCCAATGCTACGCTGAAAGTCCCATTGCGCGCGGCCTTGTTTCTAAGAGATGAGGACAGGGCACGGCACGTTCCTTGTGCTTCCACCACGACTATATAAAAGGCTCCCGTCTCCAAGGCAAAGGATGTCAGGTGCAAGACGGCTTCGCAAAAGCGAGGTTGCCTCTTAGAGGGCGGTCTACGGCGCTCTGCTGACGCTTCCACGCCTACATATGCAAACGCTTCTGGGCTCACGAAAGAAGACGTCCGTTGAAAGCTGCCTTGTACCCCGACGCGTTTCTCGGAGTTAGGTCCGGGGAACGGTCCCTGTGCGATCACACGCAGCCTTGAGATGGCTCAGCTCTTTTCGATCGTCAGGGAGGACGTTTCTCGGAGTTAGGTCCAGGGAAAGGTAGTAAAGCGTACGGCACTTTCATGATGCTTCCACACCCACTTTTGGAAATGCTTCTCTCTCCAGGATACCTGAAGATGCTAGTGGCGAGTCGCCGTAGACGCAGACTTGCTTTTCCCAGGTCAGTACATGGCACTCTCCTTATTCACTCACGCACGCGCGCGCGCGCGTGCCCTCACACACAAACACACACACACACACACACACACACACACACACAGAGTTGAACATGTTTCTGTCTCGTCAGGAAAGAAGGTGATCGTTGAGAGACGGTTTCTCGCCGATGCTTTTGGGTTCTTGCTTTTTTCCCCCCGGAGAGAGAAGTGTAGCCGCTTTTTCCCTAGGCTTCCGTACACACCCTTGAGAAGCCTTCCGTCAGCCAGAAACAAGCCATGAGTTGAAAGAGGCGTTCCACGCAGACCTCCTTCTCAGAGCGAAGCCTGTCACACTTTTCCTTGTGAAGTAAACTAGAGAGATACAAATACTTTCTCAATGATTGCTTTAACAAAAAAGGACTAAATATCCCAATCAGAAAACATAGACTGTAAAGAGGAAGCAAGACCCATCTCTATGCTGCCTACCAGAGAATCACTTCAGACCTAAAAATAAAAGCAGATTGGAAGTAATGGGACACAAAACCATTTATCATGCAAATGGAAGTGAAAAGAAAGTTGGAGTCGTAATATTTTTATGAGACAAAATAAACTGAATTGTGGGGAAGATGGCAGAGTAGAAGGACCCTAAACTCACCTCATCCCACAGATACAACTAGGTAACACTCACACCAGAGTCACCCAGAAATGGACCTTCAGATTTCCCCACAAAACTATACAACTAAATGGAGAGAGGGAATCACATCAAAGATGGTAGGAAGGACAAGGACTCTGTAGGAATCTAAAGCCCATATTTCTGACCACCAGAGGGAGGGAACCACAGTCACAGAGGGGCCAGAAACAAACTACTACACCGGGGAGCCTCTAAAGCGTAGAGACATCGTCATAGCTTATGGCTTTGAAAATCAGAAGGGATGACATTTGTGAGCGTATACAACCAGCAGACTTAAAGCTTGGAACTTTTAAAAATCAGCTGTCTCAGCTCTGAGAGAGCACAGAAGGTGATAGGAAGCTGAGATCTGTCCTTAAAGATTAAGCAGAGCAAAGAGTGTGGAGAAGCTTGGGTGAAGCAGGTTGAAAGGTGCTTGAGGATTAAACAAGGGAGACATAGTTCCTGAACTCAGAGTTTGCAAAGGGACTTGTCCAGGAACAAAGGAGCTGGCAGGTGCCATTTCCCTCTACGGCCCCTCATTATAAACACACACCTACCTGCAAGACCAAGCACAATCTAGCAATCACTAACTTGCATAAACCATGGCCCATCCCCACACCTACCACACCTGCTTCAGTCCCAGTGCTGTGGATACCCTCCCTGATAAGACCCACACAATCCTTGACAACAATATGTCTCCCCATCACCCACAGAACACGCATGCGTCTTGTTAAAACAGCACACCCCATGTGTTGTGCACAATGACACAGTCCAGATCCAGTCTCTGTTGTTGCTATGCATTACCTTCAGAGGAGAACCAGCATCACCAAGTGAAAAATGTATGTTCTGCCCCGTATTTTCAAGAACAAGCAATATACCTGACCTTCCTAACAGAGAGATATTCTCTGAGAAGTAGGCCAAATGAGCAGACAGAGGACTATGTCCTAAACGAAAGAAGAGGACAAAGCCACAGCAAGAGACCTAAACAAAATGGATATGAGGAACATGCCTGACAGAAAATTTAAGATAACAATTATAAAGATACTCACTGGGGAAATGAAAAGAGGGAGGACATCAGAAGGGGGAACATCATTGAGACTCTTAACAAAGAGATATGAAAGAAATAATCAGAGATGTGGAACACAAGAAATGAAATGAAGAATATACTAGATAGAATAATTAGCAGGATGGACGAAGCAGAGGAACAAATTAATGAACTAGAAGACAGTAATGGAAAGTAATCAAGCGGAACAAATGAGAGGAAAAAGAAGTATGCAAAAATGAGAAGAGACTTAGGGAATTCAGTGACTCCATCCAGTGTAACAACACCCACATTAGAGGTATCCCAGAAGGTGAAAAGGGGGAAAAGGGGGCAGAAAATCTATTTGACCAAAGAAGAGCTGAAAACTTAACCTAATCTGGTGAAGGAAACCTATACAAATCCATAAGGCATAGAGATCCCCTCCCACAAAATCAACCTAAGGAGGTCCACATCAAGATACATAGTAATCCAAATGGGAAAAGGTAGTGATAAAGAAAAAACATTTAAAGCAGCAAGATAAAAGAAGACAGTTAACATGCAAGGGAAAGCCCATAAATCTATCAGCTGAGTTTTCAGCAGAAACTATGCAGGACAGAAGAAAGTGGCGTTAAATATTCAAAGTGCTGAAGGAGAAAAATCTGCAGCAAGGAATAATTTATCCAGCAAGCCTATCCTTCAGAAAAGAAGGGGAGAAAAAGAGTTTCTTAGCCACACAAACTAAAAGAGTTCATGACCACTAAATTAACTACAAAAAATATTGAAGGGGACACTATGAGTGGAAAAAAATCGTAAGTGAGAGTATCACAATAATGAATCAAGGAAGCAGTAAAAATAAGTATTTCTGTAAAAATCAGTTAAGGGATTCACAAAATAAAAGTATGTAAAATATGAAAACATATACCCTAACACATGAGGAGGAGTCAACAGTGGGTTTGAACTTAAACAGCATTCAACTTAATATGGACTGAAAAGGCTATATATAATCCAGGGGGTCACCACAAACCCGAACCTCTAATACACATGCAAAAGATAAAGGGAAAGAAATCCAAGAATATCATTAAAGAAAACGAGCAAACCATGAGAGAGAGAGCAAGAGAAGAAAGGATCAGAGAAAAACTACACAAAAAACTATGAAACAAGTAACAAAACATCAATAAATACATGTCTAATGATAATTAGTTTGAATGTAAATGGACTAAATGCTCCAAGCAAAAGAGCATGACAGAGTTTGTATATATATATAAAAGATTTCACACCTAAAGACACCTGCAGATGGAAATTAAGAGATGGAGAAACATTAATCATGCAAGTGGATGTCAAAAGAAGTCAGAGTAGCAATCCTTATATCAGACAAAATAGACTTTTTTAACATTGAAATTGAATTAGCCAACATAGACTACACCAGTAATTTCAAATGTAGCGTTCCACAATTCATCAGTTGTGTATAACACCCAGTGTTCATCACATCACATGCATTCCTTAATGCCCATCACACAGTTACTCCATCTCCCCACCCACCTTTCCTCCAGCAACCCTCAGTTTGTTTCCAATAGTTGGGAACCTGTCATGGATTTTCTTCCTCTCTGGTTTCTTCGCATTCATTTTCCCTCCCTTCCCCTATGATCCTCTGTGCTGTTCCTTCTATTCCACATATGAGTAAAACCATATAATAATTGTTTTTCTCTGACTGACTTATTTTGCTCAGCATAATACCCTCCAGTGCCTTCCACATCGATATGCTAAATATTGATCCTTTCTGATGGCTGAGTCATATTCCATTGTATATGTATATACCATGTTTTCTTTATCCATTTATCTGTCGATGGATGTCTTGGTTCCTTCCACGGTTTGGCTATTGTGGACAATGTCGCTATAAACATTCGGGGTGCAGTTGCCCCTTCAGATCACTACATTTGTAGCTTTGGGGTAAATAAAATTGCTGGGTTGTAAGGGAGCTCTCTTTTAAGTTCTTGAGGAACCTCCATATTGTTTTCCAAAGTGGCTGTACCAGTTTTCATTCCCACTTAGAAGTGTAAGAGAGTTCCCCTTTCTCCTCACCAACATTTGTTATTTCTTCGCTTGTTAACTTTTGCAATTCTGACTGGTATGAAGTGGTATCTCATTGTCATTTGGATTTCTTTTTCCCCATGCCAAGTGATGTTGAGCAGTTTGTCAAATGTCTGTTGGCCATTTGTGTATCTTCTTTGGAGAAATATCTGTTCATATCTTCTGCCCATTTCTTGACTCGCTTATTTGTTTTTTGGGTGTTGAGTTTGGGTGTTGAACGGTAGTAAAGCGTACGGCACTTTCATGATGCTTCCACACCCACTTTTGGAAATGCTTCTCTCTCAAGGATACCTGAAGATGTTAGTGGAGAGTTGCCGTATACGCAGACTTGCTTTTCCCAGGTGAGTGCATGGCACATTCCTTATTCACTCACGCGCGCGCGCGCGCACACACACACACACACACACACACACACACACACACACACACAGAGTTGAACATGTTTCTGTCTCGTCAGGAAAGGAGGTGTTCTTTGAGATACGGTTTCTCGCCAATGCTTTTGGGTGCTTGCCCTTTTCCCCCCGGAGAGTGAAGTGTATGCGCTTTTTGCCTAGGCTTCCGTACACACCCTTGAGAAGCCTTCCCTCAGCCAGAAACAAGCCGTGAGTTGAAAGAGGCGTTCCACACAGACCTCCTTCTCAGAGCGAAGCCTGTCACACTTTTCCTTGGGCCTCCACACGCACTTTAGAAAAACTTCCTCCGGGAAGCTGTGAGTTGAACGACGGGTTTCCTACAGCGGTTTTCCGTGGGGGTAAGGATATATGGCACTTGGCCTTAGGCTTCCACGCACAGATTGGAAAGGCTTCTCTCTTCGTGAAACAAGATGTGCGCTGAACGTTGCGTTCTGCGCAGGCTTGCTTTTCACACATCAGCCCATGGTACTTTCCCTAGGCTTCCACACGCGCAAAGAGTATCCCTTCCCTAAACCTGAACCAAGACGCGGGGGAAAGCTGCCTTCTACACCACCTTCTTTTCCGAGTTTCGTATAGAACCCTTGCGTTGTGCTTCCACATCCACTTTTGTCACTGCTTCGATATATCCTCCAGAGAGGGGTTCGCTTGAAAGACGGTCTCCCTCCGTCACGCTTTCAAGGAGTTAAGGATAGGGCACTCTCCTTATGCCTGCACACGTCCACTTGCAATCTCGACTGACTTCATGACCCCGTCCAATGCTACGCTGAAAGTCCCATTGCGCGCGGCCTTGTTTCTAAGAGATGAGGACAGGGCACGGCACGTTCATTGTGCTTCCACCACGACTATATAAAAGGCTCCCGTCTCCAAGGCAAAGGATGTCAGGTGCAAGACGGCTTCGCAAAAGCGAGGTTGCCTCTTAGAGGGCGGTCTACGGCGCTCTGCTGACGCTTCCACGCCTACATATGCAAACGCTTCTGGGCTCACGAAAGAAGACGTCCGTTGAAAGCTGCCTTGTACCCCGACGCGTTTCTCGGAGTTAGGTCCAGGGAACGGTCCCTGTGCGATCACACGCAGCCTTGAGATGGCTCAGCTCTTTTCGATCGTCAGGGAGGACGTTTCTCGGAGTTAGGTCCAGGGAAAGGTAGTAAAGCGTACGGCACTTTCATGATGTTTCCACACCCACTTTTGGAAATGCTTCTCTCTCCAGGATACCTGAAGATGCTAGTGGCGAGTCGCCGTAGACGCAGACTTGCTTTTCCCAGGTCAGTACATGGCACTCTCCTTATTCACTCACGCACGCGCGCGCGCGCGTGCCCTCACACACACACACACACACACACACACACACACACACACACACAGAGTTGAACATGTTTCTGTCTCGTCAGGAAAGAAGGTGATCGTTGAGAGACGGTTTCTCGCCGATGCTTTTGGGTTCTTGCTTTTTTCCCCCCGGAGAGAGAAGTGTAGCCGCTTTTTCCCTAGGCTTCCGTACACACCCTTGAGAAGCCTTCCGTCAGCCAGAAACAAGCCATGAGTTGAAAGAGGCGTTCCACGCAGACCTCCTTCTCAGAGCGAAGCCTGTCACACTTTTCCTTGTGAAGTCAACTAGAGAGATACAAATACTTTCTCAATGATTGCTTTAACAAAAAAGGACTAAATATCCCAATCAGAAAACATAGACTGTAAAGAGGAAGCAAGACCCATCTCTATGCTGCCTACCAGAGAATCACTTCAGACCTAAAAATAAAAGCAGATTGGAAGTAATGGGACACAAAACCATTTATCATGCAAATGGAAGTGAAAAGAAAGTTGGAGTCGTAATATTTTTATGAGACAAAATAAACTGAATTGTGGGGAAGATGGCAGAGTAGAAGGACCCTAAACTCACCTCATCCCACAGATACAACTAGGTAACACTCACACCAGAGTCACCCAGAAATGGACCTTCAGATTTCCCCACAAAACTATACAACTAAATGGAGAGAGGGAATCACATCAAAGATGGTAGGAAGGACAAGGACTCTGTAGGAATCTAAAGCCCATATTTCTGACCACCAGAGGGAGGGAACCACAGTCACAGAGGGGCCAGAAACAAACTACTACACCGGGGAGCCTCTAAAGCGTAGAGACATCCTCATAGCTTATGGCTTTGAAAATCAGAAGGGATGACATTTGTGAGCGTATACAACCAGCAGACTTAAAGCTTGGAACTTTTCAAAATCAGCTGTCTCAGCTCTGAGAGAGCACAGAAGGTGATAGGAAGCTGAGATCTGTCCTTAAAGATTAAGCAGAGCAAAGAGTGTGGAGAAGCTTGGGTGAAGCAGGTTGAAAGGTGCTTGAGGATTAAACAAGGGAGACATAGTTCCTGAACTCAGAGTTTGCTAAGGGACTTGTCCAGGAACAAAGGAGCTGGCAGGTGCCATTTCCCTCTACGGCCCCTCATTATAAACACACACCTACCTGCAAGACCAAGCACAATCTAGCAATCACTAACTTGCATAAACCATGGCCCATCCCCACACCTACCAGACCTGCTTCAGTCCCAGTGCTGTGGATACCCTCCCTGATAAGACCCACACAATCCTTGACAACAATATGTCTCCCCATCACCCACAGAACACGCATGCATCTTGTTAAAACAGCACACCCCATGTGTTGTGCACAATGACACAGTCCAGATCCAGTCTCTGTTGTTGCTATGCATTACCTTCAGAGGAGAACCAGCATCACCAAGTGAAAAATGTATGTTCTGCCCCGTATTTTCAAGAACAAGCAATATATCTGACCTTCCTAACAGAGAGATATTCTCTGAGAAGTAGGCCAAATGAGCAGACAGAGGACTATGTCCTAAACGAAAGAAGAGGACAAAGCCACAGCAAGAGACCTAAACAAAATGGATATAAGGAACATGCCTGACAGAAAATTTAAGATAACAATTATAAAGATACTCACTGGGGAAATGAAAAGAGGGAGGACATCAGAAGGGGAACATCATTGAGACTCTTAACAAAGAGATATGAAAGAAATAATCAGAGATGTGGAACACAAGAAATGAAATGAAGAATATACTAGATAGAATAATTAGCAGGATGGACGAAGCAGAGGAACAAATTAATGAACTAGAAGACAGTAATGGAAAGTAATCAAGCGGAACAAATGAGAGGAAAAAGAAGTATGCAAAAATGAGAAGAGACTTAGGGAATTCAGTGACTCCATCCAGTGTAACAACACCCACATGAGAGGGATCCCAGAAGGTGAAAAGGGGGAAAAGGGGGCAGAAAATCTATTTGACCAAAGAAGAGCTGAAAACTTAACCTAATCTGGTGAAGGAAACCTATACAAATCCATAAGGCATAGAGATCCCCTCCCACAAAATCAACCTAAGGAGGTCCACATCAAGATACATAGTAATCAAAATGGGAAAAGGTAGTGATAAAGAAAAAACATTTAAAGCAGCAAGATAAAAGAAGACAGTTAACATGCAAGGGAAAGCCCATAAATCTATCAGCTGAGTTTTCAGCAGAAACTATGAAGGACAGAAGAAAGTGGCGTTAAATATTCAAAGTGCTGAAGGAGAAAAATCTGCAGCAAGGAATAATTTATCCAGCAAGCCTATCCTTCAGAAAAGAAGGGGAGAAAAAGAGTTTCTTAGCCACACAAACTAAAAGAGTTCATGACCACTAAATTAACTACAAAAAATATTGAAGGGGACACTATGAGTGGAAAAAAATCGTAAGTGAGAGTATGACAATAATGAATCAAGGAAGCAGTAAAAATAAGTATTTCTGTAAAAATCAGTTAAGGGATTCACAAAATAAAAGTATGTAAAATATGAAAACATATACCCTAACACATGAGGAGGAGTCAACAGTGGGTTTGAACTTAAACAGCATTCAACTTAATATAGACTGAAAAGGCTATATATAATCCAGGGGGTCACCACAAACCCAAACCTCTAATACACATGCAAAAGATAAAGGGAAAGAAATCCAAGAATATCATTAAAGAAAACGAGCAAACCATGAGAGAGAGAGCAAGAGAAGAAAGGATCAGAGAAAAACTACACAAAAAACTATGAAACAAGTAACAAAACATCAATAAATACATGTCTAATGGTAATTAGTTTGAATGTAAATGGACTAAATGCTCCAAGCAAAAGAGCATGACAGAGTTTGTATATATATATAAAAGATTTCACACCTAGAGACACCTGCAGATGGAAATTAAGAGATGGAGAAACATTAATCATGCAAGTGGATGTCAAGAGAAGTCAGAGTAGCAATCCTTATATCAGACAAAATACACTTTTTTAACATTGAAATTGAATTAGCCAACATAGAGTACACCAGTAATTTCAAATGTAGCGTTCCACAATTCATCAGTTGTGTATAACACCCAGTGTTCACCACATCACATGCATTCCTTAATGCCCATCACACAGTTACTCCATCTCCCCACCCACCTTTCCTCCAGCAACCCTCAGTTTGTTTCCAATAGCTGGGAACCTGTCATGGATTTTCTTCCTCTCTGGTTTCTTCGCATTCATTATCCCTCCCTTCCCCTATGATCCTCTGTGCTGTTCCTTCTATTCCACATATGAGTAAAACCATATAATAATTGTTTTTCTCTGACTGACTTATTTTGCTCAGCATAAAACCCTCCAGTGCCATCCACATCGATATGCTAAATATTGATCCTTTCTGATGGCTGAGTCACATTCCTTTGTATATGTATATACCATGTTTTCTTTATCCATTTATCTGTCGATGGATGTCTTGGTTCCTTCCACGGTTTGGCTACTGTGGACAATGTCGCTATAAACATTTGGGGTGCAGTTGCCCCTTCAGATCACTACATTTGTAGCTTTGGGGTAAATAAAATTGCTGGGTTGTAAGGGAGCTCTCTTTTAAGTTCTTGAGGAACGTCCATAATGTTTTCCAAAGTGGCTGTACCAGTTTTCATTCCCACTTAGAAGTGTAAGAGAGTTCCCCTTTCTCCTCACCAACATTTGTTATTTCTTCGCTTGTTAATTTTTGCAATTCTGACTGGTGTGAAGTGGTATCTCATTGTCATTTGGATTTCTTTTTCCCCATGCCAAGTGATGTTGAGCAGTTTGTCATATGTATGTTGGCCATTTGTGTGTCTTCTTTGGAGAAATATCTGTTCATATCTTCTGCCCATTTCTTGACTCGCTTATTTGTTTTTTGGGTGTTGAGTTTGGGTGTTGAACGGTAGTAAAGCGTACGGCACATTCATGATGCTTCCACACCCACTTTTGGAAATGCTTCTCTCTCAAGGATACCTGAAGATGTTAGTGGAGAGTTGCCGTATACGCAGACTTGCTTTTCCCAGGTGAGTGCATGGCACATTCCTTATTCACTCACGCGCGCGCGCGCGCACACACACACACACACACACACACACAGACAGAGTTGAACATGTTTCTGTCTCGTCAGGAAAGGAGGTGTTTGTTGAGAGACGTTTTCTCGCCAATGCTTTTGGGTGCTTGCCCTTTTCACCCCGGAGAGTAAAGTGTATGCGCTTTTTGCCTAGGCTTCCGTACACACCCTTGAGAAGCCTTCCCTCAGCCAGAAACAAGCCGTGAGTTGAAAGAGGCGTTCCACACAGACCTCCTTCTCAGAGCGAAGCCTGTCACACTTTTCCTTGGGCCTCCACACGCACTTTAGAAAAACTTCCTCCGGGAAGCTGTGAGTTGAACGACGGGTTTCCTACAGCGGTTTTCCGTGGGGGTAAGGATATATGGCACTTGGCCTTAGGCTTCCACGCACACATTGGGAAGGCTTCTCTCTTCGTGAAACAAGATGTGCGCTGAACGTTGCGTTCTGCGCAGGCTTGGTTTTCACACATCAGCCCATGGTACTTTCCCTAGGCTTCCACACGCGCAGTGAGTATCCCTTCCCTAAACCTGAACCAAGACGCGGGGGAAAGCTGCCTTCTACACCACCTTCTTTTCCGAGTTTCGTATAGAACCCTTGCGTTGTGCTTCCACATCCACTTTTGTCACTGCTTCGATATATCCTCCGGAGAGGGGTTCGCTTGAAAGACGGTCTCCCTCCGTCACGCTTTCAAGGAGTTAAGGATAGGGCACTCTCCTTATGCCTGCACACGTCCACTTGCAATCTCGACTGACTTCATGACCCCGTCCAATGCTACGCTGAAAGTCCCATTGCGCGCGGCCTTGTTTCTAAGAGATGAGGACAGGGCACGGCACGTTCCTTGTGCTTCCACCACGACTATATAAAAGGCTCCCGTCTCCAAGGCAAAGGATGTCAGGTGCAAGACGGCTTCGCAAAAGCGAGGTTGCCTCTTAGAGGGCGGTCTACGGCGCTCTGCTGACGCTTCCACGCCTACATATGCAAACGCTTCTGGGCTCACGAAAGAAGACGTCCGTTGAAAGCTGCCTTGTACCCCGACGCGTTTCTCGGAGTTAGGTCCAGGGAACGGTCCCTGTGCGATCACACGCAGCCTTGAGATGGCTCAGCTCTTTTCGATCGTCAGGGAGGACGTTTCTCGGAGTTAGGTCCAGGGAAAGGTAGTAAAGCGTACGGCACTTTCATGATGCTTCCACACCCACTTTTGGAAATGCTTCTCTCTCCAGGATACCTGAAGATGCTAGTGGCGAGTCGCCGTAGACGCAGACTTGCTTTTCCCAGGTCAGTACATGGCACTCTCCTTATTCACTCACGCACGCGCGCGCGCGCGTGCCCTCACACACACACACACACACACACACACACACACACACACAGAGTTGAACATGTTTCTGTCTCGTCAGGAAAGAAGGTGATCGTTGAGAGACGGTTTCTCGCCGATGCTTTTGGGTTCTTGCTTTTTTCCCCCCGGAGAGAGAAGTGTAGCCGCTTTTTCCCTAGGCTTCCGTACACACCCTTGAGAAGCCTTCCGTCAGCCAGAAACAAGCCATGAGTTGAAAGAGGCGTTCCACGCAGACCTCCTTCTCAGAGCGAAGCCTGTCACACTTTTCCTTGTGAAGTAAACTAGAGAGATACAAATACTTTCTCAATGATTGCTTTAACAAAAAAGGACTAAATATCCCAATCAGAAAACATAGACTGTAAAGAGGAAGCAAGACCCATCTCTATGCTGCCTACCAGAGAATCACTTCAGACCTAAAAATAAAAGCAGATTGGAAGTAATGGGACACAAAACCATTTATCATGCAAATGGAAGTGAAAAGAAAGTTGGAGTCGTAATATTTTTATGAGACAAAATAAACTGAATTGTGGGGAAGATGGCAGAGTAGAAGGACCCTAAACTCACCTCATCCCACAGATACAACTAGGTAACACTCACACCAGAGTCACCCAGAAATGGACCTTCAGATTTCCCCACAAAACTATACAACTAAATGGAGAGAGGGAATCACATCAAAGATGGTAGGAAGGACAAGGACTCTGTAGGAATCTAAAGCCCATATTTCTGACCACCAGAGGGAGGGAACCACAGTCACAGAGGGGCCAGAAACAAACTACTACACCGGGGAGCCTCTAAAGCGTAGAGACATCGTCATAGCTTATGGCTTTGAAAATCAGAAGGGATGACATTTGTGAGCGTATACAACCAGCAGACTTAAAGCTTGGAACTTTTAAAAATCAGCTGTCTCAGCTCTGAGAGAGCACAGAAGGTGATAGGAAGCTGAGATCTGTCCTTAAAGATTAAGCAGAGCAAAGAGTGTGGAGAAGCTTGGGTGAAGCAGGTTGAAAGGTGCTTGAGGATTAAACAAGGGAGACATAGTTCCTGAACTCAGAGTTTGCAAAGGGACTTGTCCAGGAACAAAGGAGCTGGCAGGTGCCATTTCCCTCTACGGCCCCTCATTATAAACACACACCTACCTGCAAGACCAAGCACAATCTAGCAATCACTAACTTGCATAAACCATGGCCCATCCCCACACCTACCACACCTGCTTCAGTCCCAGTGCTGTGGATACCCTCCCTGATAAGACCCACACAATCCTTGACAACAATATGTCTCCCCATCACCCACAGAACACGCATGCGTCTTGTTAAAACAGCACACCCCATGTGTTGTGCACAATGACACAGTCCAGATCCAGTCTCTGTTGTTGCTATGCATTACCTTCAGAGGAGAACCAGCATCACCAAGTGAAAAATGTATGTTCTGCCCCGTATTTTCAAGAACAAGCAATATATCTGACCTTCCTAACAGAGAGATATTCTCTGAGAAGTAGGCCAAATGAGCAGACAGAGGACTATGTCCTAAACGAAAGAAGAGGACAAAGCCACAGCAAGAGACCTAAACAAAATGGATATGAGGAACATGCCTGACAGAAAATTTAAGATAACAATTATAAAGATACTCACTGGGGAAATGAAAAGAGGGAGGACATCAGAAGGGGGAACATCATTGAGACTCTTAACAAAGAGATATGAAAGAAATAATCAGAGATGTGGAACACAAGAAATGAAATGAAGAATATACTAGATAGAATAATTAGCAGGATGGACGAAGCAGAGGAACAAATTAATGAACTAGAAGACAGTAATGGAAAGTAATCAAGCGGAACAAATGAGAGGAAAAAGAAGTATGCAAAAATGAGAAGAGACTTAGGGAATTCAGTGACTCCATCCAGTGTAACAACACCCACATTAGAGGTATCCCAGAAGGTGAAAAGGGGGAAAAGGGGGCAGAAAATCTATTTGACCAAAGAAGAGCTGAAAACTTAACCTAATCTGGTGAAGGAAACCTATACAAATCCATAAGGCATAGAGATCCCCTCCCACAAAATCAACCTAAGGAGGTCCACATCAAGATACATAGTAATCCAAATGGGAAAAGGTAGTGTAAAGAAAAAACATTTAAAGCAGCAAGATAAAAGAAGACAGTTAACATGCAAGGGAAAGCCCATAAATCTATCAGCTGAGTTTTCAGCAGAAACTATGCAGGACAGAAGAAAGTGGCGTTAAATATTCAAAGTGCTGAAGGAGAAAAATCTGCAGCAAGGAATAATTTATCCAGCAAGCCTATCCTTCAGAAAAGAAGGGGCGAAAAAGAGTTTCTTAGCCACACAAACTAAAAGAGTTCATGACCACTAAATTAACTACAAAAAATATTGAAGGGGACACTATGAATGGAAAAAAATCGTAAGTGAGAGTATCACAATAATGAATCAAGGAAGCAGTAAAAATAAGTATTTCTGTAAAAATCAGTTAAGGGATTCACAAAATAAAAGTATGTAAAATATGAAAACATATACCCTAACACATGAGGAGGAGTCAACAGTGGGTTTGAACTTAAACAGCATTCAACTTAATATGGACTGAAAAGGCTATATATAATCCAGGGGGTCACCACAAACCCGAACCTCTAATACACATGCAAAAGATAAAGGGAAAGAAATCCAAGAATATCATTAAAGAAAACGAGCAAACCATGAGAGAGAGAGCAAGAGAAGAAAGGATCAGAGAAAAACTACACAAAAAACTATGAAACAAGTAACAAAACATCAATAAATACATGTCTAATGATAATTAGTTTGAATGTAAATGGACTAAATGCTCCAAGCAAAAGAGCATGACAGAGTTTGTATATATATATAAAAGATTTCACACCTAAAGACACCTGCAGATGGAAATTAAGAGATGGAGAAACATTAATCATGCAAGTGGATGTCAAAAGAAGTCAGAGTAGCAATCCTTATATCAGACAAAATAGACTTTTTTAACATTGAAATTGAATTAGCCAACATAGAGTACACCAGTAATTTCAAATGTAGCGTTCCACAATTCATCAGTTGTGTATAACACCCAGTGTTCATCACATCACATGCATTCCTTAATGCCCATCACACAGTTACTCCATCTCCCCACCCACCTTTCCTCCAGCAACCCTCAGTTTGTTTCCAATAGTTGGGAACCTGTCATGGATTTTCTTCCTCTCTGGTTTCTTCGCATTCATTTTCCCTCCCTTCCCCTATGATCCTCTGTGCTGTTCCTTCTATTCCACATATGAGTAAAACCATATAATAATTGTTTTTCTCTGACTGACTTATTTTGCTCAGCATAATACCCTCCAGTGCCTTCCACATCGATATGCTAAATATTGATCCTTTCTGATGGCTGAGTCATATTCCATTGTATATGTATATACCATGTTTTCTTTATCCATTTATCTGTCGATGGATGTCTTGGTTCCTTCCACGGTTTGGCTATTGTGGACAATGTCGCTATAAACATTCGGGGTGCAGTTGCCCCTTCAGATCACTACATTTGTAGCTTTGGGGTAAATAAAATTGCTGGCTTGTAAGGGAGCTCTCTTTTAAGTTCTTGAGGAACCTCCATATTGTTTTCCAAAGTGGCTGTACCAGTTTTCATTCCCACTTAGAAGTGTAAGAGAGTTCCCCTTTCTCCTCACCAACATTTGTTTTTTCTTCGCTTGTTAATTTTTGCAATTCTGACTGGTGTGAAGTGGTATGTCATTGTCATTTGGATTTCTTTTTCCCCATGCCAAGTGATGTTGAGCAGTTTGTCATATGTCTGTTGGCCATTTGTGTGTCTTCTTTGGAGAAATATCTGTTCATATCTTCTGCCCATTTCTTGACTCGCTTATTTGTTTTTTGGGTGTTGAGTTTGGGTGTTGAACGGTAGTAAAGCGTACGGCACTTTCATGATGCTTCCACACCCACTTTTGGAAATGCTTCTCTCTCAAGGATACCTGAAGATGTTAGTGGAGAGTTGCCGTATACGCAGACTTGCTTTTCCCAGGTGAGTGCATGGCACATTCCTTATTCACTCACGCGCGCGCGCGCGCGCACACACACACACACACACACACACGCACACACAGAGTTGAACATGTTTCTGTCTCGTCAGGAAAGGAGATGTTCGTTGAGAGACGGTTTCTCGCCAATGCTTTTGGGTGCTTGCCCTTTTCCCCCCGGAGAGTGAAGTGTATGCGCTTTTTGCCTAGGCTTCCGTACACACCCTTGAGAAGCCTTCCCTCAGCCAGAAACAAGCCGTGAGTTGAAAGAGGCGTTCCACACAGACCTCCTTCTCAGAGCGAAGCCTGTCACACTTTTCCTTGGGCCTCCACACGCACTTTAGAAAAACTTCCTCCGGGAAGATATGAGTTGAAGGACGGGTTTCCTACAGCGGTTTTCCGTGGGGGTAAGGATATATGGCACTTGGCCTTAGGCTTCCACGCACACATTGGAAACGGCTTCTCTCTTCGTGAAACAAGATGTGCGCTGAACGTTGCGTTCTGCGCAGGCTTGCTTTTCAAACATCAGCCGATGGTACTTTCCCTAGGCTTCCACACGCGCAGTGAGTATCCCTTCCCTAAACCTGAACCAAGACGCGGGGGAAAGCTGCCTTCTACACCACCTTCTTTTCCGAGTTTCGTATAGAACCCTTGCGTTGTGCTTCCACATCCACTTTTGTCACTGCTTCGATATATCCTCCGGAGAGGGGTTCGCTTGAAAGACGGTCTCCCTCCGTCACGCTTTCAAGGAGTTAAGGATAGGGCACTCTCCTTATGCTTGCACACGTCCACTTGAAATCTCGACTGACTTCATGACCCCGTCCATATGCTACGCTGAAAGTCCCATTGCGCGCGGCCTTGTTTCTAAGAGACGAGGACAGGGCACGGCACGTTCCTTGTGCTTCCACCACGACTATATAAAAGGCTCCCGTCTCCAAGGCAAAGGATGTCAGGTGCAAGACGGCTTCGCAAAAGCGAGGTTGCCTCTTAGAGGGCGGTCTACGGCGCTCTGCTGACGCTTCCACGCCTACATATGCAAACGCTTCTGGGCTCACGAAAGAAGACGTCCGTTGAAAGCTGCCTTGTACCCCGACGCGTTTCTCGGAGTTAGGTCCAGGGAACGGTCCCTGTGCGATCACACGCAGCCTTGAGATGGCTCAGCTCTTTTCGATCGTCAGGGAGGACGTTTCTCGGAGTTAGGTCCAGGGAAAGGTAGTAAAGCGTACGGCACTTTCATGATGCTTCCACACCCACTTTTGGAAATGCTTCTCTCTCCAAGATACCTGAAGATGCTAGTGGCGAGTCGCCGTAGACGCAGACTTGCTTTTCCCAGGTCAGTACATGGCACTCTCCTTATTCACTCACGCACGCGCGCGCGCGCCCTCACACACACACACACACACACACACACACACACACACACACACACACAGAGTTGAACATGTTTCTGTCTCGTCAGGAAAGAAGGTGATCGTTGAGTGACGGTTTCTCGCCGATGCTTTTGGGTTCTTGCTTTTTTCCCCCCGGAGAGAGAAGTGTAGCCGCTTTTTCCCTAGGCTTCCGTACACACCCTTGAGAAGCCTTCCGTCAGCCAGAAACAAGCCATGAGTTGAAAGAGGCGTTCCACGCAGACCTCCTTCTCAGAGCGAAGCCTGTCACACTTTTCCTTGTGAAGTAAACTAGAGAGATACAAATACTTTCTCAATGATTGCTTTAACAAAAAAGGACTAAATATCCCAATCAGAAAACATAGACTGTAAAGAGGAAGCAAGACCCATCTCTATGCTGCCTACCAGAGAATCACTTCAGACCTAAAAATAAAAGCAGATTGGAAGTAATGGGACACAAAACCATTTATCATGCAAATGGAAGTGAAAAGAAAGTTGGAGTCGTAATATTTTTATGAGACAAAATAAACTGAATTGTGGGGAAGATGGCAGAGTAGAAGGACCCTAAACTCACCTCATCCCACAGATACAACTAGGTAACACTCACACCAGAGTCACCCAGAAATGGACCTTCAGATTTCCCCACAAAACTATACAACTAAATGGAGAGAGGGAATCACATCAAAGATGGTAGGAAGGACAAGGACTCTGTAGGAATCTAAAGCCCATATTTCTGACCACCAGAGGGAGGGAACCACAGTCACAGAGGGGCCAGAAACAAACTACTACACCGGGGAGCCTCTAAAGCGTAGAGACATCCTCATAGCTTATGGCTTTGAAAATCAGAAGGGATGACATTTGTGAGCGTATACAACCAGCAGACTTAAAGCTTGGAACTTTTAAAAATCAGCTGTCTCAGCTCTGAGAGAGCACAGAAGGTGATAGGAAGCTGAGATC
This sequence comes from Eumetopias jubatus, assembly GCF_037043125.1. NCBI lineage: Eukaryota > Metazoa > Chordata > Mammalia > Carnivora > Otariidae > Eumetopias > Eumetopias jubatus. Next base: position 1,340,696 of record NW_028274844.1, read on the forward strand.
TGTCCTTAAAGATTAAGCAGAGCAAAGAGTGTGGAGAAGCTTGGGTGAAGCAGGTTGAAAGGTGCTTGAGGATTAAACAAGGGAGACATAGTTCCTGAACTCAGAGTTTGCTAAGGGACTTGTCCAGGAACAAAGGAGCTGGCAGGTGCCATTTCCCTCTACGGCCCCTCATTATAAACACACACCTACCTGCAAGACCAAGCACAATCTAGCAATCACTAACTTGCATAAACCATGGCCCATCCCCACACCTACCACACCTGCTTCAGTCCCAGTGCTGTGGATACCCTCCCTGATAAGACCCACACAATCCTTGACAACAATATGTCTCCCCATCACCCACAGAACACGCATGCATCTTGTTAAAACAGCACACCCCATGTGTTGTGCACAATGACACAGTCCAGATCCAGTCTCTGTTGTTGCTATGCATTACCTTCAGAGGAGAACCAGCATCACCAAGTGAAAAATGTATGTTCTGCCCCGTATTTTCAAGAACAAGCAATATATCTGACCTTCCTAACAGAGAGATATTCTCTGAGAAGTAGGCCAAATGAGCAGACAGAGGACTATGTCCTAAACGAAAGAAGAGGACAAAGCCACAGCAAGAGACCTAAACAAAATGGATATAAGGAACATGCCTGACAGAAAATTTAAGATAACAATTATAAAGATACTCACTGGGGAAATGAAAAGAGGGAGGACATCAGAAGGGGGAACATCATTGAGACTCTTAACAAAGAGATATGAAAGAAATAATCAGAGATGTGGAACACAAGAAATGAAATGAAGAATATACTAGATAGAATAATTAGTAGGATGGACGAAGCAGAGGAACAAAATGAACTAGAAGACAGTAATGGAAAGTAATCAAGCGGAACAAATGAGAGGAAAAAGAAGTATGCAAAAATGAGAAGAGACTTAGGGAATTCAGTGACTCCATCCAGTGTAACAACACCCACATGAGAGGGATGCCAGAAGGTGAAAAGGGGGAAAAGGGGGCAGAAAATCTATTTGACCAAAGAAGAGCTGAAAACTTAACCTAATCTGGTGAAGGAAACCTATACAAATCCATAAGGCATAGAGATCCCCTCCCACAAAATCAACCTAAGGAGGTCCACATCAAGATACATAGTAATCAAAATGGGAAAAGGTAGTGATAAAAAAAAACATTTAAAGCAGCAAGATAAAAGAAGACAGTTAACATGCAAGGGAAAGCCCATAAAGCTATCAGCTGAGTTTTCAGCAGAAACTATGCAGGACAGAAGAAAGTGGCGTTAAATATTCAAAGTGCTGAAGGAGAAAAATCTGCAGCAAGGAATAATTTATCCAGCAAGCCTATCCTTCAGAAAAGAAGGGGAGAAAAAGAGTTTCTTAGCCACACAAACTAAAAGAGTTCATGACCACTAAATTAACTACAAAAAATATTGAAGGGGACACTATGAGTGGAAAAAAACCGTAAGTGAGAGTATGACAATAATGAATCAAGGAAGCAGTAAAAATAAGTATTTCTGTAAAAATCAGTTAAGGGATTCACAAAATAAAAGTATGTAAAATATGAAAACATATACCCTAACACATGAGGAGGAGTCAACAGTGGGTTTGAACTTAAACAGCATTCAACTTAATATAGACTGAAAAGGCTATATATAATCCAGGGGGTCACCACAAACCCAAACCTCTAATACACATGCAAAAGATAAAGGGAAAGAAATCCAAGAATATCATTAAAGAAAACGAGCAAACCATGAGAGAGAGAGCAAGAGAAGAAAGGATCAGAGAAAAACTACACAAAAAACTATGAAACAAGTAACAAAACATCAATAAATACATGTCTAATGATAATTAGTTTGAATGTAAATGGACTAAATGCTCCAAGCAAAAGAGCATGACAGAGTTTGTATATATATATAAAAGATTTCACACCTAAAGACACCTGCAGATGGAAATTAAGAGATGGAGAAACATTAATCATGCAAGTGGATGTCAAGAGAAGTCAGAGTAGCAATCCTTATATCAGACAAAATAGACTTTTTTAACATTGAAATTGAATTAGCCAACATAGAGTACACCAGTAATTTCAAATGTAGCGTTCCACAATTCATCAGTTGTGTATAACACCCAGTGTTCATCACATCACATGCATTCCTTAATGCCCATCACACAGTTACTCCATCTCCCCACCCACCTTTCCTCCAGCAACCCTCAGTTTGTTTCCAATAGTTGGGAACCTGTCATGGATTTTCTTCCTCTCTGGTTTCTTCGCATTCATTTTCCCTCCCTTCCCCTATGATCCTCTGTGCTGTTCCTTCTATTCCACATATGAGTAAAACCATATAATAATTGTTTTTCTCTGACTGACTAATTTTGCTCAACATAATACCGTCCAGTGCCTTCCACATCGATATGCTAAATATTGATCCTTTCTGATGGCTGAGTCATATTCCATTGTATATGTATATACCATGTTTTCTTTATCCATTTATCTGTCGATGGATGTCTTGGTTCCTTCCACGGTTTGGCTATTGTGGACAATGTCGCTATAAACATTCGGGGTGCAGTTGCCCCTTCAGATCACTACATTTGTAGCTTTGGGGTAAATAAAATTGCTGGGTTGTAAGGGAGCTCTCTTTTAAGTTCTTGAGGAACCTCCATATTGTTTTCCAAAGTGGCTGTACCAGTTTTCATTCCCACTTAGAAGTGTAAGAGAGTTCCCCTTTCTCCTCACCAACATTTGTTTTTTCTTCGCTTGTTAATTTTTGCAATTCTGACTGGTGTGAAGTGGTATGTCATTGTCATTTGGATTTCTTTTTCCCCATGCCAAGTGATGTTGAGCAGTTTGTCATATGTCTGTTGGCCATTTGTGTGTCTTCTTTGGAGAAATATCTGTTCATATCTTCTGCCCATTTCTTGACTCGCTTATTTGTTTTTTGGGTGTTGAGTTTGGGTGTTGAACGGTAGTAAAGCGTACGGCACTTTCATGATGCTTCCACACCCACTTTTGGAAATGCTTCTCTCTCAAGGATACCTGAAGATGTTAGTGGAGAGTTGCCGTATACGCAGACTTGCTTTTCCCAGGTGAGTGCATGGCACATTCCTTATTCACTCACGCGCGCGCGCGCGCGCACACACACACACACACACACACACACACACACAGAGTTGAACATGTTTCTGTCTCGTCAGGAAAGGAGATGTTCGTTGAGAGACGGTTTCTCGCCAATGCTTTTGGGTGCTTGCCCTTTTCCCCCCGGAGAGTGAAGTGTATGCGCTTTTTGCCTAGGCTTCCGTACACACCCTTGAGAAGCCTTCCCTCAGCCAGAAAGAAGCCGTGAGTTGAAAGAGGCGTTCCACACAGACCTCCTTCTCAGAGCGAAGCCTGTCACACTTTTCCTTGGGCCTCCACACGCACTTTAGAAAAACTTCCTCCGGGAAGCTATGAGTTGAAGGACGGGTTTCCTACAGCGGTTTTCCGTGGGGGTAAGGATATATGGCACTTGGCCTTAGGCTTCCACGCACACATTGGAAACGGCTTCTCTCTTCGTGAAACAAGATGTGCGCCGAACGTTGCGTTCTGCGCAGGCTTGGTTTTCACACATCAGCCGATGGTACTTTCCCTAGGCTTCCACACGCGCAGTGAGTATCCCTTCCCTAAACCTGAACCAAGACGCGGGGGAAAGCTGCCTTCTACACCACCTTCTTTTCCGAGTTTCGTATAGAACCCTTGCGTTGTGCTTCCACATCCACTTTTGTCACTGCTTCGATATATCCTCCGGAGAGGGGTTCGCTTGAAAGACGGTCTCCCTCCGTCACGCTTTCAAGGAGTTAAGGATAGGGCACTCTCCTTATGCTTGCACACGTCCACTTGCAATCTCGACTGACTTCATGACCCCGTCCATATGCTACGCTGAAAGTCCCATTGCGCGCGGCCTTGTTTCTAAGAGACGAGGACAGGGCACGGCACGTTCCTTGTGCTTCCACCACGACTATATAAAAGGCTCCCGTCTCCAAGGCAAAGGATGTCAGGTGCAAGACGGCTTCGCAAAAGCGAGGTTGCCTCTTAGAGGGCGGTCTACGGCGCTCTGCTGACGCTTCCACGCCTACATATGCAAACGCTTCTGGGCTCACGAAAGAAGACGTCCGTTGAAAGCTGCCTTGTACCCCGACGCGTTTCTCGGAGTTAGGTCCAGGGAACGGTCCCTGTGCGATCACACGCAGCCTTGAGATGGCTCAGCTCTTTTCGATCGTCAGGGAGGACGTTTCTCGGAGTTAGGTCCAGGGAAAGGTAGTAAAGCGTACGGCACTTTCATGATGCTTCCACACCCACTTTTGGAAATGCTTCTCTCTCCAAGATACCTGAAGATGCTAGTGGCGAGTCGCCGTAGACGCAGACTTGCTTTTCCCAGGTCAGTACATGGCACTCTCCTTATTCACTCACGCACGCGCGCGCGCGCCCTCACACACACACACACACACACACACACACACACACACACACACAGAGTTGAACATGTTTCTGTCTCGTCAGGAAAGAAGGTGATCGTTGAGTGACGGTTTCTCGCCGATGCTTTTGGGTTCTTGCTTTTTTCCCCCCGGAGAGAGAAGTGTAGCCGCTTTTTCCCTAGGCTTCCGTACACACCCTTGAGAAGTCTTCCGTCAGCCAGAAACAAGCCATGAGTTGAAAGAGGCGTTCCACGCAGACCTCCTTCTCAGAGCGAAGCCTGTCACACTTTTCCTTGTGAAGTAAACTAGAGAGATACAAATACTTTCTCAATGATTGCTTTAACAAAAAAGGACTAAATATCCCAATCAGAAAACATAGACTGTAAAGAGGAAGCAAGACCCATCTCTATGCTGCCTACCAGAGAATCACTTCAGACCTAAAAATAAAAGCAGATTGGAAGTAATGGGACACAAAACCATTTATCATGCAAATGGAAGTGAAAAGAAAGTTGGAGTCGTAATATTTTTATGAGACAAAATAAACTGAATTGTGGGGAAGATGGCAGAGTAGAAGGACCCTAAACTCACCTCATCCCACAGATACAACTAGGTAACACTCACACCAGAGTCACCCAGAAATGGACCTTCAGATTTCCCCACAAAACTATACAACTAAATGGAGAGAGGGAATCACATCAAAGATGGTAGGAAGGACAAGGACTCTGTAGGAATCTAAAGCCCATATTTCTGACCACCAGAGGGAGGGAACCACAGTCACAGAGGGGCCAGAAACAAACTACTACACCGGGGAGCCTCTAAAGCGTAGAGACATCCTCATAGCTTATGGCTTTGAAAATCAGAAGGGATGACATTTGTGAGCGTATACAACCAGCAGACTTAAAGCTTGGAACTTTTAAAAATCAGCTGTCTCAGCTCTGAGAGAGCACAGAAGGTGATAGGAAGCTGAGATCTGTCCTTAAAGATTAAGCAGAGCAAAGAGTGTGGAGAAGCTTGGGTGAAGCAGGTTGAAAGGTGCTTGAGGATTAAACAAGGGAGACATAGTTCCTGAACTCAGAGTTTGCTAAGGGACTTGTCCAGGAACAAAGGAGCTGGCAGGTGCCATTTCCCTCTACGGCCCCTCATTATAAACACACACCTACCTGCAAGACCAAGCACAATCTAGCAATCACTAACTTGCATAAACCATGGCCCATCCCCACACCTACCACACCTGCTTCAGTCCCAGTGCTGTGGATACCCTCCCTGATAAGACCCACACAATCCTTGAACAACAATATGTCTCCCCATCACCCACAGAACACGCATGCGTCTTGTTAAAACAGCACACCCCATGTGTTGTGCACAATGACACAGTCCAGATCCAGTCTCTGTTGTTGCTATGCATTACCTTCAGAGGAGAACCAGCATCACCAAGTGAAAAATGTATGTTCTGCCCCGTATTTTCAAGAACAAGCAATATATCTGACCTTCCTGACAGAGAGATATTCTCTGAGAAGTAGGCCAAATGAGCAGACAGAGGACTATGTCCTAAACGAAAGAAGAGGACAAAGCCACAGCAAGAGACCTAAACAAAATGGATATAAGGAACATGCCTGACAGAAAATTTAAGATAACAATTATAAAGATACTCACTGGGGAAATGAAAAGAGGGAGGACATCAGAAGGGGGAACATCATTGAGACTCTTAACAAAGAGATATGAAAGAAATAATCAGAGATGTGGAACACAAGAAATGAAATGAAGAATATACTAGATAGAATAATTAGCAGGATGGACGAAGCAGAGGAACAAATTAATGAACTAGAAGACAGTAATGGAAAGTAATCAAGCGGAACAAATGAGAGGAAAAAGAAGTATGCAAAAATGAGAAGAGACTTAGGGAATTCAGTGACTCCATCCAGTGTAACAACACCCACATGAGAGGGATCCCAGAAGGTGAAAAGGGGGAAAAGGGGGCAGAAAATCTATTTGACCAAAGAAGAGCTGAAAACTTAACCTAATCTGGTGAAGGAAACCTATACAAATCCATAAGGCATAGAGATCCCCTCCCACAAAATCAACCTAAGGAGGTCCACATCAAGATACATAGTAATCAAAATGGGAAAAGGTAGTGATAAAGAAAAAACATTTAAAGCAGCAAGATAAAAGAAGACAGGTAACATGCAAGGGAAAGCCCATAAAGCTATCAGCTGAGTTTTCAGCAGAAACTATGCAGGACAGAAGAAAGTGGCGTTAAATATTCAAAGTGCTGAAGGAGAAAAATCTGCAGCAAGGAATATTTTATCCAGCAAGCCTATCCTTCAGAAAAGAAGGGGAGAAAAAGAGTTTCTTAGCCACACAAACTAAAAGAGTTCATGACCACTAAATTAACTACAAAAAATATTGAAGGGGACACTATGAGTGGAAAAAAATCGTAAGTGAGAGTATGACAATAATGAATCAAGGAAGCAGTAAAAATAAGTATTTCTGTAAAAATCAGTTAAGGGATTCACAAAATAAAAGTATGTAAAATATGAAAACATATACCCTAACACATGAGGAGGAGTCAACAGTGGGTTTGAACTTAAACAGCATTCAACTTAATATGGACTGAAAAGGCTATATATAATCCAGGGGGTCACCACAAACCCAAACCTCTAATACACATGCAAAAGATAAAGGGAAAGACATCCAAGAATATCATTAAAGAAAACGAGCAAACCATGAGAGAGAGAGCAAGAGAAGAAAGGATCAGAGAAAAACTACACAAAAAACTATGAAACAAGTAACAAAACATCAATAAATACATGTCTAATGATAATTAGTTTGAATGTAAATGGACTAAATGCTCCAAGCAAAAGAGCATGACAGAGTTTGTATATATATATAAAAGATTTCACACCTAAAGACACCTGCAGATGGAAATTAAGAGATGGAGAAACATTAATCATGCAAGTGGATGTCAAGAGAAGTCAGAGTAGCAATCCTTATATCAGACAAAATAGACTTTTTTAACATTGAAATTGAATTAGCCAACATAGAGTACACCAGTAATTTCAAATGTAGCGTTCCACAATTCATCAGTTGTGTATAACACCCAGTGTTCATCACATCACATGCATTCCTTAATGCCCATCACACAGTTACTCCATCTCCCCACCCACCTTTCCTCCAGCAACCCTCAGTTTGTTTCCAATAGTTGGGAACCTGTCATGGATTTTCTTCCTCTCTGGTTTCTTCGCATTCATTTTCCCTCCCTTCCCCTATGATCCTCTGTGCTGTTCCTTCTATTCCACATATGAGTAAAACCATATAATAATTGTTTTTCTCTGACTGACTTATTTTGCTCAGCATAATACCGTCCAGTGCCTTCCACATCGATATGCTAAATATTGATCCTTTCTGATGGCTGAGTCATATTCCATTGTATATGTATATACCAGGTTTTCTTTATCCATTTATCTGTCGATGGATGTCTTGGTTCCTTCCACGGTTTGGCTATTGTGGACAATGTCGCTATAAACATTCGGGGTGCAGTTGCCCCTTCAGATCACTACATTTGTAGCTTTGGGGTAAATAAAATTGCTGGGTTGTAAGGGAGCTCTCTTTTAAGTTCTTGAGGAACCTCCATATTGTTTTCCAAAGTGGCTGTACCAGTTTTCATTCCCACTTAGAAGTGTAAGAGAGTTCCCCTTTCTCCTCACCAACATTTGTTTTTTCTTCGCTTGTTAATTTTTGCAATTCTGACTGGTGTGAAGTGGTATGTCATTGTCATTTGGATTTCTTTTTCCCCATGCCAAGTGATGTTGAGCAGTTTGTCATATGTCTGTTGGCCATTTGTGTGTCTTCTTTGGAGAAATACCTGTTCATATCTTCTGCCCATTTCTTGACTCGCTTATTTGTTTTTTGGGTGTTGAGTTTGGGTGTTGAACGGTAGTAAAGCGTACGGCACTTTCATGATGCTTCCACACCCACTTTTGGAAATGCTTCTCTCTCAAGGATACCTGAAGATGTTAGTGGAGAGTTGCCGTATACGCAGACTTGCTTTTCCCAGGTGAGTGCATGGCACATTCCTTATTCACTCACGCGCGCGCGCGCGCGCACACACACACACACACACACACACACACACAGAGTTGAACATGTTTCTGTCTCGTCAGGAAAGGAGATGTTCGTTGAGAGACGGTTTCTCGCCAATGCTTTTGGGTGCTTGCCCTTTTCCCCCCGGAGAGTGAAGTGTATGCGCTTTTTGCCTAGGCTTCCGTACACACCCTTGAGAAGCCTTCCCTCAGCCAGAAACAAGCCGTGAGTTGAAAGAGGCGTTCCACACAGACCTCCTTCTCAGAGCGAAGCCTGTCACACTTTTCCTTGGGCCTCCACACGCACTTTAGAAAAACTTCCTCCGGGAAGCTATGAGTTGAAGGACGGGTTTCCTACAGCGGTTTTCCGTGGGGGTAAGGATATATGGCACTTGGCCTTAGGCTTCCACGCACACATTGGAAACGGCTTCTCTCTTCGTGAAACAAGATGTGCGCTGAACGTTGCGTTCTGCGCAGGCTTGGTTTTCACACATCAGCCGATGGTACTTTCCCTAGGCTTCCACACGCGCAGTGAGTATCCCTTCCCTAAACCTGAACCAAGACGCGGGGGAAAGCTGCCTTCTACACCACCTTCTTTTCCGAGTTTCGTATAGAACCCTTGCGTTGTGCTTCCACATCCACTTTTGTCACTGCTTCGATATATCCTCCGGAGAGGGGTTCGCTTGAAAGACGGTCTCCCTCCGTCACGCTTTCAAGGAGTTAAGGATAGGGCACTCTCCTTATGCTTGCACACGTCCACTTGCAATCTCGACTGACTTCATGACCCCGTCCATATGCTACGCTGAAAGTCCCATTGCGCGCGGCCTTGTTTCTAAGAGATGAGGACAGGGCACGGCACGTTCCTTGTGCTTCCACCACGACTATATAAAAGGCTCCCGTCTCCAAGGCAAAGGATGTCAGGTGCAAGACGGCTTCGCAAAAGCGAGGTTGCCTCTTAGAGGGCGGTCTACGGCGCTCTGCTGACGCTTCCACGCCTACATATGCAAACGCTTCTGGGCTCACGAAAGAAGACGTCCGTTGAAAGCTGCCTTGTACCCCGACGCGTTTCTCGGAGTTAGGTCCAGGGAACGGTCCCTGTGCGATCACACGCAGCCTTGAGATGGCTCAGCTCTTTTCGATCGTCAGGGAGGACGTTTCTCGGAGTTAGGTCCAGGGAAAGGTAGTAAAGCGTACGGCACTTTCATGATGCTTCCACACCCACTTTTGGAAATGCTTCTCTCTCCAAGATACCTGAAGATGCTAGTGGCGAGTCGCCGTAGACGCAGACTTGCTTTTCCCAGGTCAGTACATGGCACTCTCCTTATTCACTCACGCACGCGCGCGCGCGCCCTCACACACACACACACACACACACACACACACACACACACACACACACACAGAGTTGAACATGTTTCTGTCTCGTCAGGAAAGAAGGTGATCGTTGAGAGACGGTTTCTCGCCGATGCTTTTGGGTTCTTGCTTTTTTCCCCCCGGAGAGAGAAGTGTAGCCGCTTTTCCCTAGGCTTCCGTACACACCCTTGAGAAGCCTTCCGTCAGCCAGAAACAAGCCATGAGTTGAAAGAGGCGTTCCACGCAGACCTCCTTCTCAGAGCGAAGCCTGTCACACTTTTCCTTGTGAAGTAAACTAGAGAGATACAAATACTTTCTCAATGATTGCTTTAACAAAAAAGGACTAAATATCCCAATCAGAAAACATAGACTGTAAAGAGGAAGCAAGACCCATCTCTATGCTGCCTAGCAGAGAATCACTTCAGACCTAAAAATAAAAGCAGATTGGAAGTAATGGGACACAAAACCATTTATCATGCAAATGGAAGTGAAAAGAAAGTTGGAGTCGTAATATTTTTATGAGACAAAATAAACTGAATTGTGGGGAAGATGGCAGAGTAGAAGGACCCTAAACTCACCTCATCCCACAGATACAACTAGGTAACACTCACACCAGAGTCACCCAGAAATGGACCTTCAGATTTCCCCACAAAACTATACAACTAAATGGAGAGAGGGAATCACATCAAAGATGGTAGGAAGGACAAGGACTCTGTAGGAATCTAAAGCCCATATTTCTGACCACCAGAGGGAGGGAACCACAGTCACAGAGGGGCCAGAAACAAACTACTACACCGGGGAGCCTCTAAAGCGTAGAGACATCCTCATAGCTTATGGCTTTGAAAATCAGAAGGGATGACATTTGTGAGCGTATACAACCAGCAGACTTAAAGCTTGGAACTTTTAAAAATCAGCTGTCTCAGCTCTGAGAGAGCACAGAAGGTGATAGGAAGCTGAGATCTGTCCTTAAAGATTAAGCAGAGCAAAGAGTGTGGAGAAGCTTGGGTGAAGCAGGTTGAAAGGTGCTTGAGGATTAAACAAGGGAGACATAGTTCCTGAACTCAGAGTTTGCTAAGGGACTTGTCCAGGAACAAAGGAGCTGGCAGGTGCCATTTCCCTCTACGGCCCCTCATTATAAACACACACCTACCTGCAAGACCAAGCACAATCTAGCAATCACTAACTTGCATAAACCATGGCCCATCCCCACACCTACCACACCTGCTTCAGTCCCAGTGCTGTGGATACCCTCCCTGATAAGACCCACACAATCCTTGACAACAATATGTCTCCCCATCACCCACAGAACACGCATGCGTCTTGTTAAAACAGCACACCCCATGTGTTGTGCACAATGACACAGTCCAGATCCAGTCTCTGTTGTTGCTATGCATTACCTTCAGAGGAGAACCAGCATCACCAAGTGAAAAATGTATGTTCTGCCCCGTATTTTCAAGAACAAGCAATATATCTGACCTTCCTAACAGAGAGATATTCTCTGAGAAGTAGGCCAAATGAGCAGACAGAGGACTATGTCCTAAACGAAAGAAGAGGACAAAGCCACAGCAAGAGACCTAAACAAAATGGATATAAGGAACATGCCTGACAGAAAATTTAAGATAACAATTATAAAGATACTCACTGGGGAAATGAAAAGAGGGAGGACATCAGAAGGGGGAACATCATTGAGACTCTTAACAAAGAGATATGAAAGAAATAATCAGAGATGTGGAACACAAGAAATGAAATGAAGAATATACTAGATAGAATAATTAGCAGGATGGACGAAGCAGAGGAACAAATTAATGAACTAGAAGACAGTAATGGAAAGTAATCAAGCGGAACAAATGAGAGGAAAAAGAAGTATGCAAAAATGAGAAGAGACTTAGGGAATTCAGTGACTCCATCCAGTGTAACAACACCCACATGAGAGGGATCCCAGAAGGTGAAAAGGGGGAAAAGGGGGCAGAAAATCTATTTGACCAAAGAAGAGCTGAAAACTTAACCTAATCTGGTGAAGGAAACCTATACAAATCCATAAGGCATAGAGATCCCCTCCGACAAAATCAACCTAAGGAGGTCCACATCAAGATACATAGTAATCAAAATGGGAAAAGGTAGTGATAAAGAAAAAACATTTAAAGCAGCAAGATAAAAGAAGACAGGTAACATGCAAGGGAAAGCCCATAAAGCTATCAGCTGAGTTTTCAGCAGAAACTATGCAGGACAGAAGAAAGTGGCGTTAAATATTCAAAGTGCTGAAGGAGAAAAATCTGCAGCAAGGAATATTTTATCCAGCAAGCCTATCCTTCAGAAAAGAAGGGGAGAAAAAGAGTTTCTTAGCCACACAAACTAAAAGAGTTCATGACCACTAAATTAACTACAAAAAATATTGAAGGGGACACTATGAGTGGAAAAAAATCGTAAGTGAGAGTATGACAATAATGAATCAAGGAAGCAGTAAAAATAAGTATTTCTGTAAAAATCAGTTAAGGGATTCACAAAATAAAAGTATGTAAAATATGAAAACATATACCCTAACACATGAGGAGGAGTCAACAGTGGGTTTGAACTTAAACAGCATTCAACTTAATATGGACTGAAAAGGCTATATATAATCCAGGGGGTCACCACAAACCCAAACCTCTAATACACATGCAAAAGATAAAGGGAAAGACATCCAAGAATATCATTAAAGAAAACGAGCAAACCATGAGAGAGAGAGCAAGAGAAGAAAGGATCAGAGAAAAACTACACAAAAAACTATGAAACAAGTAACAAAACATCAATAAATACATGTCTAATGATAATTAGTTTGAATGTAAATGGACTAAATGCTCCAAGCAAAAGAGCATGACAGAGTTTGTATATATATATAAAAGATTTCACACCTAAAGACACCTGCAGATGGAAATTAAGAGATGGAGAAACATTAATCATGCAAGTGGATGTCAAGAGAAGTCAGAGTAGCAATCCTTATATCAGACAAAATAGACTTTTTTAACATTGAAATTGAATTAGCCAACATAGAGTACACCAGTAATTTCAAATGTAGCGTTCCACAATTCATCAGTTGTGTATAACACCCAGTGTTCATCACATCACATGCATTCCTTAATGCCCATCACACAGTTACTCCATCTCCCCACCCACCTTTCCTCCAGCAACCCTCAGTTTGTTTCCAATAGTTGGGAACCTGTCATGGATTTTCTTCCTCTCTGGTTTCTTCGCATTCATTTTCCCTCCCTTCCCCTATGATCCTCTGTGCTGTTCCTTCTATTCCACATATGAGTAAAACCATATAATAATTGTTTTTCTCTGACTGACTAATTTTGCTCAACATAATACCGTCCAGTGCCTTCCACATCGATATGCTAAATATTGATCCTTTCTGATGGCTGAGTCATATTCCATTGTATATGTATATACCATGTTTTCTTTATCCATTTATCTGTCGATGGATGTCTTGGTTCCTTCCACGGTTTGGCTATTGTGGACAATGTCGCTATAAACATTCGGGGTGCAGTTGCCCCTTCAGATCACTACATTTGTAGCTTTGGGGTAAATAAAATTGCTGGGTTGTAAGGGAGCTCTCTTTTAAGTTCTTGAGGAACCTCCATATTGTTTTCCAAAGTGGCTGTACCAGTTTTCATTCCCACTTAGAAGTGTAAGAGAGTTCCCCTTTCTCCTCACCAACATTTGTTTTTTCTTCGCTTGTTAATTTTTGCAATTCTGACTGGTGTGAAGTGGTATGTCATTGTCATTTGGATTTCTTTTTCCCCATGCCAAGTGATGTTGAGCAGTTTGTCATATGTCTGTTGGCCATTTGTGTGTCTTCTTTGGAGAAATATCTGTTCATATCTTCTGCCCATTTCTTGACTCGCTTATTTGTTTTTTGGGTGTTGAGTTTGGGTGTTGAACGGTAGTAAAGCGTACGGCACTTTCATGATGCTTCCACACCCACTTTTGGAAATGCTTCTCTCTCAAGGATACCTGAAGATGTTAGTGGAGAGTTGCCGTATACGCAGACTTGCTTTTCCCAGGTGAGTGCATGGCACATTCCTTATTCACTCACGCGCGCGTGCGCGCGCACACACACACACACACACACACACACACACACAGAGTTGAACATGTTTCTGTCTCGTCAGGAAAGGAGATGTTCGTTGAGAGACGGTTTCTCGCCAATGCTTTTGGGTGCTTGCCCTTTTCCCCCCGGAGAGTGAAGTGTATGCGCTTTTTGCCTAGGCTTCCGTACACACCCTTGAGAAGCCTTCCCTCAGCCAGAAAGAAGCCGTGAGTTGAAAGAGGCGTTCCACACAGACCTCCTTCTCAGAGCGAAGCCTGTCACACTTTTCCTTGGGCCTCCACACGCACTTTAGAAAAACTTCCTCCGGGAAGCTATGAGTTGAAGGACGGGTTTCCTACAGCGGTTTTCCGCGGGGGTAAGGATATATGGCACTTGGCCTTAGGCTTCCACGCACACATTGGAAACGGCTTCTCTCTTCGTGAAACAAGATGTGCGCCGAACGTTGCGTTCTGCGCAGGCTTGGTTTTCACACATCAGCCGATGGTACTTTCCCTAGGCTTCCACACGCGCAGTGAGTATCCCTTCCCTAAACCTGAACCAAGACGCGGGGGAAAGCTGCCTTCTACACCACCTTCTTTTCCGAGTTTCGTATAGAACCCTTGCGTTGTGCTTCCACATCCACTTTTGTCACTGCTTCGATATATCCTCCGGAGAGGGGTTTGCTTGAAAGACGGTCTCCCTCCGTCACGCTTTCAAGGAGTTAAGGATAGGGCACTCTCCTTATGCTTGCACACGTCCACTTGCAATCTCGACTGACTTCATGACCCCGTCCATATGCTACGCTGAAAGTCCCATTGCGCGCGGCCTTGTTTCTAAGAGACGAGGACAGGGCACGGCACGTTCCTTGTGCTTCCACCACGACTATATAAAAGGCTCCCGTCTCCAAGGCAAAGGATGTCAGGTGCAAGACGGCTTCGCAAAAGCGAGGTTGCCTCTTAGAGGGCGGTCTACGGCGCTCTGCTGACGCTTCCACGCCTACATATGCAAACGCTTCTGGGCTCACGAAAGAAGACGTCCGTTGAAAGCTGCCTTGTACCCCGACGCGTTTCTCGGAGTTAGGTCCAGGGAACGGTCCCTGTGCGATCACACGCAGCCTTGAGATGGCTCAGCTCTTTTCGATCGTCAGGGAGGACGTTTCTCGGAGTTAGGTCCAGGGAAAGGTAGTAAAGCGTACGGCACTTTCATGATGCTTCCACACCCACTTTTGGAAATGCTTCTCTCTCCAAGATACCTGAAGATGCTAGTGGCGAGTCGCCGTAGACGCAGACTTGCTTTTCCCAGGTCAGTACATGGCACTCTCCTTATTCACTCACGCACGCGCGCGCGCGCCCTCACACACACACACACACACACACACACACGCACACACACACACAGAGTTGAACATGTTTCTGTCTCGTCAGGAAAGAAGGTGATCGTTGAGTGACGGTTTCTCGCCGATGCTTTTGGGTTCTTGCTTTTTTCCCCCCGGAGAGAGAAGTGTAGCCGCTTTTTCCCTAGGCTTCCGTACACACCCTTGAGAAGTCTTCCGTCAGCCAGAAACAAGCCATGAGTTGAAAGAGGCGTTCCACGCAGACCTCCTTCTCAGAGCGAAGCCTGTCACACTTTTCCTTGTGAAGTAAACTAGAGAGATACAAATACTTTCTCAATGATTGCTTTAACAAAAAAGGACTAAATATCCCAATCAGAAAACATAGACTGTAAAGAGGAAGCAAGACCCATCTCTATGCTGCCTACCAGAGAATCACTTCAGACCTAAAAATAAAAGCAGATTGGAAGTAATGGGACACAAAACCATTTATCATGCAAATGGAAGTGAAAAGAAAGTTGGAGTCGTAATATTTTTATGAGACAAAATAAACTGAATTGTGGGGAAGATGGCAGAGTAGAAGGACCCTAAACTCACCTCATCCCACAGATACAACTAGGTAACACTCACACCAGAGTCACCCAGAAATGGACCTTCAGATTTCCCCACAAAACTATACAACTAAATGGAGAGAGGGAATCACATCAAAGATGGTAGGAAGGACAAGGACTCTGTAGGAATCTAAAGCCCATATTTCTGACCACCAGAGGGAGGGAACCACAGTCACAGAGGGGCCAGAAACAAACTACTACACCGGGGAGCCTCTAAAGCGTAGAGACATCCTCATAGCTTATGGCTTTGAAAATCAGAAGGGATGACATTT
This sequence comes from Eumetopias jubatus, assembly GCF_037043125.1. Taxonomy (NCBI): domain Eukaryota; kingdom Metazoa; phylum Chordata; class Mammalia; order Carnivora; family Otariidae; genus Eumetopias; species Eumetopias jubatus. The sequence continues at coordinate 1,356,853 of NW_028274844.1, forward strand.
GTGAGCGTATACAACCAGCAGACTTAAAGCTTGGAACTTTTAAAAATCAGCTGTCTCAGCTCTGAGAGAGCACAGAAGGTGATAGGAAGCTGAGATCTGTCCTTAAAGATTAAGCAGAGCAAAGAGTGTGGAGAAGCTTGGGTGAAGCAGGTTGAAAGGTGCTTGAGGATTAAACAAGGGAGACATAGTTCCTGAACTCAGAGTTTGCTAAGGGACTTGTCCAGGAACAAAGGAGCTGGCAGGTGCCATTTCCCTCTACGGCCCCTCATTATAAACACACACCTACCTGCAAGACCAAGCACAATCTAGCAATCACTAACTTGCATAAACCATGGCCCATCCCCACACCTACCACACCTGCTTCAGTCCCAGTGCTGTGGATACCCTCCCTGATAAGACCCACACAATCCTTGAACAACAATATGTCTCCCCATCACCCACAGAACACGCATGCGTCTTGTTAAAACAGCACACCCCATGTGTTGTGCACAATGACACAGTCCAGATCCAGTCTCTGTTGTTGCTATGCATTACCTTCAGAGGAGAACCAGCATCACCAAGTGAAAAATGTATGTTCTGCCCCGTATTTTCAAGAACAAGCAATATATCTGACCTTCCTGACAGAGAGATATTCTCTGAGAAGTAGGCCAAATGAGCAGACAGAGGACTATGTCCTAAACGAAAGAAGAGGACAAAGCCACAGCAAGAGACCTAAACAAAATGGATATAAGGAACATGCCTGACAGAAAATTTAAGATAACAATTATAAAGATACTCACTGGGGAAATGAAAAGAGGGAGGACATCAGAAGGGGGAACATCATTGAGACTCTTAACAAAGAGATATGAAAGAAATAATCAGAGATGTGGAACACAAGAAATGAAATGAAGAATATACTAGATAGAATAATTAGCAGGATGGACGAAGCAGAGGAACAAATTAATGAACTAGAAGACAGTAATGGAAAGTAATCAAGCGGAACAAATGAGAGGAAAAAGAAGTATGCAAAAATGAGAAGAGACTTAGGGAATTCAGTGACTCCATCCAGTGTAACAACACCCACATGAGAGGGATCCCAGAAGGTGAAAAGGGGGAAAAGGGGGCAGAAAATCTATTTGACCAAAGAAGAGCTGAAAACTTAACCTAATCTGGTGAAGGAAACCTATACAAATCCATAAGGCATAGAGATCCCCTCCGACAAAATCAACCTAAGGAGGTCCACATCAAGATACATAGTAATCAAAATGGGAAAAGGTAGTGATAAAGAAAAAACATTTAAAGCAGCAAGATAAAAGAAGACAGGTAACATGCAAGGGAAAGCCCATAAAGCTATCAGCTGAGTTTTCAGCAGAAACTATGCAGGACAGAAGAAAGTGGCGTTAAATATTCAAAGTGCTGAAGGAGAAAAATCTGCAGCAAGGAATAATTTATCCAGCAAGCCTATCCTTCAGAAAAGAAGGGGAGAAAAAGAGTTTCTTAGCCACACAAACTAAAAGAGTTCATGACCACTAAATTAACTACAAAAAATATTGAAGGGGACACTATGAGTGGAAAAAAATCGTAAGTGAGAGTATGACAATAATGAATCAAGGAAGCAGTAAAAATAAGTATTTCTGTAAAAATCAGTTAAGGGATTCACAAAATAAAAGTATGTAAAATATGAAAACATATACCCTAACACATGAGGAGGAGTCAACAGTGGGTTTGAACTTAAACAGCATTCAACTTAATATGGACTGAAAAGGCTATATATAATCCAGGGGGTCACCACAAACCCAAACCTCTAATACACATGCAAAAGATAAAGGGAAAGACATCCAAGAATATCATTAAAGAAAACGAGCAAACCATGAGAGAGAGAGCAAGAGAAGAAAGGATCAGAGAAAAACTACACAAAAAACTATGAAACAAGTAACAAAACATCAATAAATACATGTCTAATGATAATTAGTTTGAATGTAAATGGACTAAATGCTCCAAGCAAAAGAGCATGACAGAGTTTGTATATATATATAAAAGATTTCACACCTAAAGACACCTGCAGATGGAAATTAAGAGATGGAGAAACATTAATCATGCAAGTGGATGTCAAGAGAAGTCAGAGTAGCAATCCTTATATCAGACAAAATAGACTTTTTTAACATTGAAATTGAATTAGCCAACATAGAGTACACCAGTAATTTCAAATGTAGCGTTCCACAATTCATCAGTTGTGTATAACACCCAGTGTTCATCACATCACATGCATTCCTTAATGCCCATCACACAGTTACTCCATCTCCCCACCCACCTTTCCTCCAGCAACCCTCAGTTTGTTTCCAATAGTTGGGAACCTGTCATGGATTTTCTTCCTCTCTGGTTTCTTCGCATTCATTTTCCCTCCCTTCCCCTATGATCCTCTGTGCTGTTCCTTCTATTCCACATATGAGTAAAACCATATAATAATTGTTTTTCTCTGACTGACTTATTTTGCTCAGCATAATACCGTCCAGTGCCTTCCACATCGATATGCTAAATATTGATCCTTTCTGATGGCTGAGTCATATTCCATTGTATATGTATATACCAGGTTTTCTTTATCCATTTATCTGTCGATGGATGTCTTGGTTCCTTCCACGGTTTGGCTATTGTGGACAATGTCGCTATAAACATTCGGGGTGCAGTTGCCCCTTCAGATCACTACATTTGTAGCTTTGGGGTAAATAAAATTGCTGGGTTGTAAGGGAGCTCTCTTTTAAGTTCTTGAGGAACCTCCATATTGTTTTCCAAAGTGGCTGTACCAGTTTTCATTCCCACTTAGAAGTGTAAGAGAGTTCCCCTTTCTCCTCACCAACATTTGTTATTTCTTCGCTTGTTAACTTTTGCAATTCTGACTGGTATGAAGTGGTATCTCATTGTCATTTGGATTTCTTTTTCCCCATGCCAAGTGATGTTGAGCAGTTTGTCAAATGTCTGTTGGCCATTTGTGTGTCTTCTTTGGAGAAATATCTGTTCATATCTTCTGCCCATTTCTTGACTCGCTTATTTGTTTTTTGGGTGTTGAGTTTGGGTGTTGAACGGTAGTAAAGCGTACGGCACTTTCATGATGCTTCCACACCCACTTTTGGAAATGCTTCTCTCTCAAGGATACCTGAAGATGTTAGTGGAGAGTTGCCGTATACGCAGACTTGCTTTTCCCAGGTGAGTGCATGGCACATTCCTTATTCACTCACGCGCGCGCGCGCGCACACACACACACACACACACACACACACACACACACACAGAGTTGAACATGTTTCTGTCTCGTCAGGAAAGGAGGTGTTCGTTGAGAGACGGTTTCTCGCCAATGCTTTTGGGTGCTTGCCCTTTTCCCCCCGGAGAGTGAAGTGTATGCGCTTTTTGCCTAGGCTTCCGTACACACCCTTGAGAAGCCTTCCCTCAGCCAGAAACAAGCCGTGAGTTGAAAGAGGCGTTCCACACAGACCTCCTTCTCAGAGCGAAGCCTGTCACACTTTTACTTGGGCCTCCACACGCACTTTAGAAAAACTTCCTCCGGGAAGCTGTGAGTTGAACGACGGGTTTCCTACAGCGGTTTTCCGTGGGGGTAAGGATATATGGCACTTGGCCTTAGGCTTCCACGCACAGATTGGAAAGGCTTCTCTCTTCGTGAAACAAGATGTGCGCTGAACGTTGCGTTCTGCGCAGGCTTGCTTTTCACACATCAGCCCATGGTACTTTCCCTAGGCTTCCACACGCGCAGTGAGTATCCCTTCCCTAAACCTGAACCAAGACGCGGGGGAAAGCTGCCTTCTACACCACCTTCTTTTCCGAGTTTCGTATAGAACCCTTGCGTTGTGCTTCCACATCCACTTTTGTCACTGCTTCGATATATCCTCCGGAGAGGGGTTCGCTTGAAAGACGGTCTCCCTCCGTCACGCTTTCAAGGAGTTAAGGATAGGGCACTCTCCTTATGCCTGCACACGTCCACTTGCAATCTCGACTGACTTCATGACCCCGTCCAATGCTACGCTGAAAGTCCCATTGCGCGCGGCCTTGTTTCTAAGAGATGAGGACAGGGCACGGCACGTTCCTTGTGCTTCCACCACGACTATATAAAAGGCTCCCGTCTCCAAGGCAAAGGATGTCAGGTGCAAGACGGCTTCGCAAAAGCGAGGTTGCCTCTTAGAGGGCGGTCTACGGCGCTCTGCTGACGCTTCCACGCCTACATATGCAAACGATTCTGGGCTCACGAAAGAAGACGTCCGTTGAAAGCTGCCTTGTACCCCGACGCGTTTCTCGGAGTTAGGTCCAGGGAACGGTCCCTGTGCGATCACACGCAGCCTTGAGATGGCTCAGCTCTTTTCGATCGTCAGGGAGGACGTTTCTCGGAGTTAGGTCCAGGGAAAGGTAGTAAAGCGTACGGCACTTTCATGATGCTTCCACACCCACTTTTGGAAATGCTTCTCTCTCCAGGATACCTGAAGATGCTAGTGGCGAGTCGCCGTAGACGCAGACTTGTTTTTCCCAGGTCAGTACATGGCACTCTCCTTATTCACTCACGCACGCGCGCGCGCGCGTGCCCTCACACACACACACACACACACACACACACACACACACACACACACACAGAGTTGAACATGTTTCTGTCTCGTCAGGAAAGAAGGTGATCGTTGAGTGACGGTTTCTCGCCGATGCTTTTGGGTTCTTGCTTTTTTCCCCCCGGAGAGAGAAGTGTAGCCGCTTTTTCCCTAGGCTTCCGTACACACCCTTGAGAAGCCTTCCGTCAGCCAGAAACAAGCCATGAGTTGAAAGAGGCGTTCCACGCAGACCTCCTTCTCAGAGCGAAGCCTGTCACACTTTTCCTTGTGAAGTAAACTAGAGAGATACAAATACTTTCTCAATGATTGCTTTAACAAAAAAGGACTAAATATCCCAATCAGAAAACATAGACTGTAAAGAGGAAGCAAGACCCATCTCTATGCTGCCTACCAGAGAATCACTTCAGACCTAAAAATAAAAGCAGATTGGAAGTAATGGGACACAAAACCATTTATCATGCAAATGGAAGTGAAAAGAAAGTTGGAGTCGTAATATTTTTATGAGACAAAATAAACTGAATTGTGGGGAAGATGGCAGAGTAGAAGGACCCTAAACTCACCTCATCCCACAGATACAACTAGGTAACACTCACACCAGAGTCACCCAGAAATGGACCTTCAGATTTCCCCACAAAACTATACAACTAAATGGAGAGAGGGAATCACATCAAAGATGGTAGGAAGGACAAGGACTCTGTAGGAATCTAAAGCCCATATTTCTGACCACCAGAGGGAGGGAACCACAGTCACAGAGGGGCCAGAAACAAACTACTACACCGGGGAGCCTCTAAAGCGTAGAGACATCCTCATAGCTTATGGCTTTGAAAATCAGAAGGGATGACATTTGTGAGCGTATACAACCAGCAGACTTAAAGCTTGGAACTTTTAAAAATCAGCTGTCTCAGCTCTGAGAGAGCACAGAAGGTGATAGGAAGCTGAGATCTGTCCTTAAAGATTAAGCAGAGCAAAGAGTGTGGAGAAGCTTGGGTGAAGCAGGTTGAAAGGTGCTTGAGGATTAAACAAGGGAGACATAGTTCCTGAACTCAGAGTTTGCTAAGGGACTTGTCCAGGAACAAAGGAGCTGGCAGGTGCCATTTCCCTCTACGGCCCCTCATTATAAACACACACCTACCTGCAAGACCAAGCACAATCTAGCAATCACTAACTTGCATAAACCATGGCCCATCCCCACACCTACCACACCTGCTTCAGTCCCAGTGCTGTGGATACCCTCCCTGATAAGACCCACACAATCCTTGACAACAATATGTCTCCCCATCACCCACAGAACACGCATGCGTCTTGTTAAAACAGCACACCCCATGTGTTGTGCACAATGACACATTCCAGATCCAGTCTCTGTTGTTGCTATGCATTACCTTCAGAGGAGAACCAGCATCACCAAGTGAAAAATGTATGTTCTGCCCCGTATTTTCAAGAACAAGCAATATATCTGACCTTCCTAACAGAGAGATATTCTCTGAGAAGTAGGCCAAATGAGCAGACAGAGGACTATGTCCTAAACGAAAGAAGAGGACAAAGCCACAGCAAGAGACCTAAACAAAATGGATATAAGGAACATGCCTGACAGAAAATTTAAGATAACAATTATAAAGATACTCACTGGGGAAATGAAAAGAGGGAGGACATCAGAAGGGGGAATATCATTGAGACTCTTAACAAAGAGATATGAAAGAAATAATCAGAGATGTGGAACACAAGAAATGAAATGAAGAATATACTAGATAGAATAATTAGCAGGATGGACGAAGCAGAGGAACAAATTAATGAACTAGAAGACAGTAATGGAAAGTAATCAAGCGGAACAAATGAGAGGAAAAAGAAGTATGCAAAAATGAGAAGAGACTTAGGGAATTCAGTGACTCCATCCAGTGTAACAACACCCACATGAGAGGGATCCCAGAAGGTGAAAAGGGGGAAAAGGGGGCAGAAAATCTATTTGACCAAAGAAGAGCTGAAAACTTAACCTAATCTGGTGAAGGAAACCTATACAAATCCATAAGGCATAGAGATCCCCTCCCACAAAATCAACCTAAGGAGGTCCACATCAAGATACATAGTAATCAAAATGGGAAAAGGTAGTGATAAAGAAAAAACATTTAAAGCAGCAAGATAAAAGAAGACAGGTAACATGCAAGGGAAAGCCCATAAAGCTATCAGCTGAGTTTTCAGCAGAAACTATGCAGGACAGAAGAAAGTGGCGTTAAATATTCAAAGTGATGAAGGAGAAAAATCTGCAGCAAGGAATAATTTATCCAGCAAGCCTATCCTTCAGAAAAGAAGGGGAGAAAAAGAGTTTCTTAGCCACACAAACTAAAAGAGTTCATGACCACTAAATTAACTGCAAAAAATATTCAAGGGGACACTATGAGTGGAAAAAAATCGTAAGTGAGAGTATGACAATAATGAATCAAGGAAGCAGTAAAAATAAGTATTTCTGTAAAAATCAGTTAAGGGATTCACAAAATAAAAGTATGTAAAATATGAAAACATATACCCTAACACATGAGGAGGAGTCAACAGTGGGTTTGAACTTAAACAGCATTCAACTTAATATAGACTGAAAAGGCTATATATAATCCAGGGGGTCACCACAAACCCAAACCTCTAATACACATGCAAAAGATAAAGGGAAAGAAATCCAAGAATATCATTAAAGAAAACGAGCAAACCATGAGAGAGAGAGCAAGAGAAGAAAGGATCAGAGAAAAACTACACAAAAAACTATGAAACAAGTAACAAGACATCAATAAATACATGTCTAATGATAATTAGTTTGAATATAAATGGACTAAACGCTCCAAGCAAAAGAGCATGACAGAGTTTGTATATATATATAAAAGATTTCACACCTAAAGACACCTGCAGATGGAAATTAAGAGATGGAGAAACATTAATCATGCAAGTGGATGTCAAAAGAAGTCAGAGTAGCAATCCTTATATCAGACAAAATAGACTTTTTTAACATTGAAATTGAATTAGCCAACATAGAGTACACCAGTAATTTCAAATGTAGCGTTCCACAATTCATCAGTTGTGTATAATACCCAGTGTTCACCACATCACATGCATTCCTTAATGCCCATCACACAGTTACTCCATCTCCCCACCCACCTTTCCTCCAGCAACCCTCAGTTTGTTTCCAATAGCTGGGAACCTGTCATGGATTTTCTTCCTCTCTGGTTTCTTCGCATTCATTTTCCCTCCCTTCCCCTATGATCCTCTGTGCTGTTCCTTCTATTCCACATATGAGTAAAACCATATAATAATTGTTTTTCTCTGACTGACTTATTTTGCTCAGCATAATACCCTCCAGTGCCATCCACATCGATATGCTAAATATTGATCCTTTCTGATGGCTGAGTCACATTCCTTTGTATATGTATATACCATGTTTTCTTTATCCATTTATCTGTCGATGGATCTCTTGGTTCCTTCCACGGTTTGGCTATTGTGGACAATATCACTATAAACATTCGGGGTGCAGTTGCCCCTTCAGATCACTACATTTGTAGCTTTGGGGTAAATAAAATTGCTGGGTTGTAAGGGAGCTCTCTTTTAAGTTCTTGAGGAACCTCCATATTGTTTTCCAAAGTGGCTGTACCAGTTTTCATTCCCACTTAGAAGTGTAAGAGAGTTCCCCTTTCTCCTCACCAACATTTGTTATTTCTTCGCTTGTTAACTTTTGCAATTCTGACTGGTATGAAGTGGTATCTCATTGTCATTTGGATTTCTTTTTCCCCATGCCAAGTGATGTTGAGCAGTTTGTCATATATCTGTTGGCCATTTGTGTGTCTTCTTTGGAGAAATATCTGTTCATATCTTCTGCCCATTTCTTGACTCGCTTATTTGTTTTTTGGGTGTTGAGTTTGGGTGTTGAACGGTAGTAAAGCGTACGGCACTTTCATGATGCTTCCACACCCAGTTTTGGAAATGCTTCTCTCTCAAGGATACCTGAAGATGTTAGTGGAGAGTTGCCGTATACGCAGACTTGCTTTTCCCAGGTGAGTGCATGGCACATTCCTTATTCACTCACGCGCGCGCGCGCGCGCACACACACACACACACACACACACACAGAGTTGAACATGTTTCTGTCTCGTCAGGAACGGAGGTGTTCGTTGAGAGACGGTTTCTCGCCAATGCTTTTGGGTGCTTGCCCTTTTCCCCCCGGAGAGTGAACTGTATGCGCTTTTTCCGTAGGCTTCAGTACACACTCTTGAGAAGCCTTCCGTCAGTCAGAAACAAGCCGTGAGTTGAAAGAGGCGTTCCACACAGACCTCCTTCTCAGAGCGAAGCCTGTCACACTTTTCCTTGGGCCTCCACACGCACTTTAGAAAAACTTCCTCCGGGAAGCTGTGAGTTGAACGACGGGTTTCCTACAGCGGTTTTCCGTGGGGGTAAGGATATATGGCACTTGGCCTTAGGCTTCCACGCACACATTGGAAACGGCTTCTCTCTTCGTGAAACAAGATGTGCGCTGAACGTTGCGTTCTGCGCAGGCTTGCTTTTCACACATCAGCCGATGGTACTTTCCCTAGGCTTCCACACGCGCAGTGAGTATCCCTTCCCTAAACCTGAACCAAGACGCGGGGGAAAGCTGCCTTCTACACCACCTTCTTTTCCGAGTTTCGTATAGAACCCTTGCGTTGTGCTTCCACATCCACTTTTGTCACTGCTTCGATATATCCTCCGGAGAGGGGTTCGCTTGAAAGACGGTCTCCCTCCGTCACGCTTTCAAGGAGTTAAGGATAGGGCACTCTCCTTGTGCTTGCACACGTCCACTTGCAATCTCGACTGACTTCATGACCCCGTCCATATGCTACGCTGAAAGTCCCATTGCGCGCGGCCTTGTTTCTAAGAGATGAGGACAGGGCACGGCACGTTCCTTGTGCTTCCACCACGACTATATAAAAGGCTCCCGTCTCCAAGGCAAAGGATGTCAGGTGCAAGACGGCTTCGCAAAAGCGAGGTTGCCTCTTAGAGGGCGGTCTACGGCGCTCTGTTGACGCTTCCACGCCTACATATGCAAACGCTTCTGGGCTCACGAAAGAAGACGTCCGTTGAAAGCTGCCTTGTACCCCGACGCGTTTTCCGGAGTTAGGTCCAGGGAACGGTCCCTGTGCGATCACACGCAGCCTTGAGATGGCTCAGCTCTTTTCGATCGTCAGGGAGGACGTTTCTCGGAGTTAGGTCCAGGGAAAGGTAGTAAAGCGTACGGCACTTTCATGATGCTTCCACACCCACTTTTGGAAATGCTTCTCTCTCCAGGATACCTGAAGATGCTAGTGGCGAGTCGCCGTAGACGCAGACTTGCTTTTCCCAGGTCAGTACATGGCACTCTCCTTATTCACTCACGCACGCGCGCGCGCGCGTGCCCTCACACACACACACACACACACACACACACACACACACACACACACACACACACAGAGTTGAACCTGTTTCTGTCTCGTCAGGAAAGGTGATCGTTGAGAGACGGTTTCTCGCCGATGCTTTTGGGTTCTTGCTTTTTTCCCCCCGGAGAGAGAAGTGTAGCCGCTTTTTCCCTAGGCTTCCGTACACACCCTTGAGAAGCCTTCCGTCAGCCAGAAACAAGCCATGAGTTGAAAGAGGCGTTCCACGCAGACCTCCTTCTCAGAGCGAAGCCTGTCACACTTTTCCTTGTGAAGTAAACTAGAGAGATACAAATACTTTCTCAATGATTGCTTTAACAAAAAAGGACTAAATATCCCAATCAGAAAACATAGACTGTAAAGAGGAAGCAAGACCCATCTCTATGCTGCCTACCAGAGAATCACTTCAGACCTAAAAATAAAAGCAGATTGGAAGTAATGGGACACAAAACCATTTATCATGCAAATGGAAGTGAAAAGAAAGTTGGAGTCGTAATATTTTTATGAGACAAAATAAACTGAATTGTGGGGAAGATGGCAGAGTAGAAGGACCCTAAACTCACCTCATCCCACAGATACAACTAGGTAACACTCACACCAGAGTCACCCAGAAATGGACCTTCAGATTTCCCCACAAAACTATACAACTAAATGGAGAGAGGGAATCACATCAAAGATGGTAGGAAGGACAAGGACTCTGTAGGAATCTAAAGCCCATATTTCTGACCACCAGAGGGAGGGAACCACAGTCACAGAGGGGCCAGAAACAAACTACTACACCGGGGAGCCTCTAAAGCGTAGAGACATCCTCATAGCTTATGGCTTTGAAAATCAGAAGGGATGACATTTGTGAGCGTATACAACCAGCAGACTTAAAGCTTGGAACTTTTAAAAATCAGCTGTCTCAGCTCTGAGAGAGCACAGAAGGTGATAGGAAGCTGAGATCTGTCCTTAAAGATTAAGCAGAGCAAAGAGTGTGGAGAAGCTTGGGTGAAGCAGGTTGAAAGGTGCTTGAGGATTAAACAAGGGAGACATAGTTCCTGAACTCAGAGTTTGCTAAGGGACTTGTCCAGGAACAAAGGAGCTGGCAGGTGCCATTTCCCTCTACGGCCCCTCATTATAAACACACACCTACCTGCAAGACCAAGCACAATCTAGCAATCACTAACTTGCATAAACCATGGCCCATCCCCACACCTACCACACCTGCTTCAGTCCCAGTGCTGTGGATACCCTCCCTGATAAGACCCACACAATCCTTGAACAACAATATGTCTCCCCATCACCCACAGAACACGCATGCGTCTTGTTAAAACAGCACACCCCATGTGTTGTGCACAATGACACAGTCCAGATCCAGTCTCTGTTGTTGCTATGCATTACCTTCAGAGGAGAACCAGCATCACCAAGTGAAAAATGTATGTTCTGCCCCGTATTTTCAAGAACAAGCAATATATCTGACCTTCCTGACAGAGAGATATTCTCTGAGAAGTAGGCCAAATGAGCAGACAGAGGACTATGTCCTAAACGAAAGAAGAGGACAAAGCCACAGCAAGAGACCTAAACAAAATGGATATAAGGAACATGCCTGACAGAAAATTTAAGATAACAATTATAAAGATACTCACTGGGGAAATGAAAAGAGGGAGGACATCAGAAGGGGGAACATCATTGAGACTCTTAACAAAGAGATATGAAAGAAATAATCAGAGATGTGGAACACAAGAAATGAAATGAAGAATATACTAGATAGAATAATTAGCAGGATGGACGAAGCAGAGGAACAAATTAATGAACTAGAAGACAGTAATGGAAAGTAATCAAGCGGAACAAATGAGAGGAAAAAGAAGTATGCAAAAATGAGAAGAGACTTAGGGAATTCAGTGACTCCATCCAGTGTAACAACACCCACATGAGAGGGATCCCAGAAGGTGAAAAGGGGGAAAAGGGGGCAGAAAATCTATTTGACCAAAGAAGAGCTGAAAACTTAACCTAATCTGGTGAAGGAAACCTATACAAATCCATAAGGCATAGAGATCCCCTCCGACAAAATCAACCTAAGGAGGTCCACATCAAGATACATAGTAATCAAAATGGGAAAAGGTAGTGATAAAGAAAAAACATTTAAAGCAGCAAGATAAAAGAAGACAGGTAACATGCAAGGGAAAGCCCATAAAGCTATCAGCTGAGTTTTCAGCAGAAACTATGCAGGACAGAAGAAAGTGGCGTTAAATATTCAAAGTGCTGAAGGAGAAAAATCTGCAGCAAGGAATAATTTATCCAGCAAGCCTATCCTTCAGAAAAGAAGGGGAGAAAAAGAGTTTCTTAGCCACACAAACTAAAAGAGTTCATGACCACTAAATTAACTACAAAAAATATTGAAGGGGACACTATGAGTGGAAAAAAATCGTAAGTGAGAGTATGACAATAATGAATCAAGGAAGCAGTAAAAATAAGTATTTCTGTAAAAATCAGTTAAGGGATTCACAAAATAAAAGTATGTAAAATATGAAAACATATACCCTAACACATGAGGAGGAGTCAACAGTGGGTTTGAACTTAAACAGCATTCAACTTAATATAGACTGAAAAGGCTATATATAATCCAGGGGGTCACCACAAACCCAAACCTCTAATACACATGCAAAAGATAAAGGGAAAGAAATCCAAGAATATCATTAAAGAAAACGAGCAAACCATGAGAGAGAGAGCAAGAGAAGAAAGGATCAGAGAAAAACTACACAAAAAACTATGAAACAAGTAACAAAACATCAATAAATACATGTCTAATGATAATTAGTTTGAATGTAAATGGACTAAATGCTCCAAGCAAAAGAGCATGACAGAGTTTGTATATATATATAAAAGATTTCACACCTAAAGACACCTGCAGATAGAAATTAAGAGATGGAGAAACATTAATCATGCAAGTGGATGTCAAAAGAAGTCAGAGTAGCAATCCTTATATCAGACAAAATAGACTTTTTTAACATTGAAATTGAATTAGCCAACATAGAGTACACCAGTAATTTCAAATGTAGCGTTCCACAATTCATCAGTTGTGTATAACACCCAGTGTTCATCACATCACATGCATTCCTTAATGCCCATCACACAAGTACTCCATCTCCCCACCCACCTTTCCTCCAGCAACCCTCAGTTTGTTTCCAATAGTTGGGAACCTGTCATGGATTTTCTTCCTCTCTGGTTTCTTCGCATTCATTTTCCCTCCCTTCCCCTATGATCCTCTGTGCTGTTCCTTCTATTCCACATATGAGTAAAACCATATAATAATTGTTTTTCTCTGACTGACTTATTTTGCTCAGCATAATACCCTCCAGTGCCTTCCACATCGATATGCTAAATATTGATCCTTTCTGATGGCTGAGTCATATTCCATTGTATATGTATATACCATGTTTTCTTTATCCATTTATCTGTCGATGGATGTCTTGGTTCCTTCCACGGTTTGGCTATTGTGGACAATGTCGCTATAAACATTCGGGGTGCAGTTGCCCCTTCAGATCACTACATTTGTAGCTTTGGGGTAAATAAAATTGCTGGGTTGTAAGGGAGCTCTCTTTTAAGTTCTTGAGGAACCTCCATATTGTTTTCCAAAGTGGCTGTACCAGTTTTCATTCCCACTTAGAAGTGTAAGAGAGTTCCCCTTTCTCCTCACCAACATTTGTTATTTCTTCGCTTGTTAACTTTTGCAATTCTGACTGGTATGAAGTGGTATCTCATTGTCATTTGGATTTCTTTTTCCCCATGCCAAGTGATGTTGAGCAGTTTGTCAAATGTCTGTTGGCCATTTGTGTGTCTTCTTTGGAGAAATATCTGTTCATATCTTCTGCCCATTTCTTGACTCGCTTATTTGTTTTTTGGGTGTTGAGTTTGGGTGTTGAACGGTAGTAAAGCGTACGGCACTTTCATGATGCTTCCACACCCACTTTTGGAAATGCTTCTCTCTCAAGGATACCTGAAGATGTTAGTGGAGAGTTGCCGTATACGCAGACTTGCTTTTCCCAGGTGAGTGCATGGCACATTCCTTATTCACTCACGCGCGCGCGCGCGCGCACACACACACACACACACACACACACACACACACACACACACAGAGTTGAACATGTTTCTGTCTCGTCAGGAAAGGAGGTGTTCGTTGAGAGACGGTTTCTCGCCAATGCTTTTGGGTGCTTGCCCTTTTCCCCCCGGAGAGTGAAGTGTATGCGCTTTTTGCCTAGGCTTCCGTACACACCCTTGAGAAGCCTTCCCTCAGCCAGAAACAAGCCGTGAGTTGAAAGAGGCGTTCCACACAGACCTCCTTCTCAGAGCGAAGCCTGTCACACTTTTACTTGGGCCTCCACACGCACTTTAGAAAAACTTCCTCCGGGAAGCTGTGAGTTGAACGACGGGTTTCCTACAGCGGTTTTCCGTGGGGGTAAGGATATATGGCACTTGGCCTTAGGCTTCCACGCACAGATTGGAAAGGCTTCTCTCTTCGTGAAACAAGATGTGCGCTGAACGTTGCGTTCTGCGCAGGCTTGCTTTTCACACATCAGCCCATGGTACTTTCCCTAGGCTTCCACACGCGCAGTGAGTATCCCTTCCCTAAACCTGAACCAAGACGCGGGGGAAAGCTGCCTTCTACACCACCTTCTTTTCCGAGTTTCGTATAGAACCCTTGCGTTGTGCTTCCACATCCACTTTTGTCACTGCTTCGATATATCCTCCGGAGAGGGGTTCGCTTGAAAGACGGTCTCCCTCCGTCACGCTTTCAAGGAGTTAAGGATAGGGCACTCTCCTTATGCCTGCACACGTCCACTTGCAATCTCGACTGACTTCATGACCCCGTCCAATGCTACGCTGAAAGTCCCATTGCGCGCGGCCTTGTTTCTAAGAGATGAGGACAGGGCACGGCACGTTCCTTGTGCTTCCACCACGACTATATAAAAGGCTCCCGTCTCCAAGGCAAAGGATGTCAGGTGCAAGACGGCTTCTCAAAAGCGAGGTTGCCTCTTAGAGGGCGCTCTACGGCGCTCTGCTGACGCTTCCACGCCTACATATGCAAACGCTTCTGGGCTCACGAAAGAAGACGTCCGTTGAAAGCTGCCTTGTACCCCGACGCGTTTCTCGGAGTTAGGTCCAGGGAACGGTCCCTGTGCGATCACACGCAGCCTTGAGATGGCTCAGCTCTTTTCGATCGTCAGGGAGGACGTTTCTCGGAGTTAGGTCCAGGGAAAGGTAGTAAAGCGTACGGCACTTTCATGATGCTTCCACACCCACTTTTGGAAATGCTTCTCTCTCCAGGATACCTGAAGATGCTAGTGGCGAGTCGCCGTAGACGCAGACTTGCTTTTCCCAGGTCAGTACATGGCACTCTCCTTATTCACTCACGCACGCGCGCGCGCGCGTGCCCTCACACACACACACACACACACACACACACACACACACACACACAGAGTTGAACATGTTTCTGTCTCGTCAGGAAAGAAGGTGATCGTTGAGAGACGGTTTCTCGCCGATGCTTTTGGGTTCTTGCTTTTTTCCCCCCGGAGAGAGAAGTGTAGCCGCTTTTTCCCTAGGCTTCCGTACACACCCTTGAGAAGCCTTCCGTCAGCCAGAAACAAGCCATGAGTTGAAAGAGGCGTTCCACGCAGACCTCCTTCTCAGAGCGAAGCCTGTCACACTTTTCCTTGTGAAGTAAACTAGAGAGATACAAATACTTTCTCAATGATTGCTTTAACAAAAATGGACTAAATATCCCAATCAGAAAACATAGACTGTAAAGAGGAAGCAAGACCCATCTCTATGCTGCCTACCAGAGAATCACTTCAGACCTAAAAATAAAAGCAGATTGGAAGTAATGGGACACAAAACCATTTATCATGCAAATGGAAGTTAAAAGAAAGTTGGAGTCGTAATATTTTTATGAGACAAAATAAACTGAATTGTGGGGAAGATGGCAGAGTAGAAGGACCCTAAACTCACCTCATCCCACAGATACAACTAGGTAACACTCACACCAGAGTCACCCAGAAATGGACCTTCAGATTTCCCCACAAAACTATACAACTAAATGGAGAGAGGGAATCACATCAAAGATGGTAGGAAGGACAAGGACTCTGTAGGAATCTAAAGCCCATATTTCTGACCACCAGAGGGAGGGAACCACAGTCACAGAGGGGCCAGAAACAAACTACTACACCGGGGAGCCTCTAAAGCGTAGAGACATCCTCATAGCTTATGGCTTTGAAAATCAGAAGGGATGACATTTGTGAGCGTATACAACCAGCAGACATAAAGCTTGGAACTTTTAAAAATCAGCTGTCTCAGCTCTGAGAGAGCACAGAAGGTGATAGGAAGCTGAGATCTGTCCTTAAAGATTAAGCAGAGCAAAGAGTGTGGAGAAGCTTGGGTGAAGCAGGTTGAAAGGTGCTTGAGGATTAAACAAGGGAGACATAGTTCCTGAACTCAGAGTTTGCTAAGGGACTTGTCCAGGAACAAAGGAGCTGGCAGGTGCCATTTCCCTCTACGGCCCCTCATTATAAACACACACCTACCTGCAAGACCAAGCACAATCTAGCAATCACTAACTTGCATAAACCATGGCCCATCCCCACACCTACCACACCTGCTTCAGTCCCAGTGCTGTGGATACCCTCCCTGATAAGACCCACACAATCCTTGACAACAATATGTCTCCCCATCACCCACAGAACACGCATGCATCTTGTTAAAACAGCACACCCCATGTGTTGTGCACAATGACACATTCCAGATCCAGTCTCTGTTGTTGCTATGCATTACCTTCAGAGGAGAACCAGCATCACCAAGTGAAAAATGTATGTTCTGCCCCGTATTTTCAAGAACAAGCAATATATCTGACCTTCCTAACAGAGAGATATTCTCTGAGAAGTAGGCCAAATGAGCAGACAGAGGACTATGTCCTAAACGAAAGAAGAGGACAAAGCCACAGCAAGAGACCTAAACAAAATGGATATAAGGAACATGCCTGACAGAAAATTTAAGATAACAATTATAAAGATACTCACTGGGGAAATGAAAAGAGGGAGGACATCAGAAGGGGGAACATCATTGAGACTCTTAACAAAGAGATATGAAAGAAATAATCAGAGATGTGGAACACAAGAAATGAAATGAAGAATATACTAGATAGAATAATTAGCAGGATGGACGAAGCAGAGGAACAAATTAATGAACTAGAAGACAGTAATGGAAAGTAATCAAGCGGAACAAATGAGAGGAAAAAGAAGTATGCAAAAATGAGAAGAGACTTAGGGAATTCAGTGACTCCATCCAGTGTAACAACACCCACATGAGAGGGATCCCAGAAGGTGAAAAGGGGGAAAAGGGGGCCGAAAATCTATTTGACCAAAGAAGAGCTGAAAACTTAACCTAATCTGGTGAAGGAAACCTATACAAATCCATAAGGCATAGAGATCCCCTCCCACAAAATCAACCTAAGGAGGTCCACATCAAGATACATAGTAATCAAAATGGGAAAAGGTAGTGATAAAGAAAAAACATTTAAAGCAGCAAGATAAAAGAAGACAGGTAACATGCAAGGGAAAGCCCATAAAGCTATCAGCTGAGTTTTCAGCAGAAACTATGCAGGACAGAAGAAAGTGGCGTTAAATATTCAAAGTGATGAAGGAGAAAAATCTGCAGCAAGGAATAATTTATCCAGCAAGCCTATCCTTCAGAAAAGAAGGGGAGAATAAGAGTTTCTTAGCCACACAAACTAAAAGAGTTCATGACCACTAAATTAACTACAAAAAATATTCAAGGGGACACTATGAGTGGAAAAAAATCGTAAGTGAGAGTATGACAATAATGAATCAAGGAAGCAGTAAAAATAAGTATTTCTGTAAAAATCAGTTAAGGGATTCACAAAATAAAAGTATGTAAAATATGAAAACATATACCCTAACACATGAGGAGGAGTCAACAGTGGGTTTGAACTTAAACAGCATTCAACTTAATATAGACTGAAAAGGCTATATATAATCCAGGGGGTCACCACAAACCCAAACCTCTAATACACATGCAAAAGATAAAGGGAAAGAAATCCAAGAATATCATTAAAGAAAACGAGCAAACCATGAGAGAGAGAGCAAGAGAAGAAAGGATCAGAGAAAACTACACAAAAAACTATGAAACAAGTAACAAGACATCAATAAATACATGTCTAATGATAATTAGTTTGAATATAAATGGACTAAACGCTCCAAGCAAAAGAGCATGACAGAGTTTGTATATATATATAAAAGATTTCACACCTAAAGACACCTGCAGATGGAAATTAAGAGATGGAGAAACATTAATCATGCAAGTGGATGTCAAAAGAAGTCAGAGTAGCAATCCTTATATCAGACAAAATAGACTTTTTTAACATTGAAATTGAATTAGCCAACATAGAGTACACCAGTAATTTCAAATGTAGCGTTCCACAATTCATCAGTTGTGTATAACACCCAGTGTTCACCACATCACATGCATTCCTTAATGCCCATCACACAGTTACTCCATCTCCCCACCCACCTTTCCTCCAGCAACCCTCAGTTTGTTTCCAATAGCTGGGAA
Source organism: Eumetopias jubatus (assembly GCF_037043125.1). Classification (NCBI taxonomy): domain Eukaryota; kingdom Metazoa; phylum Chordata; class Mammalia; order Carnivora; family Otariidae; genus Eumetopias; species Eumetopias jubatus. Next base: position 1,375,466 of record NW_028274844.1, read on the forward strand.
CCTGTCACGGATTTTCTTCCTCTCTGGTTTCTTCGCATTCATTTTCCCTCCCTTCCCCTATGATCCTCTGTGCTGTTCCTTCTATTCCACATATGAGTAAAACCATATAATAATTGTTTTTCTCTGACTGACTTATTTTGCTCAGCATAATACCCTCCAGTGCCATCCACATCGATATGCTAAATATTGATCCTTTCTGATGGCTGAGTCACATTCCTTTGTATATGTATATACCATGTTTTCTTTATCCATTTATCTGTCGATGGATCTCTTGGTTCCTTCCACGGTTTGGCTATTGTGGACAATATCACTATAAACATTCGGGGTGCAGTTGCCCCTTCAGATCACTACATTTGTAGCTTTGGGGTAAATAAAATTGCTGGGTTGTAAGGGAGCTCTCTTTTAAGTTCTTGAGGAACCTCCATATTGTTTTCCAAAGTGGCTGTACCAGTTTTCATTCCCACTTAGAAGTGTAAGAGAGTTCCCCTTTCTCCTCACCAACATTTGTTATTTCTTCGCTTGTTAACTTTTGCAATTCTGACTGGTATGAAGTGGTATCTCATTGTCATTTGGATTTCTTTTTCCCCATGCCAAGTGATGTTGAGCAGTTTGTCATATATCTGTTGGCCATTTGTGTGTCTTCTTTGGAGAAATATCTGTTCATATCTTCTGCCCATTTCTTGACTCGCTTATTTGTTTTTTGGGTGTTGAGTTTGGGTGTTGAACGGTAGTAAAGCGTACGGCACTTTCATGATGCTTCCACACCCAGTTTTGGAAATGCTTCTCTCTCAAGGATACCTGAAGATGTTAGTGGAGAGTTGCCGTATACGCAGACTTGCTTTTCCCAGGTGAGTGCATGGCACATTCCTTATTCACTCACGCGCGCGCGCGCGCGCACACACACACACACACACACACACACACACAGAGTTGAACATGTTTCTGTCTCGTCAGGAAAGGAGGTGTTCGTTGAGAGACGGTTTCTCGCCAATGCTTTTGGGTGCTTGCCCTTTTCCCCCCGGAGAGTGAACTGTATGCGCTTTTTCCGTAGGCTTCAGTACACACTCTTGAGAAGCCTTCCGTCAGTCAGAAACAGGCCGTGAGTTGAAAGAGGCGTTCCACACAGACCTCCTTCTCAGAGCGAAGCCTGTCACACTTTTCCTTGGGCCTCCACACGCACTTTAGAAAAACTTCCTCCGGGAAGCTGTGAGTTGAACGACGGGTTTCCTACAGCGGTTTTCCGTGGGGGTAAGGATATATGGCACTTGGCCTTAGGCTTCCACGCACACATTGGAAACGGCTTCTCTCTTCGTGAAACAAGATGTGCGCTGAACGTTGCGTTCTGCGCAGGCTTGCTTTTCACACATCAGCCCATGGTACTTTCCCTAGGCTTCCACACGCGCAGTGAGTATCCCTTCCCTAAACCTGAACCAAGACGCGGGGGAAAGCTGCCTTCTACACCACCTTCTTTTCCGAGTTTCGTATAGAACCCTTGCGTTGTGCTTCCACATCCACTTTTGTCACTGCTTCGATATATCCTCCGGAGAGGGGTTCGCTTGAAAGACGGTCTCCCTCCGTCACGCTTTCAAGGAGTTAAGGATAGGGCACTCTCCTTGTGCTTGCACACGTCCACTTGCAATCTCGACTGACTTCATGACCCCGTCCATATGCTACGCTGAAAGTCCCATTGCGCGCGGCCTTGTTTCTAAGAGACGAGGACAGGGCACGGCACGTTCCTTGTGCTTCCACCACGACTATATAAAAGGCTCCCGTCTCCAAGGCAAAGGATGTCAGGTGCAAGACGGCTTCGCAAAAGCGAGGTTGCCTCTTAGAGGGCGGTCTACGGCGCTCTGCTGACGCTTCCACGCCTACATATGCAAACGCTTCTGGGCTCACGAAAGAAGACGTCCGTTGAAAGCTGCCTTGTACCCCGACGCGTTTCTCGGAGTTAGGTCCAGGGAACGGTCCCTGTGCGATCACACGCAGCCTTGAGATGGCTCAGCTCTTTTCGATCGTCAGGGAGGACGTTTCTCGGAGTTAGGTCCAGGGAAAGGTAGTAAAGCGTACGGCACTTTCATGATGCTTCCACACCCACTTTTGGAAATGCTTCTCTCTCCAGGATACCTGAAGATGCTAGTGGCGAGTCGCCGTAGACGCAGACTTGCTTTTCCCAGGTCAGTACATGGCACTCTCCTTATTCACTCACGCACGCGCGCGCGCGCGTGCCCTCACACACACACACACACACACACACACACACACACACACACACACACACACACACACAGAGTTGAACCTGTTTCTGTCTCGTCAGGAAAGAAGGTGATCGTTGAGAGACGGTTTCTCGCCGATGCTTTTGGGTTCTTGCTTTTTTCCCCCCGGAGAGAGAAGTGTAGCCGCTTTTTCCCTAGGCTTCCGTACACACCCTTGAGAAGCCTTCCGTCAGCCAGAAACAAGCCATGAGTTGAAAGAGGCGTTCCACGCAGACCTCCTTCTCAGAGCGAAGCCTGTCACACTTTTCCTTGTGAAGTAAACTAGAGAGATACAAATACTTTCTCAATGATTGCTTTAACAAAAAAGGACTAAATATCCCAATCAGAAAACATAGACTGTAAAGAGGAAGCAAGACCCATCTCTATGCTGCCTACCAGAGAATCACTTCAGACCTAAAAATAAAAGCAGATTGGAAGTAATGGGACACAAAACCATTTATCATGCAAATGGAAGTGAAAAGAAAGTTGGAGTCGTAATATTTTTATGAGACAAAATAAACTGAATTGTGGGGAAGATGGCAGAGTAGAAGGACCCTAAACTCACCTCATCCCACAGATACAACTAGGTAACACTCACACCAGAGTCACCCAGAAATGGACCTTCAGATTTCCCCACAAAACTATACAACTAAATGGAGAGAGGGAATCACATCAAAGATGGTAGGAAGGACAAGGACTCTGTAGGAATCTAAAGCCCATATTTCTGACCACCAGAGGGAGGGAACCACAGTCACAGAGGGGCCAGAAACAAACTACTACACCGGGGAGCCTCTAAAGCGTAGAGACATCCTCATAGCTTATGGCTTTGAAAATCAGAAGGGATGACATTTGTGAGCGTATACAACCAGCAGACTTAAAGCTTGGAACTTTTAAAAATCAGCTGTCTCAGCTCTGAGAGAGCACAGAAGGTGATAGGAAGCTGAGATCTGTCCTTAAAGATTAAGCAGAGCAAAGAGTGTGGAGAAGCTTGGGTGAAGCAGGTTGAAAGGTGCTTGAGGATTAAACAAGGGAGACATAGTTCCTGAACTCAGAGTTTGCTAAGGGACTTGTCCAGGAACAAAGGAGCTGGCAGGTGCCATTTCCCTCTACGGCCCCTCATTATAAACACACACCTACCTGCAAGACCAAGCACAATCTAGCAATCACTAACTTGCATAAACCATGGCCCATCCCCACACCTACCACACCTGCTTCAGTCCCAGTGCTGTGGATACCCTCCCTGATAAGACCCACACAATCCTTGAACAACAATATGTCTCCCCATCACCCACAGAACACGCATGCGTCTTGTTAAAACAGCACACCCCATGTGTTGTGCACAATGACACAGTCCAGATCCAGTCTCTGTTGTTGCTATGCATTACCTTCAGAGGAGAACCAGCATCACCAAGTGAAAAATGTATGTTCTGCCCCGTATTTTCAAGAACAAGCAATATATCTGACCTTCCTGACAGAGAGATATTCTCTGAGAAGTAGGCCAAATGAGCAGACAGAGGACTATGTCCTAAACGAAAGAAGAGGACAAAGCCACAGCAAGAGACCTAAACAAAATGGATATAAGGAACATGCCTGACAGAAAATTTAAGATAACAATTATAAAGATACTCACTGGGGAAATGAAAAGAGGGAGGACATCAGAAGGGGGAACATCATTGAGACTCTTAACAAAGAGATATGAAAGAAATAATCAGAGATGTGGAACACAAGAAATGAAATGAAGAATATACTAGATAGAATAATTAGCAGGATGGACGAAGCAGAGGAACAAATTAATGAACTAGAAGACAGTAATGGAAAGTAATCAAGCGGAACAAATGAGAGGAAAAAGAAGTATGCAAAAATGAGAAGAGACTTAGGGAATTCAGTGACTCCATCCAGTGTAACAACACCCACATGAGAGGGATCCCAGAAGGTGAAAAGGGGGAAAAGGGGGCAGAAAATCTATTTGACCAAAGAAGAGCTGAAAACTTAACCTAATCTGGTGAAGGAAACCTATACAAATCCATAAGGCATAGAGATCCCCTCCGACAAAATCAACCTAAGGAGGTCCACATCAAGATACATAGTAATCAAAATGGGAAAAGGTAGTGATAAAGAAAAAACATTTAAAGCAGCAAGATAAAAGAAGACAGGTAACATGCAAGGGAAAGCCCATAAAGCTATCAGCTGAGTTTTCAGCAGAAACTATGCAGGACAGAAGAAAGTGGCGTTAAATATTCAAAGTGCTGAAGGAGAAAAATCTGCAGCAAGGAATAATTTATCCAGCAAGCCTATCCTTCAGAAAAGAAGGGGAGAAAAAGAGTTTCTTAGCCACACAAACTAAAAGAGTTCATGACCACTAAATTAACTACAAAAAATATTGAAGGGGACACTATGAGTGGAAAAAAATCGTAAGTGAGAGTATGACAATAATGAATCAAGGAAGCAGTAAAAATAAGTATTTCTGTAAAAATCAGTTAAGGGATTCACAAAATAAAAGTATGTAAAATATGAAAACATATACCCTAACACATGAGGAGGAGTCAACAGTGGGTTTGAACTTAAACAGCATTCAACTTAATATGGACTGAAAAGGCTATATATAATCCAGGGGGTCACCACAAACCCAAACCTCTAATACACATGCAAAAGATAAAGGGAAAGACATCCAAGAATATCATTAAAGAAAACGAGCAAACCATGAGAGAGAGAGCAAGAGAAGAAAGGATCAGAGAAAAACTACACAAAAAACTATGAAACAAGTAACAAAACATCAATAAATACATGTCTAATGATAATTAGTTTGAATGTAAATGGACTAAATGCTCCAAGCAAAAGAGCATGACAGAGTTTGTATATATATATAAAAGATTTCACACCTAAAGACACCTGCAGATGGAAATTAAGAGATGGAGAAACATTAATCATGCAAGTGGATGTCAAGAGAAGTCAGAGTAGCAATCCTTATATCAGACAAAATAGACTTTTTTAACATTGAAATTGAATTAGCCAACATAGAGTACACCAGTAATTTCAAATGTAGCGTTCCACAATTCATCAGTTGTGTATAACACCCAGTGTTCATCACATCACATGCATTCCTTAATGCCCATCACACAGTTACTCCATCTCCCCACCCACCTTTCCTCCAGCAACCCTCAGTTTGTTTCCAATAGTTGGGAACCTGTCATGGATTTTCTTCCTCTCTGGTTTCTTCGCATTCATTTTCCCTCCCTTCCCCTATGATCCTCTGTGCTGTTCCTTCTATTCCACATATGAGTAAAACCATATAATAATTGTTTTTCTCTGACTGACTTATTTTGCTCAGCATAATACCGTCCAGTGCCTTCCACATCGATATGCTAAATATTGATCCTTTCTGATGGCTGAGTCATATTCCATTGTATATGTATATACCAGGTTTTCTTTATCCATTTATCTGTCGATGGATGTCTTGGTTCCTTCCACGGTTTGGCTATTGTGGACAATGTCGCTATAAACATTCGGGGTGCAGTTGCCCCTTCAGATCACTACATTTGTAGCTTTGGGGTAAATAAAATTGCTGGGTTGTAAGGGAGCTCTCTTTTAAGTTCTTGAGGAACCTCCATATTGTTTTCCAAAGTGGCTGTACCAGTTTTCATTCCCACTTAGAAGTGTAAGAGAGTTCCCCTTTCTCCTCACCAACATTTGTTATTTCTTCGCTTGTTAACTTTTGCAATTCTGACTGGTATGAAGTGGTATCTCATTGTCATTTGGATTTCTTTTTCCCCATGCCAAGTGATGTTGAGCAGTTTGTCAAATGTCTGTTGGCCATTTGTGTGTCTTCTTTGGAGAAATATCTGTTCATATCTTCTGCCCATTTCTTGACTCGCTTATTTGTTTTTTGGGTGTTGAGTTTGGGTGTTGAACGGTAGTAAAGCGTACGGCACTTTCATGATGCTTCCACACCCACTTTTGGAAATGCTTCTCTCTCAAGGATACCTGAAGATGTTAGTGGAGAGTTGCCGTATACGCAGACTTGCTTTTCCCAGGTGAGTGCATGGCACATTCCTTATTCACTCACGCGCGCGCGCGCGCACACACACACACACACACACACACACACACACACACACACACACAGAGTTGAACATGTTTCTGTCTCGTCAGGAAAGGAGGTGTTCGTTGAGAGACGGTTTCTCGCCAATGCTTTTGGGTGCTTGCCCTTTTCCCCCCGGAGAGTGAAGTGTATGCGCTTTTTGCCTAGGCTTCCGTACACACCCTTGAGAAGCCTTCCCTCAGCCAGAAACAAGCCGTGAGTTGAAAGAGGCGTTCCACACAGACCTCCTTCTCAGAGCGAAGCCTGTCACACTTTTACTTGGGCCTCCACACGCACTTTAGAAAAACTTCCTCCGGGAAGCTGTGAGTTGAACGACGGGTTTCCTACAGCGGTTTTCCGTGGGGGTAAGGATATATGGCACTTGGCCTTAGGCTTCCACGCACAGATTGGAAAGGCTTCTCTCTTCGTGAAACAAGATGTGCGCTGAACGTTGCGTTCTGCGCAGGCTTGCTTTTCACACATCAGCCCATGGTACTTTCCCTAGGCTTCCACACGCGCAGTGAGTATCCCTTCCCTAAACCTGAACCAAGACGCGGGGGAAAGCTGCCTTCTACACCACCTTCTTTTCCGAGTTTCGTATAGAACCCTTGCGTTGTGCTTCCACATCCACTTTTGTCACTGCTTCGATATATCCTCCGGAGAGGGGTTCGCTTGAAAGACGGTCTCCCTCCGTCACGCTTTCAAGGAGTTAAGGATAGGGCACTCTCCTTATGCCTGCACACGTCCACTTGCAATCTCGACTGACTTCATGACCCCGTCCAATGCTACGCTGAAAGTCCCATTGCGCGCGGCCTTGTTTCTAAGAGATGAGGACAGGGCACGGCACGTTCCTTGTGCTTCCACCACGACTATATAAAAGGCTCCCGTCTCCAAGGCAAAGGATGTCAGGTGCAAGACGGCTTCGCAAAAGCGAGGTTGCCTCTTAGAGGGCGGTCTACGGCGCTCTGCTGACGCTTCCACGCCTACATATGCAAACGATTCTGGGCTCACGAAAGAAGACGTCCGTTGAAAGCTGCCTTGTACCCCGACGCGTTTCTCGGAGTTAGGTCCAGGGAACGGTCCCTGTGCGATCACACGCAGCCTTGAGATGGCTCAGCTCTTTTCGATCGTCAGGGAGGACGTTTCTCGGAGTTAGGTCCAGGGAAAGGTAGTAAAGCGTACGGCACTTTCATGATGCTTCCACACCCACTTTTGGAAATGCTTCTCTCTCCAGGATACCTGAAGATGCTAGTGGCGAGTCGCCGTAGACGCAGACTTGCTTTTCCCAGGTCAGTACATGGCACTCTCCTTATTCACTCACGCACGCGCGCGCGCGCGTGCCCTCACACACACACACACACACACACACACACACACACACACACACACAGAGTTGAACATGTTTCTGTCTCGTCAGGAAAGAAGGTGATCGTTGAGTGACGGTTTCTCGCCGATGCTTTTGGGTTCTTGCTTTTTTCCCCCCGGAGAGAGAAGTGTAGCCGCTTTTTCCCTAGGCTTCCGTACACACCCTTGAGAAGCCTTCCGTCAGCCAGAAACAAGCCATGAGTTGAAAGAGGCGTTCCACGCAGACCTCCTTCTCAGAGCGAAGCCTGTCACACTTTTCCTTGTGAAGTAAACTAGAGAGATACAAATACTTTCTCAATGATTGCTTTAACAAAAAAGGACTAAATATCCCAATCAGAAAACATAGACTGTAAAGAGGAAGCAAGACCCATCTCTATGCTGCCTACCAGAGAATCACTTCAGACCTAAAAATAAAAGCAGATTGGAAGTAATGGGACACAAAACCATTTATCATGCAAATGGAAGTGAAAAGAAAGTTGGAGTCGTAATATTTTTATGAGACAAAATAAACTGAATTGTGGGGAAGATGGCAGAGTAGAAGGACCCTAAACTCACCTCATCCCACAGATACAACTAGGTAACACTCACACCAGAGTCACCCAGAAATGGACCTTCAGATTTCCCCACAAAACTATACAACTAAATGGAGAGAGGGAATCACATCAAAGATGGTAGGAAGGACAAGGACTCTGTAGGAATCTAAAGCCCATATTTCTGACCACCAGAGGGAGGGAACCACAGTCACAGAGGGGCCAGAAACAAACTACTACACCGGGGAGCCTCTAAAGCGTAGAGACATCCTCATAGCTTATGGCTTTGAAAATCAGAAGGGATGACATTTGTGAGCGTATACAACCAGCAGACTTAAAGCTTGGAACTTTTAAAAATCAGCTGTCTCAGCTCTGAGAGAGCACAGAAGGTGATAGGAAGCTGAGATCTGTCCTTAAAGATTAAGCAGAGCAAAGAGTGTGGAGAAGCTTGGGTGAAGCAGGTTGAAAGGTGCTTGAGGATTAAACAAGGGAGACATAGTTCCTGAACTCAGAGTTTGCTAAGGGACTTGTCCAGGAACAAAGGAGCTGGCAGGTGCCATTTCCCTCTACGGCCCCTCATTATAAACACACACCTACCTGCAAGACCAAGCACAATCTAGCAATCACTAACTTGCATAAACCATGGCCCATCCCCACACCTACCACACCTGCTTCAGTCCCAGTGCTGTGGATACCCTCCCTGATAAGACCCACACAATCCTTGACAACAATATGTCTCCCCATCACCCACAGAACACGCATGCGTCTTGTTAAAACAGCACACCCCATGTGTTGTGCACAATGACACAGTCCAGATCCAGTCTCTGTTGTTGCTATGCATTACCTTCAGAGGAGAACCAGCATCACCAAGTGAAAAATGTATGTTCTGCCCCGTATTTTCAAGAACAAGCAATATATCTGACCTTCCTAACAGAGAGATATTCTCTGAGAAGTAGGCCAAATGAGCAGAGAGAGGACTATGTCCTAAACGAAAGAAGAGGACAAAGCCACAGCAAGAGACCTAAACAAAATGGATATAAGGAACATGCCTGACAGAAAATTTAAGATAACAATTATAAAGATACTCACTGGGGAAATGAAAAGAGGGAGGACATCAGAAGGGGGAACATCATTGAGACTCTTAACAAAGAGATATGAAAGAAATAATCAGAGATGTGGAACACAAGAAATGAAATGAAGAATATACTAGATAGAATAATTAGCAGGATGGACGAAGCAGAGGAACAAATTAATGAACTAGAAGACAGTAATGGAAAGTAATCAAGCGGAACAAATGAGAGGAAAAAGAAGTATGCAAAAATGAGAAGAGACTTAGGGAATTCAGTGACTCCATCCAGTGTAACAACACCCACATGAGAGGGATCCCAGAAGGTGAAAAGGGGGAAAAGGGGGCAGAAAATCTATTTGACCAAAGAAGAGCTGAAAACTTAACCTAATCTGGTGAAGGAAACCTATACAAATCCATAAGGCATAGAGATCCCCTCCCACAAAATCAACCTAAGGAGGTCCACATCAAGATACATAGTAATCAAAATGGGAAAAGGTAGTGATAAAGAAAAAACATTTAAAGCAGCAAGATAAAAGAAGACAGGTAACATGCAAGGGAAAGCCCATAAAGCTATCAGCTGAGTTTTCAGCAGAAACTATGCAGGACAGAAGAAAGTGGCGTTAAATATTCAAAGTGATGAAGGAGAAAAATCTGCAGCAAGGAATAATTTATCCAGCAAGCCTATCCTTCAGAAAAGAAGGGGAGAAAAAGAGTTTCTTAGCCACACAAACTAAAAGAGTTCATGACCACTAAATTAACTGCAAAAAATATTCAAGGGGACACTATGAGTGGAAAAAAATCGTAAGTGAGAGTATGACAATAATGAATCAAGGAAGCAGTAAAAATAAGTATTTCTGTAAAAATCAGTTAAGGGATTCACAAAATAAAAGTATGTAAAATATGAAAACATATACCCTAACACATGAGGAGGAGTCAACAGTGGGTTTGAACTTAAACAGCATTCAACTTAATATAGACTGAAAAGGCTATATATAATCCAGGGGGTCACCACAAACCCAAACCTCTAATACACATGCAAAAGATAAAGGGAAAGAAATCCAAGAATATCATTAAAGAAAACGAGCAAACCATGAGAGAGAGAGCAAGAGAAGAAAGGATCAGAGAAAAACTACACAAAAAACTATGAAACAAGTAACAAGACATCAATAAATACATGTCTAATGATAATTAGTTTGAATATAAATGGACTAAACGCTCCAAGCAAAAGAGCATGACAGAGTTTGTATATATATATAAAAGATTTCACACCTAAAGACACCTGCAGATGGAAATTAAGAGATGGAGAAACATTAATCATGCAAGTGGATGTCAAAAGAAGTCAGAGTAGCAATCCTTATATCAGACAAAATAGACTTTTTTAACATTGAAATTGAATTAGCCAACATAGAGTACACCAGTAATTTCAAATGTAGCGTTCCACAATTCATCAGTTGTGTATAATACCCAGTGTTCACCACATCACATGCATTCCTTAATGCCCATCACACAGTTACTCCATCTCCCCACCCACCTTTCCTCCAGCAACCCTCAGTTTGTTTCCAATAGCTGGGAACCTGTCATGGATTTTCTTCCTCTCTGGTTTCTTCGCATTCATTTTCCCTCCCTTCCCCTATGATCCTCTGTGCTGTTCCTTCTATTCCACATATGAGTAAAACCATATAATAATTGTTTTTCTCTGACTGACTTATTTTGCTCAGCATAATACCCTCCAGTGCCATCCACATCGATATGCTAAATATTGATCCTTTCTGATGGCTGAGTCACATTCCTTTGTATATGTATATACCATGTTTTCTTTATCCATTTATCTGTCGATGGATCTCTTGGTTCCTTCCACGGTTTGGCTATTGTGGACAATATCACTATAAACATTCGGGGTGCAGTTGCCCCTTCAGATCACTACATTTGTAGCTTTGGGGTAAATAAAATTGCTGGGTTGTAAGGGAGCTCTCTTTTAAGTTCTTGAGGAACCTCCATATTGTTTTCCAAAGTGGCTGTACCAGTTTTCATTCCCACTTAGAAGTGTAAGAGAGTTCCCCTTTCTCCTCACCAACATTTGTTATTTCTTCGCTTGTTAACTTTTGCAATTCTGACTGGTATGAAGTGGTATCTCATTGTCATTTGGATTTCTTTTTCCCCATGCCAAGTGATGTTGAGCAGTTTGTCATATATCTGTTGGCCATTTGTGTGTCTTCTTTGGAGAAATATCTGTTCATATCTTCTGCCCATTTCTTGACTCGCTTATTTGTTTTTTGGGTGTTGAGTTTGGGTGTTGAACGGTAGTAAAGCGTACGGCACTTTCATGATGCTTCCACACCCAGTTTTGGAAATGCTTCTCTCTCAAGGATACCTGAAGATGTTAGTGGAGAGTTGCCGTATACGCAGACTTGCTTTTCCCAGGTGAGTGCATGGCACATTCCTTATTCACTCACGCGCGCGCGCGCGCGCACACACACACACACACACACACACAGAGTTGAACATGTTTCTGTCTCGTCAGGAACGGAGGTGTTCGTTGAGAGACGGTTTCTCGCCAATGCTTTTGGGTGCTTGCCCTTTTCCCCCCGGAGAGTGAACTGTATGCGCTTTTTCCGTAGGCTTCAGTACACACTCTTGAGAAGCCTTCCGTCAGTCAGAAACAGGCCGTGAGTTGAAAGAGGCGTTCCACACAGACCTCCTTCTCAGAGCGAAGCCTGTCACACTTTTCCTTGGGCCTCCACACGCACTTTAGAAAAACTTCCTCCGGGAAGCTGTGAGTTGAACGACGGGTTTCCTACAGCGGTTTTCCGTGGGGGTAAGGATATATGGCACTTGGCCTTAGGCTTCCACGCACACATTGGAAACGGCTTCTCTCTTCGTGAAACAAGATGTGCGCTGAACGTTGCGTTCTGCGCAGGCTTGCTTTTCACACATCAGCCCATGGTACTTTCCCTAGGCTTCCACACGCGCAGTGAGTATCCCTTCCCTAAACCTGAACCAAGACGCGGGGGAAAGCTGCCTTCTACACCACCTTCTTTTCCGAGTTTCGTATAGAACCCTTGCGTTGTGCTTCCACATCCACTTTTGTCACTGCTTCGATATATCCTCCGGAGAGGGGTTCGCTTGAAAGACGGTCTCCCTCCGTCACGCTTTCAAGGAGTTAAGGATAGGGCACTCTCCTTGTGCTTGCACACGTCCACTTGCAATCTCGACTGACTTCATGACCCCGTCCATATGCTACGCTGAAAGTCCCATTGCGCGCGGCCTTGTTTCTAAGAGATGAGGACAGGGCACGGCACGTTCCTTGTGCTTCCACCACGACTATATAAAAGGCTCCCGTCTCCAAGGCAAAGGATGTCAGGTGCAAGACGGCTTCGCAAAAGCGAGGTTGCCTCTTAGAGGGCGGTCTACGGCGCTCTGTTGACGCTTCCACGCCTACATATGCAAACGCTTCTGGGCTCACGAAAGAAGACGTCCGTTGAAAGCTGCCTTGTACCCCGACGCGTTTTCCGGAGTTAGGTCCAGGGAACGGTCCCTGTGCGATCACACGCAGCCTTGAGATGGCTCAGCTCTTTTCGATCGTCAGGGAGGACGTTTCTCGGAGTTAGGTCCAGGGAAAGGTAGTAAAGCGTACGGCACTTTCATGATGCTTCCACACCCACTTTTGGAAATGCTTCTCTCTCCAGGATACCTGAAGATGCTAGTGGCGAGTCGCCGTAGACGCAGACTTGCTTTTCCCAGGTCAGTACATGGCACTCTCCTTATTCACTCACGCACGCGCGCGCGCGCGTGCCCTCACACACACACACACACACACACACACACACACACACACACACACACACAGAGTTGAACCTGTTTCTGTCTCGTCAGGAAAGAAGGTGATCGTTGAGAGACGGTTTCTCGCCGATGCTTTTGGGTTCTTGCTTTTTTCCCCCCGGAGAGAGAAGTGTAGCCGCTTTTTCCCTAGGCTTCCGTACACACCCTTGAGAAGCCTTCCGTCAGCCAGAAACAAGCCATGAGTTGAAAGAGGCGTTCCACGCAGACCTCCTTCTCAGAGCGAAGCCTGTCACACTTTTCCTTGTGAAGTAAACTAGAGAGATACAAATACTTTCTCAATGATTGCTTTAACAAAAAAGGACTAAATATCCCAATCAGAAAACATAGACTGTAAAGAGGAAGCAAGACCCATCTCTATGCTGCCTACCAGAGAATCACTTCAGACCTAAAAATAAAAGCAGATTGGAAGTAATGGGACACAAAACCATTTATCATGCAAATGGAAGTGAAAAGAAAGTTGGAGTCGTAATATTTTTATGAGACAAAATAAACTGAATTGTGGGGAAGATGGCAGAGTAGAAGGACCCTAAACTCACCTCATCCCACAGATACAACTAGGTAACACTCACACCAGAGTCACCCAGAAATGGACCTTCAGATTTCCCCACAAAACTATACAACTAAATGGAGAGAGGGAATCACATCAAAGATGGTAGGAAGGACAAGGACTCTGTAGGAATCTAAAGCCCATATTTCTGACCACCAGAGGGAGGGAACCACAGTCACAGAGGGGCCAGAAACAAACTACTACACCGGGGAGCCTCTAAAGCGTAGAGACATCCTCATAGCTTATGGCTTTGAAAATCAGAAGGGATGACATTTGTGAGCGTATACAACCAGCAGACTTAAAGCTTGGAACTTTTAAAAATCAGCTGTCTCAGCTCTGAGAGAGCACAGAAGGTGATAGGAAGCTGAGATCTGTCCTTAAAGATTAAGCAGAGCAAAGAGTGTGGAGAAGCTTGGGTGAAGCAGGTTGAAAGGTGCTTGAGGATTAAACAAGGGAGACATAGTTCCTGAACTCAGAGTTTGCTAAGGGACTTGTCCAGGAACAAAGGAGCTGGCAGGTGCCATTTCCCTCTACGGCCCCTCATTATAAACACACACCTACCTGCAAGACCAAGCACAATCTAGCAATCACTAACTTGCATAAACCATGGCCCATCCCCACACCTACCACACCTGCTTCAGTCCCAGTGCTGTGGATACCCTCCCTGATAAGACCCACACAATCCTTGACAACAATATGTCTCCCCATCACCCACAGAACACGCATGCGTCTTGTTAAAACAGCACACCCCATGTGTTGTGCACAATGACACAGTCCAGATCCAGTCTCTGTTGTTGCTATGCATTACCTTCAGAGGAGAACCAGCATCACCAAGTGAAAAATGTATGTTCTGCCCCGTATTTTCAAGAACAAGCAATATATCTGACCTTCCTAACAGAGAGATATTCTCTGAGAAGTAGGCCAAATGAGCAGACAGAGGACTATGTCCTAAACGAAAGAAGAGGACAAAGCCACAGCAAGAGACCTAAACAAAATGGATATAAGGAACATGCCTGACAGAAAATTTAAGATAACAATTATAAAGATACTCACTGGGGAAATGAAAAGAGGGAGGACATCAGAAGGGGGAACATCATTGAGACTCTTAACAAAGAGATATGAAAGAAATAATCAGAGATGTGGAACACAAGAAATGAAATGAAGAATATACTAGATAGAATAATTAGCAGGATGGACGAAGCAGAGGAACAAATTAATGAACTAGAAGACAGTAATGGAAAGTAATCAAGCGGAACAAATGAGAGGAAAAAGAAGTATGCAAAAATGAGAAGAGACTTAGGGAATTCAGTGACTCGATCCAGTGTAACAACACCCACATGAGAGGGATCCCAGAAGGTGAAAAGGGGGAAAAGGGGGCAGAAAATCTATTTGACCAAAGAAGAGCTGAAAACTTAACCTAATCTGGTGAAGGAAACCTATACAAATCCATAAGGCATAGAGATCCCCTCCGACAAAATCAACCTAAGGAGGTCCACATCAAGATACATAGTAATCAAAATGGGAAAAGGTAGTGATAAAGAAAAAACATTTAAAGCAGCAAGATAAAAGAAGACAGGTAACATGCAAGGGAAAGCCCATAAAGCTATCAGCTGAGTTTTCAGCAGAAACTATGCAGGACAGAAGAAAGTGGCGTTAAATATTCAAAGTGCTGAAGGAGAAAAATCTGCAGCAAGGAATAATTTATCCAGCAAGCCTATCCTTCAGAAAAGAAGTGGAGAAAAAGAGTTTCTTAGCCACACAAACTAAAAGAGTTCATGACCACTAAATTAACTACAAAAAATATTGAAGGGGACACTATGAGTGGAAAAAAATCGTAAGTGAGAGTATGACAATAATGAATCAAGGAAGCAGTAAAAATAAGTATTTCTGTAAAAATCAGTTAAGGGATTCACAAAATAAAAGTATGTAAAATATGAAAACATATACCCTAACACATGAGGAGGAGTCAACAGTGGGTTTGAACTTAAACAACATTCAACTTAATATAGACTGAAAAGGCTATATATAATCCAGGGGGTCACCACAAACCCAAACCTCTAATACACATGCAAAAGATAAAGGGAAAGAAATCCAAGAATATCATTAAAGAAAACGAGCAAACCATGAGAGAGAGAGCAAGAGAAGAAAGGATCAGAGAAAAACTACACAAAAAACTATGAAACAAGTAACAAAACATCAATAAATACATGTCTAATGATAATTAGTTTGAATGTAAATGGACTAAATGCTCCAAGCAAAAGAGCATGACAGAGTTTGTATATATATATAAAAGATTTCACACCTAAAGACACCTGCAGATGGAAATAAAGAGATGGAGAAACATTAATCATGCAAGTGGATGTCAAGAGAAGTCAGAGTAGCAATCCTTATATCAGACAAAATAGACTTTTTTAACATTGAAATTGATTTAGCCAACATAGAGTACACCAGTAATTTCAAATGTAGCGTTCCACAATTCATCAGTTGTGTATAACACCCAGTGTTCACCACATCACATGCATTCCTTAATGCCCATCACACAGTTACTCCATCTCCCCACCCACCTTTCCTCCAGCAACCCTCAGTTTGTTTCCAATAGCTGGGAACATGTCATGGATTTTCTTCCTCTCTGGTTTCTTCGCATTCATTTTCCCTCCCTTCCCCTATGATCCTCTGTGCTGTTCCTTCTATTCCACATATGAGTAAAACCATATAATAATTGTTTTTCTCTGACTGACTTATTTTGCTCAGCATAATACCCTCCAGTGCCTTCCACATCGATATGCTAAATATTGATCCTTTCTGATGGCTGAGTCATATTCCATTGTATATGTATATACCATGTTTTCTTTATCCATTTATCTGTCGATGGATGTCTTGGTTCCTTCCACGGTTTGGCTATTGTGGACAATGTCGCTATAAACATTCGGGGTGCAGTTGCCCCTTCAGATCACTACATTTGTAGCTTTGGGGTAAATAAAATTGCTGGGTTGTAAGGGAGCTCTCTTTTAAGTTCTTGAGGAACCTCCATATTGTTTTCCAAAGTGGCTGTACCAGTTTTCATTCCCACTTAGAAGTGTAAGAGAGTTCCCCTTTCTCCTCACCAACATTTGTTATTTCTTCGCTTGTTAACTTTTGCAATTCTGACTGGTATGAAGTGGTATCTCATTGTCATTTGGATTTCTTTTTCCCCATGCCAAGTGATGTTGAGCAGTTTGTCAAATGTCTGTTGGCCATTTGTGTGTCTTCTTTGGAGAAATATCTGTTCATATCTTCTGCCCATTTCTTGACTCGCTTATTTGTTTTTTGGGTGTTGAGTTTGGGTGTTGAACGGTAGTAAAGCGTACGGCACTTTCATGATGCTTCCACACCCACTTTTGGAAATGCTTCTCTCTCAAGGATACCTGAAGATGTTAGTGGAGAGTTGCCGTATACGCAGACTTGCTTTTCCCAGGTGAGTGCATGGCACATTCCTTATTCACTCACGCGCGCGCGCGCGCGCACACACACACACACACACACACACACACACACACACACACACAGAGTTGAACATGTTTCTGTCTCGTCAGGAAAGGAGGTGTTCGTTGAGAGACGGTTTCTCGCCAATGCTTTTGGGTGCTTGCCCTTTTCCCCCCGGAGAGTGAAGTGTATGCGCTTTTTGCCTAGGCTTCCGTACACACCCTTGAGAAGCCTTCCCTCAGCCAGAAACAAGCCGTGAGTTGAAAGAGGCGTTCCACACAGACCTCCTTCTCAGAGCGAAGCCTGTCACACTTTTACTTGGGCCTCCACACGCACTTTAGAAAAACTTCCTCCGGGAAGCTGTGAGTTGAACGACGGGTTTCCTACAGCGGTTTTCCGTGGGGGTAAGGATATATGGCACTTGGCCTTAGGCTTCCACGCACAGATTGGAAAGGCTTCTCTCTTCGTGAAACAAGATGTGCGCTGAACGTTGCGTTCTGCGCAGGCTTGCTTTTCACACATCAGCCCATGGTACTTTCCCTAGGCTTCCACACGCGCAGTGAGTATCCCTTCCCTAAACCTGAACCAAGACGCGGGGGAAAGCTGCCTTCTACACCACCTTCTTTTCCGAGTTTCGTATAGAACCCTTGCGTTGTGCTTCCACATCCACTTTTGTCACTGCTTCGATATATCCTCCGGAGAGGGGTTCGCTTGAAAGACGGTCTCCCTCCGTCACGCTTTCAAGGAGTTAAGGATAGGGCACTCTCCTTATGCCTGCACACGTCCACTTGCAATCTCGACTGACTTCATGACCCCGTCCAATGCTACGCTGAAAGTCCCATTGCGCGCGGCCTTGTTTCTAAGAGATGAGGACAGGGCACGGCACGTTCCTTGTGCTTCCACCACGACTATATAAAAGGCTCCCGTCTCCAAGGCAAAGGATGTCAGGTGCAAGACGGCTTCTCAAAAGCGAGGTTGCCTCTTAGAGGGCGGTCTACGGCGCTCTGCTGACGCTTCCACGCCTACATATGCAAACGCTTCTGGGCTCACGAAAGAAGACGTCCGTTGAAAGCTGCCTTGTACCCCGACGCGTTTCTCGGAGTTAGGTCCAGGGAACGGTCCCTGTGCGATCACACGCAGCCTTGAGATGGCTCAGCTCTTTTCGGTCGTCAGGGAGGACGTTTCTCGGAGTTAGGTCCAGGGAAAGGTAGTAAAGCGTACGGCACTTTCATGATGCTTCCACACCCACTTTTGGAAATGCTTCTCTCTCCAGGATACCTGAAGATGCTAGTGGCGAGTCGCCGTAGACGCAGACTTGCTTTTCCCAGGTCAGTACATGGCACTCTCCTTATTCACTCACGCACGCGCGCGCGCGCGTGCCCTCACACACACACACACACACACACACACACACACACACACACACACACAGAGTTGAACATGTTTCTGTCTCGTCAGGAAAGAAGGTGATCGTTGAGAGACGGTTTCTCGCCGATGCTTTTGGGTTCTTGCTTTTTTCCCCCCGGAGAGAGAAGTGTAGCCGCTTTTTCCCTAGGCTTCCGTACACACCCTTGAGAAGCCTTCCGTCAGCCAGAAACAAGCCATGAGTTGAAAGAGGCGTTCCACGCAGACCTCCTTCTCAGAGCGAAGCCTGTCACACTTTTCCTTGTGAAGTAAACTAGAGAGATACAAATACTTTCTCAATGATTGCTTTAACAAAAAAGGACTAAATATCCCAATCAGAAAACATAGACTGTAAAGAGGAAGCAAGACCCATCTCTATGCTGCCTACCAGAGAATCACTTCAGACCTAAAAATAAAAGCAGATTGGAAGTAATGGGACACAAAACCATTTATCATGCAAATGGAAGTGAAAAGAAAGTTGGAGTCGTAATATTTTTATGAGACAAAATAAACTGAATTGTGGGGAAGATGGCAGAGTAGAAGGACCCTAAACTCACCTCATCCCACAGATACAACTAGGTAACACTCACACCAGAGTCACCCAGAAATGGACCTTCAGATTTCCCCACAAAGCTATACAACTAAATGGAGAGAGGGAATCACATCAAAGATGGTAGGAAGGACAAGGACTCTGTAGGAATCTAAAGCCCATATTTCTGACCACCAGAGGGAGGGAACCACAGTCACAGAGGGGCCAGAAACAAACTACTACACCGGGGAGCCTCTAAAGCGTAGAGACATCCTCATAGCTTATGGCTTTGAAAATCAGAAGGGATGACATTTGTGAGCGTATACAACCAGCAGACTTAAAGCTTGGAACTTTTAAAAATCAGCTGTCTCAGCTCTGAGAGAGCACAGAAGGTGATAGGAAGCTGAGATCTGTCCTTAAAGATTAAGCAGAGCAAAGAGTGTGGAGAAGCTTGGGTGAAGCAGGTTGAAAGGTGCTTGAGGATTAAACAAGGGAGACATAGTTCCTGAACTCAGAGTTTGCTAAGGGACTTGTCCAGGAACAAAGGAGCTGGCAGGTGCCATTTCCCTCTACGGCCCCTCATTATAAACACACACCTACCTGCAAGACCAAGCACAATCTAGCAATCACTAACTTGCATAAACCATGGCCCATCCCCACACCTACCACACCTGCTTCAGTCCCAGTGCTGTGGATACCCTCCCTGATAAGACCCACACAATCCTTGACAACAATATGTCTCCCCATCACCCACAGAACACGCATGCATCTTGTTAAAACAGCACACCCCATGTGTTGTGCACAATGACACATTCCAGATCCAGTCTCTGTTGTTGCTATGCATTACCTTCAGAGGAGAACCAGCATCACCAAGTGAAAAATGTATGTTCTGCCCCGTATTTTCAAGAACAAGCAATATATCTGACCTTCCTAACAGAGAGATATTCTCTGAGAAGTAGGCCAAATGAGCAGACAGAGGACTATGTCCTAAACGAAAGAAGAGGACAAAGCCACAGCAAGAGACCTAAACAAAATGGATATAAGGAACATGCCTGACAGAAAATTTAAGATAACAATTATAAAGATACTCACTGGGGAAATGAAAAGAGGGAGGACATCAGAAGGGGGAACATCATTGAGACTCTTAACAAAGAGATATGAAAGAAATAATCAGAGATGTGGAACACAAGAAATGAAATGAAGAATATACTAGATAGAATAATTAGCAGGATGGACGAAGCAGAGGAACAAATTAATGAACTAGAAGACAGTAATGGAAAGTAATCAAGCGGAACAAATGAGAGGAAAAAGAAGTATGCAAAAATGAGAAGAGACTTAGGGAATTCAGTGACTCCATCCAGTGTAACAACACCCACATGAGAGGGATCCCAGAAGGTGAAAAGGGGGAAAAGGGGGCCGAAAATCTATTTGACCAAAGAAGAGCTGAAAACTTAACCTAATCTGGTGAAGGAAACCTATACAAATCCATAAGGCATAGAGATCCCCTCCCACAAAATCAACCTAAGGAGGTCCACATCAAGATACATAGTAATCAAAATGGGAAAAGGTAGTGATAAAGAAAAAACATTTAAAGCAGCAAGATAAAAGAAGACAGGTAACATGCAAGGGAAAGCCCATAAAGCTATCAGCTGAGTTTTCAGCAGAAACTATGCAGGACAGAAGAAAGTGGCGTTAAATATTCAAAGTGATGAAGGAGAAAAATCTGCAGCAAGGAATAATTTATCCAGCAAGCCTATCCTTCAGAAAAGAAGGGGAGAATAAGAGTTTCTTAGCCACACAAACTAAAAGAGTTCATGACCACTAAATTAACTACAAAAAATATTCAAGGGGACACTATGAGTGGAAAAAAATCGTAAGTGAGAGTATGACAATAATGAATCAAGGAAGCAGTAAAAATAAGTATTTCTGTAAAAATCAGTTAAGGGATTCACAAAATAAAAGTATGTAAAATATGAAAACATATACCCTAACACATGAGGAGGAGTCAACAGTGGGTTTGAACTTAAACAGCATTCAACTTAATATAGACTGAAAAGGCTATATATAATCCAGGGGGTCACCACAAACCCAAACCTCTAATACACATGCAAAAGATAAAGGGAAAGAAATCCAAGAATATCATTAAAGAAAACGAGCAAACCATGAGAGAGAGAGCAAGAGAAGAAAGGATCAGAGAAAACTACACAAAAAACTATGAAACAAGTAACAAGACATCAATAAATACATGTCTAATGATAATTAGTTTGAATATAAATGGACTAAACGCTCCAAGCAAAAGAGCATGACAGAGTTTGTATATATATATAAAAGATTTCACACCTAAAGACACCTGCAGATGGAAATTAAGAGATGGAGAAACATTAATCATGCAAGTGGATGTCAAAAGAAGTCAGAGTAGCAATCCTTATATCAGACAAAATAGACTTTTTTAACATTGAAATTGAATTAGCCAACATAGAGTACACCAGTAATTTCAAATGTAGCGTTCCACAATTCATCAGTTGTGTATAACACCCAGTGTTCACCACATCACATGCATTCCTTAATGCCCATCACACAGTTACTCCATCTCCCCACCCACCTTTCCTCCAGCAACCCTCAGTTTGTTTCCAATAGCTGGGAACCTGTCACGGATTTTCTTCCTCTCTGGTTTCTTCGCATTCATTTTCCCTCCCTTCCCCTATGATCCTCTGTGCTGTTCCTTCTATTCCACATATGAGTAAAACCATATAATAATTGTTTTTCTCTGACTGACTTATTTTGCTCAGCATAATACCCTCCAGTGCCATCCACATCGATATGCTAAATATTGATCCTTTCTGATGGCTGAGTCACATTCCTTTGTATATGTATATACCATGTTTTCTTTATCCATTTATCTGTCGATGGATCTCTTGGTTCCTTCCACGGTTTGGCTATTGTGGACAATATCACTATAAACATTCGGGGTGCAGTTGCCCCTTCAGATCACTACATTTGTAGCTTTGGGGTAAATAAAATTGCTGGGTTGTAAGGGAGCTCTCTTTTAAGTTCTTGAGGAACCTCCATATTGTTTTCCAAAGTGGCTGTACCAGTTTTCATTCCCACTTAGAAGTGTAAGAGAGTTCCCCTTTCTCCTCACCAACATTTGTTATTTCTTCGCTTGTTAACTTTTGCAATTCTGACTGGTATGAAGTGGTATCTCATTGTCATTTGGATTTCTTTTTCCCCATGCCAAGTGATGTTGAGCAGTTTGTCATATATCTGTTGGCCATTTGTGTGTCTTCTTTGGAGAAATATCTGTTCATATCTTCTGCCCATTTCTTGACTCGCTTATTTGTTTTTTGGGTGTTGAGTTTGGGTGTTGAACGGTAGTAAAGCGTACGGCACTTTCATGATGCTTCCACACCCAGTTTTGGAAATGCTTCTCTCTCAAGGATACCTGAAGATGTTAGTGGAGAGTTGCCGTATACGCAGACTTGCTTTTCCCAGGTGAGTGCATGGCACATTCCTTATTCACTCACGCGCGCGCGCGCGCGCACACACACACACACACACACACACACACACAGAGTTGAACATGTTTCTGTCTCGTCAGGAAAGGAGGTGTTCGTTGAGAGACGGTTTCTCGCCAATGCTTTTGGGTGCTTGCCCTTTTCCCCCCGGAGAGTGAACTGTATGCGCTTTTTCCGTAGGCTTCAGTACACACTCTTGAGAAGCCTTCCGTCAGTCAGAAACAGGCCGTGAGTTGAAAGAGGCGTTCCACACAGACCTCCTTCTCAGAGCGAAGCCTGTCACACTTTTCCTTGGGCCTCCACACGCACTTTAGAAAAACTTCCTCCGGGAAGCTGTGAGTTGAACGACGGGTTTCCTACAGCGGTTTTCCGTGGGGGTAAGGATATATGGCACTTGGCCTTAGGCTTCCACGCACACATTGGAAACGGCTTCTCTCTTCGTGAAACAAGATGTGCGCTGAACGTTGCGTTCTGCGCAGGCTTGCTTTTCACACATCAGCCCATGGTACTTTCCCTAGGCTTCCACACGCGCAGTGAGTATCCCTTCCCTAAACCTGAACCAAGACGCGGGGGAAAGCTGCCTTCTACACCACCTTCTTTTCCGAGTTTCGTATAGAACCCTTGCGTTGTGCTTCCACATCCACTTTTGTCACTGCTTCGATATATCCTCCGGAGAGGGGTTCGCTTGAAAGACGGTCTCCCTCCGTCACGCTTTCAAGGAGTTAAGGATAGGGCACTCTCCTTGTGCTTGCACACGTCCACTTGCAATCTCGACTGACTTCATGACCCCGTCCATATGCTACGCTGAAAGTCCCATTGCGCGCGGCCTTGTTTCTAAGAGATGAGGACAGGGCACGGCACGTTCCTTGTGCTTCCACCACGACTATATAAAAGGCTCCCGTCTCCAAGGCAAAGGATGTCAGGTGCAAGACGGCTTCGCAAAAGCGAGGTTGCCTCTTAGAGGGCGGTCTACGGCGCTCTGCTGACGCTTCCACGCCTACATATGCAAACGCTTCTGGGCTCACGAAAGAAGACGTCCGTTGAAAGCTGCCTTGTACCCCGACGCGTTTCTCGGAGTTAGGTCCAGGGAACGGTCCCTGTGCGATCACACGCAGCCTTGAGATGGCTCAGCTCTTTTCGATCGTCAGGGAGGACGTTTCTCGGAGTTAGGTCCAGGGAAAGGTAGTAAAGCGTACGGCACTTTCATGATGCTTCCACACCCACTTTTGGAAATGCTTCTCTCTCCAGGATACCTGAAGATGCTAGTGGCGAGTCGCCGTAGACGCAGACTTGCTTTTCCCAGGTCAGTACATGGCACTCTCCTTATTCACTCACGCACGCGCGCGCGCGCGTGCCCTCACACACACACACACACACACACACACACACACACACACACACACACACACACACAGAGTTGAACCTGTTTCTGTCTCGTCAGGAAAGAAGGTGATCGTTGAGAGACGGTTTCTCGCCGATGCTTTTGGGTTCTTGCTTTTTTCCCCCCGGAGAGAGAAGTGTAGCCGCTTTTTCCCTAGGCTTCCGTACACACCCTTGAGAAGCCTTCCGTCAGCCAGAAACAAGCCATGAGTTGAAAGAGGCGTTCCACGCAGACCTCCTTCTCAGAGCGAAGCCTGTCACACTTTTCCTTGTGAAGTAAACTAGAGAGATACAAATACTTTCTCAATGATTGCTTTAACAAAAAAGGACTAAATATCCCAATCAGAAAACATAGACTGTAAAGAGGAAGCAAGACCCATCTCTATGCTGCCTACCAGAGAATCACTTCAGACCTAAAAATAAAAGCAGATTGGAAGTAATGGGACACAAAACCATTTATCATGCAAATGGAAGTGAAAAGAAAGTTGGAGTCGTAATATTTTTATGAGACAAAATAAACTGAATTGTGGGGAAGATGGCAGAGTAGAAGGACCCTAAACTCACCTCATCCCACAGATACAACTAGGTAACACTCACACCAGAGTCACCCAGAAATGGACCTTCAGATTTCCCCACAAAACTATACAACTAAATGGAGAGAGGGAATCACATCAAAGATGGTAGGAAGGACAAGGACTCTGTAGGAATCTAAAGCCCATATTTCTGACCACCAGAGGGAGGGAACCACAGTCACAGAGGGGCCAGAAACAAACTACTACACCGGGGAGCCTCTAAAGCGTAGAGACATCCTCATAGCTTATGGCTTTGAAAATCAGAAGGGATGACATTTGTGAGCGTATACAACCAGCAGACTTAAAGCTTGGAACTTTTAAAAATCAGCTGTCTCAGCTCTGAGAGAGCACAGAAGGTGATAGGAAGCTGAGATCTGTCCTTAAAGATTAAGCAGAGCAAAGAGTGTGGAGAAGCTTGGGTGAAGCAGGTTGAAAGGTGCTTGAGGATTAAACAAGGGAGACATAGTTCCTGAACTCAGAGTTTGCTAAGGGACTTGTCCAGGAACAAAGGAGCTGGCAGGTGCCATTTCCCTCTACGGCCCCTCATTATAAACACACACCTACCTGCAAGACCAAGCACAATCTAGCAATCACTAACTTGCATAAACCATGGCCCATCCCCACACCTACCACACCTGCTTCAGTCCCAGTGCTGTGGATACCCTCCCTGATAAGACCCACACAATCCTTGACAACAATATGTCTCCCCATCACCCACAGAACACGCATGCGTCTTGTTAAAACAGCACACCCCATGTGTTGTGCACAATGACACAGTCCAGATCCAGTCTCTGTTGTTGCTATGCATTACCTTCAGAGGAGAACCAGCATCACCAAGTGAAAAATGTATGTTCTGCCCCGTATTTTCAAGAACAAGCAATATATCTGACCTTCCTAACAGAGAGATATTCTCTGAGAAGTAGGCCAAATGAGCAGACAGAGGACTATGTCCTAAACGAAAGAAGAGGACAAAGCCACAGCAAGAGACCTAAACAAAATGGATATAAGGAACATGCCTGACAGAAAATTTAAGATAACAATTATAAAGATACTCACTGGGGAAATGAAAAGAGGGAGGACATCAGAAGGGGGAACATCATTGAGACTCTTAACAAAGAGATATGAAAGAAATAATCAGAGATGTGGAACACAAGAAATGAAATGAAGAATATACTAGATAGAATAATTAGCAGGATGGACGAAGCAGAGGAACAAATTAATGAACTAGAAGACAGTAATGGAAAGTAATCAAGCGGAACAAATGAGAGGAAAAAGAAGTATGCAAAAATGAGAAGAGACTTAGGGAATTCAGTGACTCCATCCAGTGTAACAACACCCACATGAGAGGGATCCCAGAAGGTGAAAAGGGGGAAAAGGGGGCAGAAAATCTATTTGACCAAAGAAGAGCTGAAAACTTAACCTAATCTGGTGAAGGAAACCTATACAAATCCATAAGGCATAGAGATCCCCTCCGACAAAATCAACCTAAGGAGGTCCACATCAAGATACATAGTAATCAAAATGGGAAAAGGTAGTGATAAAGAAAAAACATTTAAAGCAGCAAGATAAAAGAAGACAGGTAACATGCAAAGGAAAGCCCATAAAGCTATCAGCTGAGTTTTCAGCAGAAACTATGCAGGACAGAAGAAAGTGGCGTTAAATATTCAAAGTGCTGAAGGAGAAAAATCTGCAGCAAGGAATAATTTATCCAGCAAGCCTATCCTTCAGAAAAGAAGGGGAGAAAAAGAGTTTCTTAGCCACACAAACTAAAAGAGTTCATGACCACTAAATTAACTACAAAAAATATTGAAGGGGACACTATGAGTGGAAAAAAATCGTAAGTGAGAGTATGACAATAATGAATCAAGGAAGCAGTAAAAATAAGTATTTCTGTAAAAATCAGTTAAGGGATTCACAAAATAAAAGTATGTAAAATATGAAAACATATACCCTAACACATGAGGAGGAGTCAACAGTGGGTTTGAACTTAAACAACATTCAACTTAATATAGACTGAAAAGGCTATATATAATCCAGGGGGTCACCACAAACCCAAACCTCTAATACACATGCAAAAGATAAAGGGAAAGAAATCCAAGAATATCATTAAAGAAAACGAGCAAACCATGAGAGAGAGAGCAAGAGAAGAAAGGATCAGAGAAAAACTACACAAAAAACTATGAAACAAGTAACAAAACATCAATAAATACATGTCTAATGATAATTAGTTTGAATGTAAATGGACTAAATGCTCCAAGCAAAAGAGCATGACAGAGTTTGTATATATATATAAAAGATTTCACACCTAAAGACACCTGCAGATGGAAATAAAGAGATGGAGAAACATTAATCATGCAAGTGGATGTCAAGAGAAGTCAGAGTAGCAATCCTTATATCAGACAAAATAGACTTTTTTAACATTGAAATTGATTTAGCCAACATAGAGTACACCAGTAATTTCAAATGTAGCGTTCCACAATTCATCAGTTGTGTATAACACCCAGTGTTCACCACATCACATGCATTCCTTAATGCCCATCACACAGTTACTCCATCTCCCCACCCACCTTTCCTCCAGCAACCCTCAGTTTGTTTCCAATAGCTGGGAACCTGTCATGGATTTTCTTCCTCTCTGGTTTCTTCGCATTCATTTTCCCTCCCTTCCCCTATGATCCTCTGTGCTGTTCCTTCTATTCCACATATGAGTAAAACCATATAATAATTGTTTTTCTCTGACTGACTTATTTTGCTCAGCATAATACCCTCCAGTGCCTTCCACATCGATATGCTAAATATTGATCCTTTCTGATGGCTGAGTCATATTCCATTGTATATGTATATACCATGTTTTCTTTATCCATTTATCTGTCGATGGATGTCTTGGTTCCTTCCACGGTTTGGCTATTGTGGACAATGTCGCTATAAACATTCGGGGTGCAGTTGCCCCTTCAGATCACTACATTTGTAGCTTTGGGGTAAATAAAATTGCTGGGTTGTAAGGGAGCTCTCTTTTAAGTTCTTGAGGAACCTCCATATTGTTTTCCAACGTGGCTGTACCAGTTTTCATTCCCACTTAGAAGTGTAAGAGAGTTCCCCTTTCTCCTCACCAACATTTGTTATTTCTTCGCTTGTTAACTTTTGCAATTCTGACTGGTATGAAGTGGTATCTCATTGTCATTTGGATTTCTTTTTCCCCATGCCAAGTGATGTTGAGCAGTTTGTCAAATGTCTGTTATCCATTTGTGTGTCTTCTTTGGAGAAATATCTGTTCATATCTTCTGCCCATTTCTTGACTCGCTTATTTGTTTTTTGGGTGTTGAGTTTGGGTGTTGAACGGTAGTAAAGCGTACGGCACTTTCATGATGCTTCCACACCCACTTTTGGAAATGCTTCTCTCTCAAGGATACCTGAAGATGTTAGTGGAGAGTTGCCGTATACGCAGAC
Source organism: Eumetopias jubatus (assembly GCF_037043125.1). Classification (NCBI taxonomy): domain Eukaryota; kingdom Metazoa; phylum Chordata; class Mammalia; order Carnivora; family Otariidae; genus Eumetopias; species Eumetopias jubatus. Next base: position 1,403,453 of record NW_028274844.1, read on the forward strand.
TTGCTTTTCCCAGGTGAGTGCATGGCACATTCCTTATTCACTCACGCGCGCGCGCGCGCACACACACACACACACACACACACACACACACACACACACACAGAGTTGAACATGTTTCTGTCTCGTCAGGAAAGGAGGTGTTCGTTGAGAGACGGTTTCTCGCCAATGCTTTTGGGTGCTTGCCCTTTTCCCCCCGGAGAGTGAAGTGTATGCGCTTTTTGCCTAGGCTTCCGTACACACCCTTGAGAAGCCTTCCCTCAGCCAGAAACAAGCCGTGAGTTGAAAGAGGCGTTCCACACAGACCTCCTTCTCAGAGCGAAGCCTGTCACACTTTTACTTGGGCCTCCACACGCACTTTAGAAAAACTTCCTCCGGGAAGCTGTGAGTTGAACGACGGGTTTCCTACAGCGGTTTTCCGTGGGGGTAAGGATATATGGCACTTGGCCTTAGGCTTCCACGCACAGATTGGAAAGGCTTCTCTCTTCGTGAAACAAGATGTGCGCTGAACGTTGCGTTCTGCGCAGGCTTGCTTTTCACACATCAGCCCATGGTACTTTCCCTAGGCTTCCACACGCGCAGTGAGTATCCCTTCCCTAAACCTGAACCAAGACGCGGGGGAAAGCTGCCTTCTACACCACCTTCTTTTCCGAGTTTCGTATAGAACCCTTGCGTTGTGCTTCCACATCCACTTTTGTCACTGCTTCGATATATCCTCCGGAGAGGGGTTCGCTTGAAAGACGGTCTCCCTCCGTCACGCTTTCAAGGAGTTAAGGATAGGGCACTCTCCTTATGCCTGCACACGTCCACTTGCAATCTCGACTGACTTCATGACCCCGTCCAATGCTACGCTGAAAGTCCCATTGCGCGCGGCCTTGTTTCTAAGAGATGAGGACAGGGCACGGCACGTTCCTTGTGCTTCCACCACGACTATATAAAAGGCTCCCGTCTCCAAGGCAAAGGATGTCAGGTGCAAGACGGCTTCTCAAAAGCGAGGTTGCCTCTTAGAGGGCGGTCTACGGCGCTCTGCTGACGCTTCCACGCCTACATATGCAAACGCTTCTGGGCTCACGAAAGAAGACGTCCGTTGAAAGCTGCCTTGTACCCCGACGCGTTTCTCGGAGTTAGGTCCAGGGAACGGTCCCTGTGCGATCACACGCAGCCTTGAGATGGCTCAGCTCTTTTCGATCGTCAGGGAGGACGTTTCTCGGAGTTAGGTCCAGGGAAAGGTAGTAAAGCGTACGGCACTTTCATGATGCTTCCACACCCACTTTTGGAAATGCTTCTCTCTCCAGGATACCTGAAGATGCTAGTGGCGAGTCGCCGTAGACGCAGACTTGCTTTTCCCAGGTCAGTACATGGCACTCTCCTTATTCACTCACGCACGCGCGCGCGCGCGTGCCCTCACACACACAGACACACACACACACACACACACACACACACACACACACAGAGTTGAACCTGTTTCTGTCTCGTCAGGAAAGAAGGTGATCGTTGAGAGACGGTTTCTCGCCGATGCTTTTGGGTTCTTGCTTTTTTCCCCCCGGAGAGAGAAGTGTAGCCGCTTTTTCCCTAGGCTTCCGTACACACCCTTGAGAAGCCTTCCGTCAGCCAGAAACAAGCCATGAGTTGAAAGAGGCGTTCCACGCAGACCTCCTTCTCAGAGCGAAGCCTGTCACACTTTTCCTTGTGAAGTAAACTAGAGAGATACAAATACTTTCTCAATGATTGCTTTAACAAAAAAGGACTAAATATCCCAATCAGAAAACATAGACTGTAAAGAGGAAGCAAGACCCATCTCTATGCTGCCTACCAGAGAATCACTTCAGACCTAAAAATAAAAGCAGATTGGAAGTAATGGGACACAAAACCATTTATCATGCAAATGGAAGTGAAAAGAAAGTTGGAGTCGTAATATTTTTATGAGACAAAATAAACTGAATTGTGGGGAAGATGGCAGAGTAGAAGGACCCTAAACTCACCTCATCCCACAGATACAACTAGGTAACACTCACACCAGAGTCACCCAGAAATGGACCTTCAGATTTCCCCACAAAACTATACAACTAAATGGAGAGAGGGAATCACATCAAAGATGGTAGGAAGGACAAGGACTCTGTAGGAATCTAAAGCCCATATTTCTGACCACCAGAGGGAGGGAACCACAGTCACAGAGGGGCCAGAAACAAACTACTACACCGGGGAGCCTCTAAAGCGTAGAGACATCCTCATAGCTTATGGCTTTGAAAATCAGAAGGGATGACATTTGTGAGCGTATACAACCAGCAGACTTAAAGCTTGGAACTTTTAAAAATCAGCTGTCTCAGCTCTGAGAGAGCACAGAAGGTGATAGGAAGCTGAGATCTGTCCTTAAAGATTAAGCAGAGCAAAGAGTGTGGAGAAGCTTGGGTGAAGCAGGTTGAAAGGTGCTTGAGGATTAAACAAGGGAGACATAGTTCCTGAACTCAGAGTTTGCTAAGGGACTTGTCCAGGAACAAAGGAGCTGGCAGGTGCCATTTCCCTCTACGGCCCCTCATTATAAACACACACCTACCTGCAAGACCAAGCACAATCTAGCAATCACTAACTTGCATAAACCATGGCCCATCCCCACACCTACCACACCTGCTTCAGTCCCAGTGCTGTGGATACCCTCCCTGATAAGACCCACACAATCCTTGACAACAATATGTCTCCCCATCACCCACAGAACACGCATGCGTCTTGTTAAAACAGCACACCCCATGTGTTGTGCACAATGACACAGTCCAGATCCAGTCTCTGTTGTTGCTATGCATTACCTTCAGAGGAGAACCAGCATCACCAAGTGAAAAATGTATGTTCTGCCCCGTATTTTCAAGAACAAGCAATATATCTGACCTTCCTAACAGAGAGATATTCTCTGAGAAGTAGGCCAAATGAGCAGAGAGAGGACTATGTCCTAAACGAAAGAAGAGGACAAAGCCACAGCAAGAGACCTAAACAAAATGGATATAAGGAACATGCCTGACAGAAAATTTAAGATAACAATTATAAAGATACTCACTGGGGAAATGAAAAGAGGGAGGACATCAGAAGGGGGAACATCATTGAGACTCTTAACAAAGAGATATGAAAGAAATAATCAGAGATGTGGAACACAAGAAATGAAATGAAGAATATACTAGATAGAATAATTAGCAGGATGGACGAAGCAGAGGAACAAATTAATGAACTAGAAGACAGTAATGGAAAGTAATCAAGCGGAACAAATGAGAGGAAAAAGAAGTATGCAAAAATGAGAAGAGACTTAGGGAATTCAGTGACTCCATCCAGTGTAACAAAACCCACATGAGAGGGATCCCAGAAGGTGAAAAGGGGGAAAAGGGGGCAGAAAATCTATTTGACCAAAGAAGAGCTGAAAACTTAACCTAATCTGGTGAAGGAAACCTATACAAATCCATAAGGCATAGAGATCCCCTCCCACAAAATCAACCTAAGGAGGTCCACATCAAGATACATAGTAATCAAAATGGGAAAAGGTAGTGATAAAGAAAAAACATTTAAAGCAGCAAGATAAAAGAAGACAGGTAACATGCAAGGGAAAGCCCATAAAGCTATCAGCTGAGTTTTCAGCAGAAACTATGCAGGACAGAAGAAAGTGGCGTTAAATATTCAAAGTGATGAAGGAGAAAAATCTGCAGCAAGGAATAATTTATCCAGCAAGCCTATCCTTCAGAAAAGAAGGGGAGAAAAAGAGTTTCTTAGCCACACAAACTAAAAGAGTTCATGACCACTAAATTAACTACAAAAAATATTCAAGGGGACACTATGAGTGGAAAAAAATCGTAAGTGAGAGTATGACAATAATGAATCAAGGAAGCAGTAAAAATAAGTATTTCTGTAAAAATCAGTTAAGGGATTCACAAAATAAAAGTATGTAAAATATGAAAACATATACCCTAACACATGAGGAGGAGTCAACAGTGGGTTTGAACTTAAACAGCATTCAACTTAATATAGACTGAAAAGGCTATATATAATCCAGGGGGTCACCACAAACCCAAACCTCTAATACACATGCAAAAGATAAAGGGAAAGAAATCCAAGAATATCATTAAAGAAAACGAGCAAACCATGAGAGAGAGAGCAAGAGAAGAAAGGATCAGAGAAAAACTACACAAAAAACTATGAAACAAGTAACAAGACATCAATAAATACATGTCTAATGATAATTAGTTTGAATATAAATGGACTAAACGCTCCAAGCAAAAGAGCATGACAGAGTTTGTATATATATATAAAAGATTTCACACCTAAAGACACCTGCAGATGGAAATTAAGAGATGGAGAAACATTAATCATGCAAGTGGATGTCAAAAGAAGTCAGAGTAGCAATCCTTATATCAGACAAAATAGACTTTTTTAACATTGAAATTGAATTAGCCAACATAGAGTACACCAGTAATTTCAAATGTAGCGTTCCACAATTCATCAGTTGTGTATAACACCCAGTGTTCACCACATCACATGCATTCCTTAATGCCCATCACACAGTTACTCCATCTCCCCACCCACCTTTCCTCCAGCAACCCTCAGTTTGTTTCCAATAGCTGGGAACCTGTCATGGATTTTCTTCCTCTCTGGTTTCTTCGCATTCATTTTCCCTCCCTTCCCCTATGATCCTCTGTGCTGTTCCTTCTATTCCACATATGAGTAAAACCATATAATAATTGTTTTTCTCTGACTGACTTATTTTGCTCAGCATAATACCCTCCAGTGCCATCCACATCGATATGCTAAATATTGATCCTTTCTGATGGCTGAGTCACATTCCTTTGTATATGTATATACCATGTTTTCTTTATCCATTTATCTGTCGATGGATCTCTTGGTTCCTTCCACGGTTTGGCTATTGTGGACAATATCACTATAAACATTCGGGGTGCAGTTGCCCCTTCAGATCACTACATTTGTAGCTTTGGGGTAAATAAAATTGCTGGGTTGTAAGGGAGCTCTCTTTTAAGTTCTTGAGGAACCTCCATATTGTTTTCCAAAGTGGCTGTACCAGTTTTCATTCCCACTTAGAAGTGTAAGAGAGTTCCCCTTTCTCCTCACCAACATTTGTTATTTCTTCGCTTGTTAACTTTTGCAATTCTGACTGGTATGAAGTGGTATCTCATTGTCATTTGGATTTCTTTTTCCCCATGCCAAGTGATGTTGAGCAGTTTGTCATATATCTGTTGGCCATTTGTGTGTCTTCTTTGGAGAAATATCTGTTCATATCTTCTGCCCATTTCTTGACTCGCTTATTTGTTTTTTGGGTGTTGAGTTTGGGTGTTGAACGGTAGTAAAGCGTACGGCACTTTCATGATGCTTCCACACCCAGTTTTGGAAATGCTTCTCTCTCAAGGATACCTGAAGATGTTAGTGGAGAGTTGCCGTATACGCAGACTTGCTTTTCCCAGGTGAGTGCATGGCACATTCCTTATTCACTCACGCGCGCGCGCGCGCGCACACACACACACACACACACACACACACACAGAGTTGAACATGTTTCTGTCTCGTCAGGAAAGGAGGTGTTCGTTGAGAGACGGTTTCTCGCCAATGCTTTTGGGTGCTTGCCCTTTTCCCCCCGGAGAGTGAACTGTATGCGCTTTTTCCGTAGGCTTCAGTACACACTCTTGAGAAGCCTTCCGTCAGTCAGAAACAGGCCGTGAGTTGAAAGAGGCGTTCCACACAGACCTCCTTCTCAGAGCGAAGCCTGTCACACTTTTCCTTGGGCCTCCACACGCACTTTAGAAAAACTTCCTCCGGGAAGCTGTGAGTTGAACGACGGGTTTCCTACAGCGGTTTTCCGTGGGGGTAAGGATATATGGCACTTGGCCTTAGGCTTCCACGCACACATTGGAAACGGCTTCTCTCTTCGTGAAACAAGATGTGCGCTGAACGTTGCGTTCTGCGCAGGCTTGCTTTTCACACATCAGCCCATGGTACTTTCCCTAGGCTTCCACACGCGCAGTGAGTATCCCTTCCCTAAACCTGAACCAAGACGCGGGGGAAAGCTGCCTTCTACACCACCTTCTTTTCCGAGTTTCGTATAGAACCCTTGCGTTGTGCTTCCACATCCACTTTTGTCACTGCTTCGATATATCCTCCGGAGAGGGGTTCGCTTGAAAGACGGTCTCCCTCCGTCACGCTTTCAAGGAGTTAAGGATAGGGCACTCTCCTTGTGCTTGCACACGTCCACTTGCAATCTCGACTGACTTCATGACCCCGTCCATATGCTACGCTGAAAGTCCCATTGCGCGCGGCCTTGTTTCTAAGAGATGAGGACAGGGCACGGCACGTTCCTTGTGCTTCCACCACGACTATATAAAAGGCTCCCGTCTCCAAGGCAAAGGATGTCAGGTGCAAGACGGCTTCGCAAAAGCGAGGTTGCCTCTTAGAGGGCGGTCTACGGCGCTCTGCTGACGCTTCCACGCCTACATATGCAAACGCTTCTGGGCTCACGAAAGAAGACGTCCGTTGAAAGCTGCCTTGTACCCCGACGCGTTTCTCGGAGTTAGGTCCAGGGAACGGTCCCTGTGCGATCACACGCAGCCTTGAGATGGCTCAGCTCTTTTCGATCGTCAGGGAGGACGTTTCTCGGAGTTAGGTCCAGGGAAAGGTAGTAAAGCGTACGGCACTTTCATGATGCTTCCACACCCACTTTTGGAAATGCTTCTCTCTCCAGGATACCTGAAGATGCTAGTGGCGAGTCGCCGAAGACGCAGACTTGCTTTTCCCAGGTCAGTACATGGCACTCTCCTTATTCACTCACGCACGCGCGCGCGCGCGTGCCCTCACACACACACACACACACACACACACACACACACACACACACACACACAGAGTTGAACCTGTTTCTGTCTCGTCAGGAAAGAAGGTGATCGTTGAGAGACGGTTTCTCGCCGATGCTTTTGGGTTCTTGCTTTTTTCCCCCCGGAGAGAGAAGTGTAGCCGCTTTTTCCCTAGGCTTCCGTACACACCCTTGAGAAGCCTTCCGTCAGCCAGAAACAAGCCATGAGTTGAAAGAGGCGTTCCACGCAGACCTCCTTCTCAGAGCGAAGCCTGTCACACTTTTCCTTGTGAAGTAAACTAGAGAGATACAAATACTTTCTCAATGATTGCTTTAACAAAAAAGGACTAAATATCCCAATCAGAAAACATAGACTGTAAAGAGGAAGCAAGACCCATCTCTATGCTGCCTACCAGAGAATCACTTCAGACCTAAAAATAAAAGCAGATTGGAAGTAATGGGACACAAAACCATTTATCATGCAAATGGAAGTGAAAAGAAAGTTGGAGTCGTAATATTTTTATGAGACAAAATAAACTGAATTGTGGGGAAGATGGCAGAGTAGAAGGACCCTAAACTCACCTCATCCCACAGATACAACTAGGTAACACTCACACCAGAGTCACCCAGAAATGGACCTTCAGATTTCCCCACAAAACTATACAACTAAATGGAGAGAGGGAATCACATCAAAGATGGTAGGAAGGACAAGGACTCTGTAGGAATCTAAAGCCCATATTTCTGACCACCAGAGGGAGGGAACCACAGTCACAGAGGGGCCAGAAACAAACTACTACACCGGGGAGCCTCTAAAGCGTAGAGACATCCTCATAGCTTATGGCTTTGAAAATCAGAAGGGATGACATTTGTGAGCGTATACAACCAGCAGACTTAAAGCTTGGAACTTTTAAAAATCAGCTGTCTCAGCTCTGAGAGAGCACAGAAGGTGATAGGAAGCTGAGATCTGTCCTTAAAGATTAAGCAGAGCAAAGAGTGTGGAGAAGCTTGGGTGAAGCAGGTTGAAAGGTGCTTGAGGATTAAACAAGGGAGACATAGTTCCTGAACTCAGAGTTTGCTAAGGGACTTGTCCAGGAACAAAGGAGCTGGCAGGTGCCATTTCCCTCTACGGCCCCTCATTATAAACACACACCTACCTGCAAGACCAAGCACAATCTAGCAATCACTAACTTGCATAAACCATGGCCCATCCCCACACCTACCACACCTGCTTCAGTCCCAGTGCTGCGGATACCCTCCCTGATAAGACCCACACAATCCTTGACAACAATATGTCTCCCCATCACCCACAGAACACGCATGCGTCTTGTTAAAACAGCACACCCCATGTGTTGTGCACAATGACACAGTCCAGATCCAGTCTCTGTTGTTGCTATGCATTACCTTCAGAGGAGAACCAGCATCACCAAGTGAAAAATGTATGTTCTGCCCCGTATTTTCAAGAACAAGCAATATATCTGACCTTCCTAACAGAGAGATATTCTCTGAGAAGTAGGCCAAATGAGCAGACAGAGGACTATGTCCTAAACGAAAGAAGAGGACAAAGCCACAGCAAGAGACCTAAACAAAATGGATATAAGGAACATGCCTGACAGAAAATTTAAGATAACAATTATAAAGATACTCACTGGGGAAATGAAAAGAGGGAGGACATCAGAAGGGGGAACATCATTGAGACTCTTAACAAAGAGATATGAAAGAAATAATCAGAGATGTGGAACACAAGAAATGAAATGAAGAATATACTAGATAGAATAATTAGCAGGATGGACGAAGCAGAGGAACAAATTAATGAACTAGAAGACAGTAATGGAAAGTAATCAAGCGGAACAAATGAGAGGAAAAAGAAGTATGCAAAAATGAGAAGAGACTTAGGGAATTCAGTGACTCGATCCAGTGTAACAACACCCACATGAGAGGGATCCCAGAAGGTGAAAAGGGGGAAAAGGGGGCAGAAAATCTATTTGACCAAAGAAGAGCTGAAAACTTAACCTAATCTGGTGAAGGAAACCTATACAAATCCATAAGGCATAGAGATCCCCTCCGACAAAATCAACCTAAGGAGGTCCACATCAAGATACATAGTAATCAAAATGGGAAAAGGTAGTGATAAAGAAAAAACATTTAAAGCAGCAAGATAAAAGAAGACAGGTAACATGCAAGGGAAAGCCCATAAAGCTATCAGCTGAGTTTTCAGCAGAAACTATGCAGGACAGAAGAAAGTGGCGTTAAATATTCAAAGTGCTGAAGGAGAAAAATCTGCAGCAAGGAATAATTTATCCAGCAAGCCTATCCTTCAGAAAAGAAGTGGAGAAAAAGAGTTTCTTAGCCACACAAACTAAAAGAGTTCATGACCACTAAATTAACTACAAAAAATATTGAAGGGGACACTATGAGTGGAAAAAAATCGTAAGTGAGAGTATGACAATAATGAATCAAGGAAGCAGTAAAAATAAGTATTTCTGTAAAAATCAGTTAAGGGATTCACAAAATAAAAGTATGTAAAATATGAAAACATATACCCTAACACATGAGGAGGAGTCAACAGTGGGTTTGAACTTAAACAACATTCAACTTAATATAGACTGAAAAGGCTATATATAATCCAGGGGGTCACCACAAACCCAAACCTCTAATACACATGCAAAAGATAAAGGGAAAGAAATCCAAGAATATCATTAAAGAAAACGAGCAAACCATGAGAGAGAGAGCAAGAGAAGAAAGGATCAGAGAAAAACTACACAAAAAACTATGAAACAAGTAACAAAACATCAATAAATACATGTCTAATGATAATTAGTTTGAATGTAAATGGACTAAATGCTCCAAGCAAAAGAGCATGACAGAGTTTGTATATATATATAAAAGATTTCACACCTAAAGACACCTGCAGATGGAAATAAAGAGATGGAGAAACATTAATCATGCAAGTGGATGTCAAGAGAAGTCAGAGTAGCAATCCTTATATCAGACAAAATAGACTTTTTTAACATTGAAATTGATTTAGCCAACATAGAGTACACCAGTAATTTCAAATGTAGCGTTCCACAATTCATCAGTTGTGTATAACACCCAGTGTTCACCACATCACATGCATTCCTTAATGCCCATCACACAGTTACTCCATCTCCCCACCCACCTTTCCTCCAGCAACCCTCAGTTTGTTTCCAATAGCTGGGAACCTGTCATGGATTTTCTTCCTCTCTGGTTTCTTCGCATTCATTTTCCCTCCCTTCCCCTATGATCCTCTGTGCTGTTCCTTCTATTCCACATATGAGTAAAACCATATAATAATTGTTTTTCTCTGACTGACTTATTTTGCTCAGCATAATACCCTCCAGTGCCTTCCACATCGATATGCTAAATATTGATCCTTTCTGATGGCTGAGTCATATTCCATTGTATATGTATATACCATGTTTTCTTTATCCATTTATCTGTCGATGGATGTCTTGGTTCCTTCCACGGTTTGGCTATTGTGGACAATGTCGCTATAAACATTCGGGGTGCAGTTGCCCCTTCAGATCACTACATTTGTAGCTTTGGGGTAAATAAAATTGCTGGGTTGTAAGGGAGCTCTCTTTTAAGTTCTTGAGGAACCTCCATATTGTTTTCCAAAGTGGCTGTACCAGTTTTCATTCCCACTTAGAAGTGTAAGAGAGTTCCCCTTTCTCCTCACCAACATTTGTTATTTCTTCGCTTGTTAACTTTTGCAATTCTGACTTGTATGAAGTGGTATCTCATTGTCATTTGGATTTCTTTTTCCCCATGCCAAGTGATGTTGAGCAGTTTGTCAAATGTCTGTTGGCCATTTGTGTGTCTTCTTTGGAGAAATATCTGTTCATATCTTCTGCCCATTTCTTGACTCGCTTATTTGTTTTTTGGCTGTTGAGTTTGGGTGTTGAACGGTAGTAAAGCGTACGGCACTTTCATGATGCTTCCACACCCACTTTTGGAAATGCTTCTCTCACAAGGATACCTGAAGATGTTAGTGGACAGTTGCCGTATACGCAGACTTGCTTTTCCCAGGTGAGTGCATGGCACATTCCTTATTCACTCACGCGCGCGCGCGCGCACACACACACACACACACACACACACACACACACACACACACACAGAGTTGAACATGTTTCTGTCTCGTCAGGAAAGGAGGTGTTCGTTGAGAGACGGTTTCTCGCCAATGCTTTTGGGTGCTTGCCCTTTTCCCCCCGGAGAGTGAAGTGTATGCGCTTTTTGCCTAGGCTTCCGTACACACCCTTGAGAAGCCTTCCCTCAGCCAGAAACAAGCCGTGAGTTGAAAGAGGCGTTCCACACAGACCTCCTTCTCAGAGCGAAGCCTGTCACACTTTTACTTGGGCCTCCACACGCACTTTAGAAAAACTTCCTCCGGGAAGCTGTGAGTTGAACGACGGGTTTCCTACAGCGGTTTTCCGTGGGGGTAAGGATATATGGCACTTGGCCTTAGGCTTCCACGCACAGATTGGAAAGGCTTCTCTCTTCGTGAAACAAGATGTGCGCTGAACGTTGCGTTCTGCGCAGGCTTGCTTTTCACACATCAGCCCATGGTACTTTCCCTAGGCTTCCACACGCGCAGTGAGTATCCCTTCCCTAAACCTGAACCAAGACGCGGGGGAAAGCTGCCTTCTACACCACCTTCTTTTCCGAGTTTCGTATAGAACCCTTGCGTTGTGCTTCCACATCCACTTTTGTCACTGCTTCGATATATCCTCCGGAGAGGGGTTCGCTTGAAAGACGGTCTCCCTCCGTCACGCTTTCAAGGAGTTAAGGATAGGGCACTCTCTTTATGCCTGCACACGTCCACTTGCAATCTCGACTGACTTCATGACCCCGTCCAATGCTACGCTGAAAGTCCCATTGCGCGCGGCCTTGTTTCTAAGAGATGAGGACAGGGCACGGCACGTTCCTTGTGCTTCCACCACGACTATATAAAAGGCTCCCGTCTCCAAGGCAAAGGATGTCAGGTGCAAGACGGCTTCGCAAAAGCGAGGTTGCCTCTTAGAGGGCGGTCTACGGCGCTCTGTTGACGCTTCCACGCCTACATATGCAAACGCTTCTGGGCTCACGAAAGAAGACGTCCGTTGAAAGCTGCCTTGTACCCCGACGCGTTTCTCGGAGTTAGGTCCAGGGAACGGTCCCTGTGCGATCACACGCAGCCTTGAGATGGCTCAGCTCTTTTCGATCGTCAGGGAGGACGTTTCTCGGAGTTAGGTCCAGGGAAAGGTAGTAAAGCGTACGGCACTTTCATGATGCTTCCACACCCACTTTTGGAAATGCTTCTCTCTCCAGGATACCTGAAGATGCTAGTGGCGAGTCGCCGTAGACGCAGACTTGCTTTTCCCAGGTCAGTATATGGCACTCTCCTTATTCACTCACGCACGCGCGCGCGCGCGTGCCCTCACACACACACACACACACACACACACACACACACACACACACACACAGAGTTGAACATGTTTCTGTCTCGTCAGGAAAGAAGGTGATCGTTGAGAGACGGTTTCTCGCCGATGCTTTTGGGTTCTTGCTTTTTTCCCCCCGGAGAGAGAAGTGTAGCCGCTTTTTCCCTAGGCTTCCGTACACACCCTTGAGAAGCCTTCCGTCAGCCAGAAACAAGCCATGAGTTGAAAGAGGCGTTCCACGCAGACCTCCTTCTCAGAGCGAAGCCTGTCACACTTTTCCTTGTGAAGTAAACTAGAGAGATACAAATACTTTCTCAATGATTGCTTTAACAAAAAAGGACTAAATATCCCAATCAGAAAACATAGACTGTAAAGAGGAAGCAAGACCCATCTCTATGCTGCCTACCAGAGAATCACTTCAGACCTAAAAATAAAAGCAGATTGGAAGTAATGGGACACAAAACCATTTATCATGCAAATGGAAGTGAAAAGAAAGTTGGAGTCGTAATATTTTTATGAGACAAAATAAACTGAATTGTGGGGAAGATGGCAGAGTAGAAGGACCCTAAACTCACCTCATCCCACAGATACAACTAGGTAACACTCACACCAGAGTCACCCAGAAATGGACCTTCAGATTTCCCCACAAAGCTATACAACTAAATGGAGAGAGGGAATCACATCAAAGATGGTAGGAAGGACAAGGACTCTGTAGGAATCTAAAGCCCATATTTCTGACCACCAGAGGGAGGGAACCACAGTCACAGAGGGGCCAGAAACAAACTACTACACCGGGGAGCCTCTAAAGCGTAGAGACATCCTCATAGCTTATGGCTTTGAAAATCAGAAGGGATGACATTTGTGAGCGTATACAACCAGCAGACTTAAAGCTTGGAACTTTTAAAAATCAGCTGTCTCAGCTCTGAGAGAGCACAGAAGGTGATAGGAAGCTGAGATCTGTCCTTAAAGATTAAGCAGAGCAAAGAGTGTGGAGAAGCTTGGGTGAAGCAGGTTGAAAGGTGCTTGAGGATTAAACAAGGGAGACATAGTTCCTGAACTCAGAGTTTGCTAAGGGACTTGTCCAGGAACAAAGGAGCTGGCAGGTGCCATTTCCCTCTACGGCCCCTCATTATAAACACACACCTACCTGCAAGACCAAGCACAATCTAGCAATCACTAACTTGCATAAACCATGGCCCATCCGCACACCTACCACACCTGCTTCAGTCCCAGTGCTGTGGATACCCTCCCTGATAAGACCCACACAATCCTTGACAACAATATGTCTCCCCATCACCCACAGAACACGCATGCATCTTGTTAAAACAGCACACCCCATGTGTTGTGCACAATGACACAGTCCAGATCCAGTCTCTGTTGTTGCTATGCATTACCTTCAGAGGAGAACCAGCATCACCAAGTGAAAAATGTATGTTCTGCCCCGTATTTTCAAGAACAAGCAATATATCTGACCTTCCTAACAGAGAGATATTCTCTGAGAAGTAGGCCAAATGAGCAGACAGAGGACTATGTCCTAAACGAAAGAAGAGGACAAAGCCACAGCAAGAGACCTAAACAAAATGGATATAAGGAACATGCCTGACAGAAAATTTAAGATAACAATTATAAAGATACTCACTGGGGAAATGAAAAGAGGGAGGACATCAGAAGGGGGAACATCATTGAGACTCTTAACAAAGAGATATGAAAGAAATAATCAGAGATGTGGAACACAAGAAATGAAATGAAGAATACACTAGATAGAATAATTAGCAGGATGGACGAAGCAGAGGAACAAATTAATGAACTAGAAGACAGTAATGGAAAGTAATCAAGCGGAACAAATGAGAGGAAAAAGAAGTATGCAAAAATGAGAAGAGACTTAGGGAATTCAGTGACTCCATCCAGTGTAACAACACCCACATGAGAGGGATCCCAGAAGGTGAAAAGGGGGAAAAGGGGGCAGAAAATCTATTTGACCAAAGAAGAGCTGAAAACTTAACCTAATCTGGTGAAGGAAACCTATACAAATCCATAAGGCATAGAGATCCCCTCCCACAAAATCAACCTAAGGAGGTCCACATCAAGACACATAGAAATCAAAATGGGAAAAGGTAGTGATAAAGAAAAAACATTTAAAGCAGCAAGATAAAAGAAGACAGGTAACATGCAAGGGAAAGCCCATAAAGCTATCAGCTGAGTTTTCAGCAGAAACTATGCAGGACAGAAGAAAGTGGCGTTAAATATTCAAAGTGCTGAAGGAGAAAAATCTGCAGCAAGGAATATTTTATCCAGCAAGCCTATCCTTCAGAAAAGAAGGGGAGAAAAGGAGTTTCTTAGCCACACAAACTAAAAGAGTTCATGACCACTAAATTAACTACAAAAAATATTGAAGGGGACACTATGAGTGGAAAAAAATCGTAAGTGAGAGTATGACAATAATGAATCAAGGAAGCAGTAAAAATAAGTATTTCTGTAAAAATCAGTTAAGGGATTCACAAAATAAAAGTATGTAAAATATGAAAACATATACCCTAACACATGAGGAGGAGTCAACAGTGGGTTTGAACTTAAACAGCATTCAACTTAATATGGACTGAAAAGGCTATATATAATCCAGGGGGTCACCACAAACCCAAACCTCTAATACACATGCAAAAGATAAAGGGAAAGAAATCCAAGAATATCATTAAAGAAAACGAGCAAACCATGAGAGAGAGAGCAAGAGAAGAAAGGATCAGAGAAAAACTACACAAAAAACTATGAAACAAGTAACAAAACATCAATAAATACATGTCTAATGATAATTAGTTTGAATGTAAATGGACTAAACGCTCCAAGCAAAAGAGCATGACAGAGTTTGTATATATATATAAAAGATTTCACACCTAAAGACACCTGCAGATGGAAATTAAGAGATGGAGAAACATTAATCATGCAAGTGGATGTCAAGAGAAGTCAGAGTAGCAATCCTTATATCAGACAAAATAGACTTTTTTAACATTGAAATTGAATTAGCCAACATAGAGTACACCAGTAATTTCAAATGTAGCGTTCCACAATTCATCAGTTGTGTATAACACCCAGTGTTCATCACATCACATGCATTCCTTAATGCCCATCACACAGTTACTCCATCTCCCCACCCACCTTTCCTCCAGCAACCCTCAGTTTGTTTCCAATAGCTGGGAACCTGTCATGGATTTTCTTCCTCTCTGGTTTCTTCGCATTCATTTTCCCTCCCTTCCCCTATGATCCTCTGTGCTGTTCCTTCTATTCCACATATGAGTAAAACCATATAATAATTGTTTTTCTCTGACTGACTTATTTTGCTCAGCATAATACCCTCCAGTGCCTTCCACATCGATATGCTAAATATTGATCCTTTCTGATGGCTGAGTCATATTCCATTGTATATGTATATACCATGTTTTCTTTATCCATTTATCTGTCGATGGATGTCTTGGTTCCTTCCACGGTTTGGCTATTGTGGACAATGTCGCTATAAACATTCGGGGTGCAGTTGCCCCTTCAGATCACTACATTTGTAGCTTTGGGGTAAATAAAATTGCTGGGTTGTAAGGGAGCTCTCTTTTAAGTTCTTGAGGAACCTCCATATTGTTTTCCAAAGTGGCTGTACCAGTTTTCATTCCCACTTAGAAGTGTAAGAGAGTTCCCCTTTCTCCTCACCAACATTTGTTATTTCTTCGCTTGTTAACTTTTGCAATTCTGACTGGTATGAAGTGGTATCTCATTGTCATTTGGATTTCTTTTTCCCCATGCCAAGTGATGTTGAGCAGTTTGTCATATATCTGTTGGCCATTTGTGTGTCTTCTTTGGAGAAATATCTGTTCATATCTTCTGCCCATTTCTTGACTCGCTTATTTGTTTTTTGGGTGTTGAGTTTGGGTGTTGAACGGTAGTAAAGCGTACGGCACTTTCATGATGCTTCCACACCCAGTTTTGGAAATGCTTCTCTCTCAAGGATACCTGAAGATGTTAGTGGAGAGTTGCCGTATACGCAGACTTGCTTTTCCCAGGTGAGTGCATGGCACATTCCTTATTCACTCACGCGCGCGCGCGCGCGCACACACACACACACACACACACACACACAGAGTTGAACATGTTTCTGTCTCGTCAGGAAAGGAGGTGTTCGTTGAGAGACGGTTTCTCGCCAATGCTTTTGGGTGCTTGCCCTTTTCCCCCCGGAGAGTGAACTGTATGCGCTTTTTCCGTAGGCTTCAGTACACACTCTTGAGAAGCCTTCCGTCAGTCAGAAACAGGCCGTGAGTTGAAAGAGGCGTTCCACACAGACCTCCTTCTCAGAGCGAAGCCTGTCACACTTTTCCTTGGGCCTCCACACGCACTTTAGAAAAACTTCCTCCGGGAAGCTGTGAGTTGAACGACGGGTTTCCTACAGCGGTTTTCCGTGGGGGTAAGGATATATGGCACTTGGCCTTAGGCTTCCACGCACACATTGGAAACGGCTTCTCTCTTCGTGAAACAAGATGTGCGCTGAACGTTGCGTTCTGCGCAGGCTT
The DNA here is from genome assembly GCF_037043125.1 of Eumetopias jubatus. NCBI lineage: Eukaryota > Metazoa > Chordata > Mammalia > Carnivora > Otariidae > Eumetopias > Eumetopias jubatus. The sequence goes on from NW_028274844.1 coordinate 1,420,264, forward strand.
GCTTTTCACACATCAGCCGATGGTACTTTCCCTAGGCTTCCACACGCGCAGTGAGTATCCCTTCCCTAAACCTGAACCAAGACGCGGGGGAAAGCTGCCTTCTACACCACCTTCTTTTCCGAGTTTCGTATAGAACCCTTGCGTTGTGCTTCCACATCCACTTTTGTCACTGCTTCGATATATCCTCCGGAGAGGGGTTCGCTTGAAAGACGGTCTCCCTCCGTCACGCTTTCAAGGAGTTAAGGATAGGGCACTCTCCTTGTGCTTGCACACGTCCACTTGCAATCTCGACTGACTTCATGACCCCGTCCATATGCTACGCTGAAAGTCCCATTGCGCGCGGCCTTGTTTCTAAGAGATGAGGACAGGGCACGGCACGTTCCTTGTGCTTCCACCACGACTATATAAAAGGCTCCCGTCTCCGAGGCAAAGGATGTCAGGTGCAAGACGGCTTCGCAAAAGCGAGGTTGCCTCTTAGAGGGCGGTCTACGGCGCTCTGCTGACGCTTCCACGCCTACATATGCAAACGCTTCTGGGCTCACGAAAGAAGACGTCCGTTGAAAGCTGCCTTGTACCCCGACGCGTTTCTCGGAGTTAGGTCCAGGGAACGGTCCCTGTGCGATCACACGCAGCCTTGAGATGGCTCAGCTCTTTTCGATCGTCAGGGAGGACGTTTCTCGGAGTTAGGTCCAGGGAAAGGTAGTAAAGCGTACGGCACTTTCATGATGCTTCCACACCCACTTTTGGAAATGCTTCTCTCTCCAGGATACCTGAAGATGCTAGTGGCGAGTCGCCGTAGACGCAGACTTGCTTTTCCCAGGTCAGTACATGGCACTCTCCTTATTCACTCACGCACGCGTGCGCGCACGTGCCCTCACACACACACACACACACACACACACACACACACACACACAGAGTTGAACATGTTTCTGTCTCGTCAGGAAAGAAGGTGATCGTTGAGAGACGGTTTCTCGCCGATGCTTTTGGGTTCTTGCTTTTTTCCCCCCGGAGAGAGAAGTGTAGCCGCTTTTTCCCTAGGCTTCCGTACACACCCTTGAGAAGCCTTCCGTCAGCCAGAAACAAGCCATGAGTTGAAAGAGGCGTTCCACGCAGACCTCCTTCTCAGAGCGAAGCCTGTCACACTTTTCCTTGTGAAGTAAACTAGAGAGATACAAATACTTTCTCAATGATTGCTTTAACAAAAAAGGACTAAATATCCCAATCAGAAAACATAGACTGTAAAGAGGAAGCAAGACCCATCTCTATGCTGCCTACCAGAGAATCACTTCAGACCTAAAAATAAAAGCAGATTGGAAGTAATGGGACACAAAACCATTTATCATGCAAATGGAAGTGAAAAGAAAGTTGGAGTCGTAATATTTTTATGAGACAAAATAAACTGAATTGTGGGGAAGATGGCAGAGTAGAAGGACCCTAAACTCACCTCATCCCACAGATACAACTAGGTAACACTCACACCAGAGTCACCCAGAAATGGACCTTCAGATTTCCCCACAAAACTCTACAACTAAATGGAGAGAGGGAATCACATCAAAGATGGTAGGAAGGACAAGGACTCTGTAGGAATCTAAAGCCCATATTTCTGACCACCAGAGGGAGGGAACCACAGTCACAGAGGGGCCAGAAACAAACTACTACACCGGGGAGCCTCTAAAGCGTAGAGACATCCTCATAGCTTATGGCTTTGAAAATCAGAAGGGATGACATTTGTGAGCGTATACAACCAGCAGACTTAAAGCTTGGAACTTTTCAAAATCAGCTGTCTCAGCTCTGAGAGAGCACAGAAGGTGATCGGAAGCTGAGATCTGTCCTTAAAGATTAAGCAGAGCAAAGAGTGTGGAGAAGCTTGGGTGAAGCAGGTTGAAAGGTGCTTGAGGATTAAACAAGGGAGACATAGTTCCTGAACTCAGAGTTTGCTAAGGGACTTGTCCAGGAACAAAGGAGCTGGCAGGTGCCATTTCCCTCTACGGCCCCTCATTATAAACACACACCTACCTGCAAGACCAAGCACAATCTAGCAATCACTAACTTGCATAAACCATGGCCCATCCCCACACCTACCACACCTGCTTCAGTCCCAGTGCTGTGGATACCCTCCCTGATAAGACCCACACAATCCTTGACAACAATATGTCTCCCCATCACCCACAGAACACGCATGCGTCTTGTTAAAACAGCACACCCCATGTGTTGTGCACAATGACACAGTCCAGATCCAGTCTCTGTTGTTGCTATGCATTACCTTCAGAGGAGAACCAGCATCACCAAGTGAAAAATGTATGTTCTGCCCCGTATTTTCAAGAACAAGCAATATATCTGACCTTCCTAACAGAGAGATATTCTCTGAGAAGTAGGCCAAATGAGCAGACAGAGGACTATGTCCTAAACGAAAGAAGAGGACAAAGCCACAGCAAGAGACCTAAACAAAATGGATATAAGGAACATGCCTGACAGAAAATTTAAGATAACAATTATAAAGATACTCACTGGGGAAATGAAAAGAGGGAGGACATCAGAAGGGGGAACATCATTGAGACTCTTAACAAAGAGATATGAAAGAAATAATCAGAGATGTGGAACACAAGAAATGAAATGAAGAATATACTAGATAGAATAATTAGCAGGATGGACGAAGCAGAGGAACAAATTAATGAACTAGAAGACAGTAATGGAAAGTAATCAAGCGGAACAAATGAGAGGAAAAAGAAGTATGCAAAAATGAGAAGAGACTTAGGGAATTCAGTGACTCCATCCAGTGTAACAACACCCACATGAGAGGGATCCCAGAAGGTGAAAAGGGGGAAAAGGGGGCAGAAAATCTATTTGACCAAAGAAGAGCTGAAAACTTAACCTAATCTGGTGAAGGAAACCTATAAAAATCCATAAGGCATAGAGATCCCCTCCCACAAAATCAACCTAAGGAGGTCCACATCAAGACACATAGTAATCAAAATGGGAAAAGGTAGTGATAAAGAAAAAACATTTAAAGCAGCAAGATAAAAGAAGACAGGTAACATGCAAGGGAAAGCCCATAAAGCTATCAGCTGAGTTTTCAGCAGAAACTATGCAGGACAGAAGAAAGTGGCGTTAAATATTCAAAGTGCTGAAGGAGAAAAATCTGCAGCAAGGAATAATTTATCCAGCAAGCCTATCCTTCAGAAAAGAAGGGGAGAAAAAGAGTTTCTTAGCCACACAAACTAAAAGAGTTCATGACCACTAAATTAACTACAAAAAATATTGAAGGGGACACTATGAGTGGAAAAAAATCGTAAGTGAGAGTATGACAATAATGAATCAAGGAAGCAGTAAAAATAAGTATTTCTGTAAAAATCAGTTAAGGGATTCACAAAATAAAAGTATGTAAAATATGAAAACATATACCCTAACACATGAGGAGGAGTCAACAGTGGGTTTGAACTTAAACAACATTCAACTTAATATAGACTGAAAAGGCTATATATAATCCAGGGGGTCACCACAAACCCAAACCTCTAATACACATGCAAAAGATAAAGGGAAAGAAATCCAAGAATATCATTAAAGAAAACGAGCAAACCATGAGAGAGAGAGCAAGAGAAGAAAGGATCAGAGAAAAACTACACAAAAAACTATGAAACAAGTAACAAAACATCAATAAATACATGTCTAATGATAATTAGTTTGAATGTAAATGGACTAAATGCTCCAAGCAAAAGAGCATGACAGAGTTTGTATATATATATAAAAGATTTCACACCTAAAGACACCTGCAGATGGAAATAAAGAGATGGAGAAACATTAATCATGCAAGTGGATGTCAAGAGAAGTCAGAGTAGCAATCCTTATATCAGACAAAATAGACTTTTTTAACATTGAAATTGATTTAGCCAACATAGAGTACACCAGTAATTTCAAATGTAGCGTTCCACAATTCATCAGTTGTGTATAACACCCAGTGTTCACCACATCACATGCATTCCTTAATGCCCATCACACAGTTACTCCATCTCCCCACCCACCTTTCCTCCAGCAACCCTCAGTTTGTTTCCAATAGCTGGGAACCTGTCATGGATTTTCTTCCTCTCTGGTTTCTTCGCATTCATTTTCCCTCCCTTCCCCTATGATCCTCTGTGCTGTTCCTTCTATTCCACATATGAGTAAAACCATATAATAATTGTTTTTCTCTGACTGACTTATTTTGCTCAGCATAATACCCTCCAGTGCCTTCCACATCGATATGCTAAATATTGATCCTTTCTGATGGCTGAGTCATATTCCATTGTATATGTATATACCATGTTTTCTTTATCCATTTATCTGTCGATGGATGTCTTGGTTCCTTCCACGGTTTGGCTATTGTGGACAATGTCGCTATAAACATTCGGGGTGCAGTTGCCCCTTCAGATCACTACATTTGTAGCTTTGGGGTAAATAAAATTGCTGGGTTGTAAGGGAGCTCTCTTTTAAGTTCTTGAGGAACCTCCATATTGTTTTCCAAAGTGGCTGTACCAGTTTTCATTCCCACTTAGAAGTGTAAGAGAGTTCCCCTTTCTCCTCACCAACATTTGTTATTTCTTCGCTTGTTAACTTTTGCAATTCTGACTTGTATGAAGTGGTATCTCATTGTCATTTGGATTTCTTTTTCCCCATGCCAAGTGATGTTGAGCAGTTTGTCAAATGTCTGTTGGCCATTTGTGTGTCTTCTTTGGAGAAATATCTGTTCATATCTTCTGCCCATTTCTTGACTCGCTTATTTGTTTTTTGGGTGTTGAGTTTGGGTGTTGAACGGTAGTAAAGCGTACGGCACTTTCATGATGCTTCCACACCCACTTTTGGAAATGCTTCTCTCACAAGGATACCTGAAGATGTTAGTGGACAGTTGCCGTATACGCAGACTTGCTTTTCCCAGGTGAGTGCATGGCACATTCCTTATTCACTCACGCGCGCGCGCGCGCACACACACACACACACACACACACACACACACACACACACACACACAGAGTTGAACATGTTTCTGTCTCGTCAGGAAAGGAGGTGTTCGTTGAGAGACGGTTTCTCGCCAATGCTTTTGGGTGCTTGCCCTTTTCCCCCCGGAGAGTGAAGTGTATGCGCTTTTTGCCTAGGCTTCCGTACACACCCTTGAGAAGCCTTCCCTCAGCCAGAAACAAGCCGTGAGTTGAAAGAGGCGTTCCACACAGACCTCCTTCTCAGAGCGAAGCCTGTCACACTTTTACTTGGGCCTCCACACGCACTTTAGAAAAACTTCCTCCGGGAAGCTGTGAGTTGAACGACGGGTTTCCTACAGCGGTTTTCCGTGGGGGTAAGGATATATGGCACTTGGCCTTAGGCTTCCACGCACAGATTGGAAAGGCTTCTCTCTTCGTGAAACAAGATGTGCGCTGAACGTTGCGTTCTGCGCAGGCTTGCTTTTCACACATCAGCCCATGGTACTTTCCCTAGGCTTCCACACGCGCAGTGAGTATCCCTTCCCTAAACCTGAACCAAGACGCGGGGGAAAGCTGCCTTCTACACCACCTTCTTTTCCGAGTTTCGTATAGAACCCTTGCGTTGTGCTTCCACATCCACTTTTGTCACTGCTTCGATATATCCTCCGGAGAGGGGTTCGCTTGAAAGACGGTCTCCCTCCGTCACGCTTTCAAGGAGTTAAGGATAGGGCACTCTCTTTATGCCTGCACACGTCCACTTGCAATCTCGACTGACTTCATGACCCCGTCCAATGCTACGCTGAAAGTCCCATTGCGCGCGGCCTTGTTTCTAAGAGATGAGGACAGGGCACGGCACGTTCCTTGTGCTTCCACCACGACTATATAAAAGGCTCCCGTCTCCAAGGCAAAGGATGTCAGGTGCAAGACGGCTTCGCAAAAGCGAGGTTGCCTCTTAGAGGGCGGTCTACGGCGCTCTGTTGACGCTTCCACGCCTACATATGCAAACGCTTCTGGGCTCACGAAAGAAGACGTCCGTTGAAAGCTGCCTTGTACCCCGACGCGTTTCTCGGAGTTAGGTCCAGGGAACGGTCCCTGTGCGATCACACGCAGCCTTGAGATGGCTCAGCTCTTTTCGATCGTCAGGGAGGACGTTTCTCGGAGTTAGGTCCAGGGAAAGGTAGTAAAGCGTACGGCACTTTCATGATGCTTCCACACCCACTTTTGGAAATGCTTCTCTCTCCAGGATACCTGAAGATGCTAGTGGCGAGTCGCCGTAGACGCAGACTTGCTTTTCCCAGGTCAGTATATGGCACTCTCCTTATTCACTCACGCACGCGCGCGCGCGCGTGCCCTCACACACACACACACACACACACACACACACACACACACACACACACAGAGTTGAACATGTTTCTGTCTCGTCAGGAAAGAAGGTGATCGTTGAGAGACGGTTTCTCGCCGATGCTTTTGGGTTCTTGCTTTTTTCCCCCCGGAGAGAGAAGTGTAGCCGCTTTTTCCCTAGGCTTCCGTACACACCCTTGAGAAGCCTTCCGTCAGCCAGAAACAAGCCATGAGTTGAAAGAGGCGTTCCACGCAGACCTCCTTCTCAGAGCGAAGCCTGTCACACTTTTCCTTGTGAAGTAAACTAGAGAGATACAAATACTTTCTCAATGATTGCTTTAACAAAAAAGGACTAAATATCCCAATCAGAAAACATAGACTGTAAAGAGGAAGCAAGACCCATCTCTATGCTGCCTACCAGAGAATCACTTCAGACCTAAAAATAAAAGCAGATTGGAAGTAATGGGACACAAAACCATTTATCATGCAAATGGAAGTGAAAAGAAAGTTGGAGTCGTAATATTTTTATGAGACAAAATAAACTGAATTGTGGGGAAGATGGCAGAGTAGAAGGACCCTAAACTCACCTCATCCCACAGATACAACTAGGTAACACTCACACCAGAGTCACCCAGAAATGGACCTTCAGATTTCCCCACAAAGCTATACAACTAAATGGAGAGAGGGAATCACATCAAAGATGGTAGGAAGGACAAGGACTCTGTAGGAATCTAAAGCCCATATTTCTGACCACCAGAGGGAGGGAACCACAGTCACAGAGGGGCCAGAAACAAACTACTACACCGGGGAGCCTCTAAAGCGTAGAGACATCCTCATAGCTTATGGCTTTGAAAATCAGAAGGGATGACATTTGTGAGCGTATACAACCAGCAGACTTAAAGCTTGGAACTTTTAAAAATCAGCTGTCTCAGCTCTGAGAGAGCACAGAAGGTGATAGGAAGCTGAGATCTGTCCTTAAAGATTAAGCAGAGCAAAGAGTGTGGAGAAGCTTGGGTGAAGCAGGTTGAAAGGTGCTTGAGGATTAAACAAGGGAGACATAGTTCCTGAACTCAGAGTTTGCTAAGGGACTTGTCCAGGAACAAAGGAGCTGGCAGGTGCCATTTCCCTCTACGGCCCCTCATTATAAACACACACCTACCTGCAAGACCAAGCACAATCTAGCAATCACTAACTTGCATAAACCATGGCCCATCCGCACACCTACCACACCTGCTTCAGTCCCAGTGCTGTGGATACCCTCCCTGATAAGACCCACACAATCCTTGACAACAATATGTCTCCCCATCACCCACAGAACACGCATGCATCTTGTTAAAACAGCACACCCCATGTGTTGTGCACAATGACACATTCCAGATCCAGTCTCTGTTGTTGCTATGCATTACCTTCAGAGGAGAACCAGCATCACCAAGTGAAAAATGTATGTTCTGCCCCGTATTTTCAAGAACAAGCAATATATCTGACCTTCCTAACAGAGAGATATTCTCTGAGAAGTAGGCCAAATGAGCAGACAGAGGACTATGTCCTAAACGAAAGAAGAGGACAAAGCCACAGCAAGAGACCTAAACAAAATGGATATAAGGAACATGCCTGACAGAAAATTTAAGATAACAATTATAAAGATACTCACTGGGGAAATGAAAAGAGGGAGGACATCAGAAGGGGGAACATCATTGAGACTCTTAACAAAGAGATATGAAAGAAATAATCAGAGATGTGGAACACAAGAAATGAAATGAAGAATACACTAGATAGAATAATTAGCAGGATGGACGAAGCAGAGGAACAAATTAATGAACTAGAAGACAGTAATGGAAAGTAATCAAGCGGAACAAATGAGAGGAAAAAGAAGTATGCAAAAATGAGAAGAGACTTAGGGAATTCAGTGACTCCATCCAGTGTAACAACACCCACATGAGAGGGATCCCAGAAGGTGAAAAGGGGGAAAAGGGGGCAGAAAATCTATTTGACCAAAGAAGAGCTGAAAACTTAACCTAATCTGGTGAAGGAAACCTATACAAATCCATAAGGCATAGAGATCCCCTCCCACAAAATCAACCTAAGGAGGTCCACATCAAGACACATAGAAATCAAAATGGGAAAAGGTAGTGATAAAGAAAAAACATTTAAAGCAGCAAGATAAAAGAAGACAGGTAACATGCAAGGGAAAGCCCATAAAGCTATCAGCTGAGTTTTCAGCAGAAACTATGCAGGACAGAAGAAAGTGGCGTTAAATATTCAAAGTGCTGAAGGAGAAAAATCTGCAGCAAGGAATATTTTATCCAGCAAGCCTATCCTTCAGAAAAGAAGGGGAGAAAAAGAGTTTCTTAGCCACACAAACTAAAAGAGTTCATGACCACTAAATTAACTACAAAAAATATTGAAGGGGACACTATGAGTGGAAAAAAATCGTAAGTGAGAGTATGACAATAATGAATCAAGGAAGCAGTAAAAATAAGTATTTCTGTAAAAATCAGTTAAGGGATTCACAAAATAAAAGTATGTAAAATATGAAAACATATACCCTAACACATGAGGAGGAGTCAACAGTGGGTTTGAACTTAAACAGCATTCAACTTAATATGGACTGAAAAGGCTATATATAATCCAGGGGGTCACCACAAACCCAAACCTCTAATACACATGCAAAAGATAAAGGGAAAGAAATCCAAGAATATCATTAAAGAAAACGAGCAAACCATGAGAGAGAGAGCAAGAGAAGAAAGGATCAGAGAAAAACTACACAAAAAACTATGAAACAAGTAACAAAACATCAATAAATACATGTCTAATGATAATTAGTTTGAATGTAAATGGACTAAACGCTCCAAGCAAAAGAGCATGACAGAGTTTGTATATATATATAAAAGATTTCACACCTAAAGACACCTGCAGATGGAAATTAAGAGATGGAGAAACATTAATCATGCAAGTGGATGTCAAGAGAAGTCAGAGTAGCAATCCTTATATCAGACAAAATAGACTTTTTTAACATTGAAATTGAATTAGCCAACATAGAGTACACCAGTAATTTCAAATGTAGCGTTCCACAATTCATCAGTTGTGTATAACACCCAGTGTTCATCACATCACATGCATTCCTTAATGCCCATCACACAGTTACTCCATCTCCCCACCCACCTTTCCTCCAGCAACCCTCAGTTTGTTTCCAATAGCTGGGAACCTGTCATGGATTTTCTTCCTCTCTGGTTTCTTCGCATTCATTTTCCCTCCCTTCCCCTATGATCCTCTGTGCTGTTCCTTCTATTCCACATATGAGTAAAACCATATAATAATTGTTTTTCTCTGACTGACTTATTTTGCTCAGCATAATACCCTCCAGTGCCTTCCACATCGATATGCTAAATATTGATCCTTTCTGATGGCTGAGTCATATTCCATTGTATATGTATATACCATGTTTTCTTTATCCATTTATCTGTCGATGGATGTCTTGGTTCCTTCCACGGTTTGGCTATTGTGGACAATGTCGCTATAAACATTCGGGGTGCAGTTGCCCCTTCAGATCACTACATTTGTAGCTTTGGGGTAAATAAAATTGCTGGGTTGTAAGGGAGCTCTCTTTTAAGTTCTTGAGGAACCTCCATATTGTTTTCCAAAGTGGCTGTACCAGTTTTCATTCCCACTTAGAAGTGTAAGAGAGTTCCCCTTTCTCCTCACCAACATTTGTTATTTCTTCGCTTGTTAACTTTTGCAATTCTGACTGGTATGAAGTGGTATCTCATTGTCATTTGGATTTCTTTTTCCCCATGCCAAGTGATGTTGAGCAGTTTGTCATATATCTGTTGGCCATTTGTGTGTCTTCTTTGGAGAAATATCTGTTCATATCTTCTGCCCATTTCTTGACTCGCTTATTTGTTTTTTGGGTGTTGAGTTTGGGTGTTGAACGGTAGTAAAGCGTACGGCACTTTCATGATGCTTCCACACCCAGTTTTGGAAATGCTTCTCTCTCAAGGATACCTGAAGATGTTAGTGGAGAGTTGCCGTATACGCAGACTTGCTTTTCCCAGGTGAGTGCATGGCACATTCCTTATTCACTCACGCGCGCGCGCGCGCGCACACACACACACACACACACACACACACAGAGTTGAACATGTTTCTGTCTCGTCAGGAAAGGAGGTGTTCGTTGAGAGACGGTTTCTCGCCAATGCTTTTGGGTGCTTGCCCTTTTCCCCCCGGAGAGTGAACTGTATGCGCTTTTTCCGTAGGCTTCAGTACACACTCTTGAGAAGCCTTCCGTCAGTCAGAAACAGGCCGTGAGTTGAAAGAGGCGTTCCACACAGACCTCCTTCTCAGAGCGAAGCCTGTCACACTTTTCCTTGGGCCTCCACACGCACTTTAGAAAAACTTCCTCCGGGAAGCTGTGAGTTGAACGACGGGTTTCCTACAGCGGTTTTCCGTGGGGGTAAGGATATATGGCACTTGGCCTTAGGCTTCCACGCACACATTGGAAACGGCTTCTCTCTTCGTGAAACAAGATGTGCGCTGAACGTTGCGTTCTGCGCAGGCTTGCTTTTCACACATCAGCCGATGGTACTTTCCCTAGGCTTCCACACGCGCAGTGAGTATCCCTTCCCTAAACCTGAACCAAGACGCGGGGGAAAGCTGCCTTCTACACCACCTTCTTTTCCGAGTTTCGTATAGAACCCTTGCGTTGTGCTTCCACATCCACTTTTGTCACTGCTTCGATATATCCTCCGGAGAGGGGTTCGCTTGAAAGACGGTCTCCCTCCGTCACGCTTTCAAGGAGTTAAGGATAGGGCACTCTCCTTGTGCTTGCACACGTCCACTTGCAATCTCGACTGACTTCATGACCCCGTCCATATGCTACGCTGAAAGTCCCATTGCGCGCGGCCTTGTTTCTAAGAGATGAGGACAGGGCACGGCACGTTCCTTGTGCTTCCACCACGACTATATAAAAGGCTCCCGTCTCCGAGGCAAAGGATGTCAGGTGCAAGACGGCTTCGCAAAAGCGAGGTTGCCTCTTAGAGGGCGGTCTACGGCGCTCTGCTGACGCTTCCACGCCTACATATGCAAACGCTTCTGGGCTCACGAAAGAAGACGTCCGTTGAAAGCTGCCTTGTACCCCGACGCGTTTCTCGGAGTTAGGTCCAGGGAACGGTCCCTGTGCGATCACACGCAGCCTTGAGATGGCTCAGCTCTTTTCGATCGTCAGGGAGGACGTTTCTCGGAGTTAGGTCCAGGGAAAGGTAGTAAAGCGTACGGCACTTTCATGATGCTTCCACACCCACTTTTGGAAATGCTTCTCTCTCCAGGATACCTGAAGATGCTAGTGGCGAGTCGCCGTAGACGCAGACTTGCTTTTCCCAGGTCAGTACATGGCACTCTCCTTATTCACTCACGCACGCGTGCGCGCGCGTGCCCTCACACACACACACACACACACACACACACACACACACACACACAGAGTTGAACATGTTTCTGTCTCGTCAGGAAAGAAGGTGATCGTTGAGAGACGGTTTCTCGCCGATGCTTTTGGGTTCTTGCTTTTTTCCCCCCGGAGAGAGAAGTGTAGCCGCTTTTTCCCTAGGCTTCCGTACACACCCTTGAGAAGCCTTCCGTCAGCCAGAAACAAGCCATGAGTTGAAAGAGGCGTTCCACGCAGACCTCCTTCTCAGAGCGAAGCCTGTCACACTTTTCCTTGTGAAGTAAACTAGAGAGATACAAATACTTTCTCAATGATTGCTTTAACAAAAAAGGACTAAATATCCCAATCAGAAAACATAGACTGTAAAGAGGAAGCAAGACCCATCTCTATGCTGCCTACCAGAGAATCACTTCAGACCTAAAAATAAAAGCAGATTGGAAGTAATGGGACACAAAACCATTTATCATGCAAATGGAAGTGAAAAGAAAGTTGGAGTCGTAATATTTTTATGAGACAAAATAAACTGAATTGTGGGGAAGATGGCAGAGTAGAAGGACCCTAAACTCACCTCATCCCACAGATACAACTAGGTAACACTCACACCAGAGTCACCCAGAAATGGACCTTCAGATTTCCCCACAAAGCTATACAACTAAATGGAGAGAGGGAATCACATCAAAGATGGTAGGAAGGACAAGGACTCTGTAGGAATCTAAACCCCATATTTCTGACCACCAGAGGGAGGGAACCACAGTCACAGAGGGGCCAGAAACAAACTACTACACCGGGGAGCCTCTAAAGCGTAGAGACATCCTCATAGCTTATGGCTTTGAAAATCAGAAGGGATGACATTTGTGAGCGTATACAACCAGCAGACTTAAAGCTTGGAACTTTTCAAAATCAGCTGTCTCAGCTCTGAGAGAGCACAGAAGGTGATAGGAAGCTGAGATCTGTCCTTAAAGATTAAGCAGAGCTAAGAGTGTGGAGAAGCTTGGGTGAAGCAGGTTGAAAGGTGCTTGAGGATTAAACAAGGGAGACATAGTTCCTGAACTCAGAGTTTGCTAAGGGACTTGTCCAGGAACAAAGGAGCTGGCAGGTGCCATTTCCCTCTACGGCCCCTCATTATAAACACACACCTACCTGCAAGACCAAGCACAATCTAGCAATCACTAACTTGCATAAACCATGGCCCATCCCCACACCTACCACACCTGCTTCAGTCCCAGTGCTGTGGATACCCTCCCTGATAAGACCCACACAATCCTTGACAACAATATGTCTCCCCATCACCCACAGAACACGCATGCGTCTTGTTAAAACAGCACACCCCATGTGTTGTGCACAATGACACAGTCCAGATCCAGTCTCTGTTGTTGCTATGCATTACCTTCAGAGGAGAACCAGCATCACCAAGTGAAAAATGTATGTTCTGCCCCGTATTTTCAAGAACAAGCAATATATCTGACCTTCCTAACAGAGAGATATTCTCTGAGAAGTAGGCCAAATGAGCAGACAGAGGACTATGTCCTAAACGAAAGAAGAGGACAAAGCCACAGCAAGAGACCTAAACAAAATGGATATAAGGAACATGCCTGACAGAAAATTTAAGATAACAATTATAAAGATACTCACTGGGGAAATGAAAAGAGGGAGGACATCAGAAGGGGGAACATCATTGAGACTCTTAACAAAGAGATATGAAAGAAATAATCAGAGATGTGGAACACAAGAAATGAAATGAAGAATATACTAGATAGAATAATTAGCAGGATGGACGAAGCAGAGGAACAAATTAATGAACTAGAAGACAGTAATGGAAAGTAATCAAGCGGAACAAATGAGAGGAAAAAGAAGTATGCAAAAATGAGAAGAGACTTAGGGAATTCAGTGACTCCATCCAGTGTAACAACACCCACATGAGAGGGATCCCAGAAGGTGAAAAGGGGGAAAAGGGGGCAGAAAATCTATTTGACCAAAGAAGAGCTGAAAACTTAACCTAATCTGGTGAAGGAAACCTATACAAATCCATAAGGCATAGAGATCCCCTCCCACAAAATCAACCTAAGGAGGTCCACATCAAGACACATAGTAATCAAAATGGGAAAAGGTAGTGATAAAGAAAAAACATTTAAAGCAGCAAGATAAAAGAAGACAGGTAACATGCAAGGGAAAGCCCATAAAGCTATCAGCTGAGTTTTCAGCAGAAACTATGCAGGACAGAAGAAAGTGGCGTTAAATATTCAAAGTGCTGAAGGAGAAAAATCTGCAGCAAGGAATAATTTATCCAGCAAGCCTATCCTTCAGAAAAGAAGGGGAGAAAAAGAGTTTCTTAGCCACACAAACTAAAAGAGTTCATGACCACTAAATTAACTACAAAAAATATTGAAGGGGACACTATGAGTGGAAAAAAATCGTAAGTGAGAGTATGACAATAATGAATCAAGGAAGCAGTAAAAATAAGTATTTCTGTAAAAATCAGTTAAGGGATTCACAAAATAAAAGTATGTAAAATATGAAAACATATACCCTAACACATGAGGAGGAGTCAACAGTGGGTTTGAACTTAAACAGCATTCAACTTAATATAGACTGAAAAGGCTATATATAATCCAGGGGGTCACCACAAACCCAAACCTCTAATACACATGCAAAAGATAAAGGGAAAGAAATCCAAGAATATCATTAAAGAAAACGAGCAAACCATGAGAGAGAGAGCAAGAGAAGAAAGGATCAGAGAAAAACTACACAAAAAACTATGAAACAAGTAACAAAACATCAATAAATACATGTCTAATGATAATTAGTTTGAATGTAAATGGACTAAATGCTCCAAGCAAAAGAGCATGACAGAGTTTGTATATATATATAAAAGATTTCACACCTAAAGACACCTGCAGATGGAAATTAAGAGATGGAGAAACATTAATCATGCAAGTGGATGTCAAAAGAAGTCAGAGTAGCAATCCTTATATCAGACAAAATAGACTTTTTTAACATTGAAATTGAATTAGCCAACATAGAGTACACCAGTAGTTTCAAATGTAGCGTTCCACAATTCATCAGTTGTGTATAACACCCAGTGTTCATCACATCGCATGCATTCCTTAATGCCCATCACACAGTTACTCCATCTCCCCACCCACCTTTCCTCCAGCAACCCTCAGTTTGTTTCCAATAGTTAGGAACCTGTCATGGATTTTCTTCCTCTCTGGTTTCTTCGCATTCATTTTCCCTCCCTTCCCCTATGATCCTCTGTGCTTTTACTTCTATTCCACATATGAGTAAAACCATATAATAATTGTTTTTCTCTGACTGATTTATTTTGCTCAGCATAGTACCCTCCAGTGCCATCCACATCGATATGCTAAATATTGATCCTTTCTGATGGCTGAGTCACGTTCCTTTGTATATGTATATACCATGATTTCTTTATCCATTTATCTGTCGATAGATGTCTTGGTTCCTTCCACGGTTTGGCTATTGTGGACAATGTCGCTATAAACATTTGGGGTGCAGTTGCCCCTTCAGATCACTATATTTGTAGCTTTGGGGTAAATAAAATTGCTGGGGTGTAAGGGAGCTCTGTTTTAACTTCTTGAGGAACCTCCATATTGTTTTCCAAAGTGGCTGTACCAGTTTTCATTCCCACTTAGAAGTGTAAGAGAGTTCCCCTTTCTCCTCACCAACATTTGTTATTTCTTCGCCTGTTAATTTTTGCAATTCTGACTGGTGTGAAGTGGTATCTCATTGTCATTTGGATTTCTTTTTCCCCATGCCAAGTGATCTTGAGCAGTTTGTCATATGTCTGTTGGCCATTTGTGTGTCTTCTTTGGAGAAATATCTGTTCATATCTTCTGCCCATTTCTTGACTCGCTTATTTGTTTTTTGGGTGTTGAGTTTGGGTGTTGAACGGTAGTAAAGCGTACGGCACTTTCATGATGTTTCCACACCCACTTTTGGAAATGCTTCTCTCTCAAGGATACCTGAAGATGTTAGTGGAGAGTTGCAGTATACGCAGACTTGCTTTTCCCAGGTGAGTGCATGGCACATTCTTTATTCACTCACGCGCGCGCGCGCGCACACACACACACACACACACAGAGTTGAACATGTTTCTGTCTCGTCAGGAAAGGAGGTGTTCGTTGAGAGACGGTTTCTCGCCAATGCTTTTGGGTGCTTGCCCTTTTCCCCCCGGAGAGTGAAGTGTATGCGCTTTTTGCCTAGGCTTCCGTACACACCCTTGAGAAGCCTTCCTTCAGCCAGAAACAAGCCGTGAGTTGAAAGAGGCGTTCCACACAGACCTCCTTCTCAGAGCGAAGCCTGTCACACTTTTCCTTGGGCCTCCACACGCACTTTAGAAAAACTTCCTCCGGGAAGCTGTGAGTTGAACGACGGGTTTCCTACAGCGGTTTTCCGTGGGGGTAAGGATATATGGCACTTGGCCTTAGGCTTCCACGCACACATTGGAAAGGCTTCTCTCTTCGTGAAACAAGATGTGCGCTGAACGTTGCGTTCTGCGCAGGCTTGGATTTCACACATCAGCCCATGGTACTTTCCCTAGGCTTCCACACGCGCAGTGAGTATCCCTTCCCTAAACCTGAACCAAGACGCGGGGGAAAGCTGCCTTCTACACCACCTTCTTTTCCGAGTTTCGTATAGAACCCTTGCGTTGTGCTTCCACATCCACTTTTGTCACTGCTTCGATATATCCTCCGGAGAGGGGTTCGCTTGAAAGACGGTCTCCCTCCGTCACGCTTTCAAGGAGTTAAGGATAGGGCACTCTCCTTATGCCTGCACATGTCCACTTGCAATCTCGACTGACTTCATGACCCCGTCCATATGCTACGCTGAAAGTCCCATTGCGCGCGGCCTTGTTTCTAAGAGATGAGGACAGGGCACGGCACGTTCCTTGTGCTTCCACCACGACTATATAAAAGGCTCCCGTCTCCAAGGCAAAGGATGTCAGGTGCAAGACGGCTTCGCAAAAGCGAGGTTGAATCTTAGAGGGCGGTCTACGGCGCTCTGCTGACGCTTCCACGCCTACATATGCAAACACTTCTGGGCTCACGAAAGAAGACGTCCGTTGAAAGCTGCCTTGTACCCCGACGCGTTTCTCGGAGTTAGGTCCGGGGAACGGTCCCTGTGCGATCACACGCAGCCTTGAGATGGCTCAGCTCTTTTCGATCGTCAGGGAGGACGTTTCTCGGAGTTAGGTCCAGGGAAAGGTGGTAAAGCGTACGGCACTTTCATGATGCTTCCACACCCACTTTTGGAAATGCTTCTCTCTGCAGGATACCTGAAGATGCTAGTGGCGAGTCGCCGTAGACGCAGACTTGCTTTTCCCAGGTCAGTACATGGCACTCTCCTTATTCATTCACGCACGCGCGCGCGCGCGTGCCCTCACACACACACACACACACACACACACACACACACACACAGAGTTGAACATGTTTCTGTCTCGTCAGGAAAGAAGGTGATCGTTGAGAGACGGTTTCTCGCCGATGCTTTTGGGTTCTTGCTTTTTTCCCCCCGGAGAGAGAAGTGTAGCCGCTTTTTCCCTAGGCTTCCGTACACACCCTTGAGAAGCCTTCCGTCAGCCAGAAACAAGCCATGAGTTGAAAGAGGCGTTCCACGCAGACCTCCTTCTCAGAGCGAAGCCTGTCACACTTTTCCTTGTGAAGTAAACTAGAGAGATACAAATACTTTCTCAATGATTGCTTTAACAAAAAAGGACTAAATATCCCAATCAGAAAACATAGACTGTAAAGAGGAAGCAAGACCCATCTCTATGCTGCCTAGCAGAGAATCACTTCAGACCTAAAAATAAAAGCAGATTGGAAGTAATGGGACACAAAACCATTTATCATGCAAATGGAAGTGAAAAGAAAGTTGGATTCGTAATATTTTTATGAGACAAAATAAACTGAATTGTGGGGAAGATGGCAGAGTAGAAGGACCCTAAACTCACCTCATCCCACAGATACAACTAGGTAACACTCACACCAGAGTCACCCAGAAATGGACCTTCAGATTTCCCCACAAAACTATACAACTAAATGGAGAGAGGGAATCACATCAAAGATGGTAGGAAGGACAAGGACTCTGTAGGAATCTAAAGCCCATATTTCTGACCACCAGAGGGAGGGAACCACAGTCACAGAGGGGCCAGAAACAAACTACTACACCGGGGAGCCTCTAAAGCGTAGAGACATCCTCTTAGCTTATGGCTTTGAAAATCAGAAGGGATGACATTTGTGAGCGTATACAACCAGCAGACTTAAAGCTTGGAACTTTTCAAAATCAGCTGTCTCAGCTCTGAGAGAGCACAGAAGGTGATCGGAAGCTGAGATCTGTCCTTAAAGATTAAGCAGAGCAAAGAGTGTGGAGAAGCTTGGGTGAAGCAGGTTGAAAGGTGCTTGAGGATTAAACAAGGGAGACATAGTTCCTGAACTCAGAGTTTGCTAAGGGACTTGTCCAGGAACAAAGGAGCTGGCAGGTGCCATTTCCCTCTACGGCCCCTCATTATAAACACACACCTACCTGCAAGACCAAGCACAATCTAGCAATCACTAACTTGCATAAACCATGGCCCATCCCCACACCTACCACACCTGCTTCAGTCCCAGTGCTGTGGATACCCTCCCTGATAAGACCCACACAATCCTTGACAACAATATGTCTCCCCATCACCCACAGAACACGCATGCATCTTGTTAAAACAGCACACCCCATGTGTTGTGCACAATGACACAGTCCAGATCCAGTCTCTGTTGTTGCTATGCATTACCTTCAGAGGAGAACCAGCATCACCAAGTGAAAAATGTATGTTCTGCCCCGTATTTTCAAGAACAAGCAATATATCTGACCTTCCTAACAGAGAGATATTCTCTGAGAAGTAGGCCAAATGAGCAGACAGAGGACTATGTCCTAAACGAAAGAAGAGGACAAAGCCACAGCAAGAGACCCAAACAAAATGGATATAAGGAACATGCCTGACAGAAAATTTAAGATAACAATTATAAAGATACTCACTGGGGAAATGAAAAGAGGGAGGACATCAGAAGGGGGAACATCATTGAGACTCTTAACAAAGAGATATGAAAGAAATAATCAGAGATGTGGAACACAAGAAATGAAATGAAGAATATACTAGATAGAATAATTAGCAGGATGGACGAAGCAGAGGAACAAATTAATGAACTAGAAGACAGTAATGGAAAGTAATCAAGCGGAACAAATGAGAGGAAAAAGAAGTATGCAAAAATGAGAAGAGACTTAGGGAATTCAGTGACTCCATCCAGTGTAACAACACCCACATGAGAGGGATGCCAGAAGGTGAAAAGGGGGAAAAGGGGGCAGAAAATCTATTTGACCAAAGAAGAGCTGAAAACTTAACCTAATCTGGTGAAGGAAACCTATACAAATCCATAAGGCATAGAGATCCCCTCCCACAAAATCAACCTAAGGAGGTCCACATCAAGACACATAGTAATCCAAATGGGAAAAGGTAGTGATAAAGAAAAAACATTTAAAGCAGCAAGATAAAAGAAGACAGGCAACATGCAAGGGAAAGCCCATAAAGCTATCAGCTGAGTTTTCAGCAGAAACTATGCAGGACAGAAGAAAGTGGCGTTAAATATTCAAAGTGCTGAAGGAGAAAAATCTGCAGCAAGGAATAATTTATCCAGCAAGCCTATCCTTCAGAAAAGAAGGGGAGAAAAAGAGTTTCTTAGCCACACAAACTAAAAGAGTTCATGACCACTAAATTAACTACAAAAAATATTGAAGGGGACACTATGAGTGGAAAAAAATCGTAAGTGAGAGTATGACAATAATGAATCAAGGAAGCAGTAAAAATAAGTATTTCTGTAAAAATCAGTTAAGGGATTCACAAAATAAAAGTATGTAAAATATGAAAACATATACCCTAACACATGAGGAGGAGTCAACAGTGGGTTTGAACTTAAACAGCATTCAACTTAATATAGACTGAAAAGGCTATATATAATCCAGGGGGTCACCACAAACCCAAACCTCTAATACACATGCAAAAGATAAAGGGAAAGAAATCCAAGAATATCATTAAAGAAAACGAGCAAACCATGAGAGAGAGAGCAAGAGAAGAAAGGATCAGAGAAAAACTACACAAAAAACTATGAAACAAGTAACAAAACATCAATAAATACATGTCTAATGATAATTAGTTTGAATGTAAATGGACTAAATGCTCCAAGCAAAAGAGCATGACAGAGTTTGTATATATATATAAAAGATTTCACACCTAAAGACACCTGCAGATGGAAATTAAGAGATGGAGAAACATTAATCATGCAAGTGGATGTCAAAAGAAGTCAGAGTAGCAATCCTTATATCAGACAAAATAGACTTTTTTAACATTGAAATTGAATTAGCCAACATAGAGTACACCAGTAGTTTCAAATGTAGCGTTCCACAATTCATCAGTTGTGTATAACACCCAGTGTTCATCACATCGCATGCATTCCTTAATGCCCATCACACAGTTACTCCATCTCCCCACCCACCTTTCCTCCAGCAACCCTCAGTTTGTTTCCAATAGTTAGGAACCTGTCATGGATTTTCTTCCTCTCTGGTTTCTTCGCATTCATTTTCCCTCCCTTCCCCTATGATCCTCTGTGCTTTTACTTCTATTCCACATATGAGTAAAACCATATAATAATTGTTTTTCTCTGACTGATTTATTTTGCTCAGCATAGTACCCTCCAGTGCCATCCACATCGATATGCTAAATATTGATCCTTTCTGATGGCTGAGTCACGTTCCTTTGTATATGTATATACCATGTTTTCTTTATCCATTTATCTGTCGATAGATGTCTTGGTTCCTTCCACCGTTTGGCTATTGTGGACAATGTCGCTATAAACATTTGGGGTGCAGTTGCCCCTTCAGATCACTACATTTGTAGCTTTGGGGTAAATAAAATTGCTGGGGTGTAAGGGAGCTCTGTTTTAACTTCTTGAGGAACCTCCATATTGTTTTCCAAAGTGGCTGTACCAGTTTTCATTCCCACTTAGAAGTGTAAGAGAGTTCCCCTTTCTCCTCACCAACATTTGTTATTTCTTCGCTTGTTAATTTTTGCAATTCTGACTGGTGTGAAGTGGTATCTCATTGTCATTTGGATTTCTTTTTCCCCTTGCCAAGTTCTGTTGAGCAGTTTCTCATATGTCTGTTGGCCCTTTGTGTGTCTTCTTTGGAGAAATACCTGTTCATATCTTCTGCCCATTTCTTGACTCGGTTATTTGTATTTTGGGTGTTGAGTTTGGGTGTTGAACGGTAGTAAAGCGTACGGCACTTTCATGATGTTTCCACACCCACTTTTGGAAATGCTTCTCTCTCAAGGATACCTGAAGATGTTAGTGGAGAGTTGCAGTATACGCAGACTTGCTTTTCCCAGGTGAGTGCATGGCACATTCTTTATTCACTCACGCGCGCGCGCGCGCACACACACACACACACACACACAGAGTTGAACATGTTTCTGTCTCGTCAGGAAAGGAGGTGTTCGTTGAGAGACGGTTTCTCGCCAATGCTTTTGGGTGCTTGCCCTTTTCCCCCCGGAGAGTGAAGTGTATGCGCTTTTTGCCTAGGCTTCCGTACACACCCTTGAGAAGCCTTCCTTCAGCCAGAAACAAGCCGTGAGTTGAAAGAGGCGTTCCACACAGACCTCCTTCTCAGAGCGAAGCCTGTCACACTTTTCCTTGGGCCTCCACACGCACTTTAGAAAAACTTCCTCCGGGGAGCTGTGAGTTGAACGACGGGTTTCCTACAGCGGTTTTCCGTGGGGGTAAGGATATATGGCACTTGGCCTTAGGCTTCCACGCACACATTGGAAAGGCTTCTCTCTTCGTGAAACAAGATGTGCGCTGAACGTTGCGTTCTGCGCAGGCTTGGTTTTCACACATCAGCCCATGGTACTTTCCCTAGGCTTCCACACGCGCAGTGAGTATCCCTTCCCTAAACCTGAACCAAGACGCGGGGGAAAGCTGCCTTCTACACCACCTTCTTTTCCGAGTTTCGTATAGAACCGTTGCGTTGTGCTTCCACATCCACTTTTGTCACTGCTTCGATATATCCTCCGGAGAGGGGTTCGCTTGAAAGACGGTCTCCCTCCGTCACGCTTTCAAGGAGTTAAGGATAGGGCACTCTCCTTATGCCTGCACATGTCCACTTGCAATCTCGACTGACTTCATGACCCCGTCCATATGCTACGCTGAAAGTCCCATTGCGCGCGGCCTTGTTTCTAAGAGATGAGGACAGGGCACGGCACGTTCCTTGTGCTTCCACCACGACTATATAAAAGGCTCCCGTCTCCAAGGCAAAGGATGTCAGGTGCAAGACGGCTTCGCAAAAGCGAGGTTGAATCTTAGAGGGCGGTATACGGCGCTCTGCTGACGCTTCCACGCCTACATATGCAAACACTTCTGGGCTCACGAAAGAAGACGTCCGTTGAAAGCTGCCTTGTACCCCGACGCGTTTCTCGGAGTTAGGTCCGGGGAACGGTCCCTGTGCGATCACACGCAGCCTTGAGATGGCTCAGCTCTTTTCGATCGTCAGGGAGGACGTTTCTCGGAGTTAGGTCCAGGGAAAGTTGGTAAAGCGTACGGCACTTTCATGATGCTTCCACACCCACTTTTGGAAATGCTTCTCTCTCCAGGATACCTGAAGATGCTAGTGGCGAGTCGCCGTAGACGCAGACTTGCTTTTCCCAGGTCAGTACATGGCACTCTCCTTATTCACTCACGCACGCGCGCGCGCGCGTGCCCTCACACACACACACACACACACACACACACACACACACAGAGTTGAACATGTTTCTGTCTCGTCAGGAAAGAAGGTGATCGTTGAGAGACGGTTTCTCGCCGATGCTTTTGGGTTCTTGCTTTTTTCCCCCCGGAGAGAGAAGTGTAGCCGCTTTTTCCCTAGGCTTCCGTACACACCCTTGAGAAGCCTTCCGTCAGCCAGAAACAAGCCATGAGTTGAAAGAGGCGTTCCACGCAGACCTCCTTCTCAGAGCGAAGCCTGTCACACTTTTCCTTGTGAAGTAAACTAGAGAGATACAAATACTTTCTCAATGATTGCTTTAACAAAAAAGGACTAAATATCCCAATCAGAAAACATAGACTGTAAAGAGGAAGCAAGACCCATCTCTATGCTGCCTACCAGAGAATCACTTCAGACCTAAAAATAAAAGCAGATTGGAAGTAATGGGACACAAAACCATTTATCATGCAAATGGAAGTGAAAAGAAAGTTGGAGTCGTAATATTTTTATGAGACAAAATAAACTGAATTGTGGGGAAGATGGCAGAGTAGAAGGACCCTAAACTCACCTCATCCCACAGATACAACTAGGTAACACTCACACCAGAGTCACCCAGAAATGGACCTTCAGATTTCCCCACAAAACTATACAACTAAATGGAGAGAGGGAATCACATCAAAGATGGTAGGAAGGACAAGGACTCTGTAGGAATCTAAAGCCCATATTTCTGACCACCAGAGGGAGGGAACCACAGTCACAGAGGGGCCAGAAACAAACTACTACACCGGGGAGCCTCTAAAGCGTAGAGACATCCTCATAGCTTATGGCTTTGAAAATCAGAAGGGATGACATTTGTGAGCGTATACAACCAGCAGACTTAAAGCTTGGAACTTTTAAAAATCAGCTGTCTCAGCTCTGAGAGAGCACAGAAGGTGATAGGAAGCTGAGATCTGTCCTTAAAGATTAAGCAGAGCAAAGAGTGTGGAGAAGCTTGGGTGAAGCAGGTTGAAAGGTGCTTGAGGATTAAACAAGGGAGACATACTTCCTGAACTCAGAGTTTGCTAAGGGACTTCTCCAGGAACAAAGGAGCTGGCAGGTGCCATTTCCCTCTACGGCCCCTCATTATAAACACACACCTACCTGCAAGACCAAGCACAATCTAGCAATCACTAACTTGCATAAACCATGGCCCATCCCCACACCTACCACACCTGCTTCAGTCCCAGTGCTGTGGATACCCTCCCTGATAAGACCCACACAAACCTTGACAACAATATGTCTCCCCATCACCCACAGAACACGCATGCATCTTGTTAAAACAGCACACCCCATGTGTTGGGCACAATGACACAGTCCAGATCCAGGCTCTGTTGTTGCTATGCATTACCTTCAGAGGAGAACCAGCATCACCAAGTGAAAAATGTATGTTCTGCCCCGTATTTTCAAGAACAAGCAATATATCTGACCTTCCTAACAGAGAGATATTCTCTGAGAAGTAGGCCAAATGAGCAGACAGAGGACTATGTCCTAAACGAAAGAAGAGGACAAAGCCACAGCAAGAGACCTAAACAAAATGGATATAAGGAACATGCCTGACAGAAAATTTAAGATAACAATTATAAAGATACTCACTGGGGAAATGAAAAGAGGGAGGACATCAGAAGGGGGAACATCATTGAGACTCTTAACAAAGAGATATGAAAGAAATAATCAGAGATGTGGAACACAAGAAATGAAATGAAGAATATACTAGATAGAATAATTAGCAGGATGGACGAAGCAGAGGAACAAATTAATGAACTAGAAGACAGTAATGGAAAGTAATCAAGCGGAACAAATGAGAGGAAAAAGAAGTATGCAAAAATGAGAAGAGACTTAGGGAATTCAGTGACTCCATCCAGTGTAACAACACCCACATGAGAGGGATCCCAGAAGGTGAAAAGGGGGAAAAGGGGGCAGAAAATCTATTTGACCAAAGAAGAGCTGAAAACTTAACCTAATCTGGTGAAGGAAACCTATACAAATCCATAAGGCATAGAGATCCCCTCCCACAAAATCAACCTAAGGAGGTCCACATCAAGACACATAGTAATCAAAATGGGAAAAGGTAGTGATAAAGAAAAAACATTTAAAGCAGCAAGATAAAAGAAGACAGGTAACATGCAAGGGAAAGCCCATAAAGCTATCAGCTGAGTTTTCAGCAGAAACTATGCAGGACAGAAGAAAGTGGCGTTAAATATTCAAAGTGCTGAATGAGAAAAATCTGCAGCAAGGAATAATTTATCCAGCAAGCCTATCCTTCAGAAAAGAAGGGGAGAAAAAGAGTTTCTTAGCCACACAAACTAAAAGAGTTCATGACCACTAAATTAACTACAAAAAATATTGAAGGGGACACTATGAGTGGAAAAAAATCGTAAGTGAGAGTATGACAATAATGAATCAAGGAAGCAGTAAAAATAAGTATTTCTGTAAAAATCAGTTAAGGGATTCACAAAATAAAAGTATGTAAAATATGAAAACATATACCCTAACACATGAGGAGGAGTCAACAGTGGGTTTGAACTTAAACAGCATTCAACTTAATATAGACTGAAAAGGCTATATATAATCCAGGGGGTCACCACAAACCCAAACCTCTAATACACATGCAAAAGATAAAGGGAAAGAAATCCAAGAATATCATTAAAGAAAACGAGCAAACCATGAGAGAGAGAGCAAGAGAAGAAAGGATCAGAGAAAAACTACACAAAAAACTATGAAACAAGTAACAAAACATCAATAAATACATGTCTAATGATAATTAGTTTGAATGTAAATGGACTAAATGCTCCAAGCAAAAGAGCATGACAGAGTTTGTATATATATATAAAAGATTTCACACCTAAAGACACCTGCAGATGGAAATTAAGAGATGGAGAAACATTAATCATGCAAGTGGATGTCAAAAGAAGTCAGAGTAGCAATCCTTATATCAGACAAAATAGACTTTTTTAACATTGAAATTGAATTAGCCAACATAGAGTACACCAGTAGTTTCAAATGTAGCGTTCCACAATTCATCAGTTGTGTATAACACCCAGTGTTCATCACATCGCATGCATTCCTTAATGCCCATCACACAGTTACTCCATCTCCCCACCCACCTTTCCTCCAGCAACCCTCAGTTTGTTTCCAATAGTTAGGAACCTGTCATGGATTTTCTTCCTCTCTGGTTTCTTCGCATTCATTTTCCCTCCCTTCCCCTATGATCCTCTGTGCTGTTCCTTCTATTCCACATATGAGTAAAACCATATAATAATTGTTTTTCTCTGACTGATTTATTTTGCTCAGCATAGTACCCTCCAGTGCCATCCACATCGATATGCTAAATATTGATCCTTTCTGATGGCTGAGTCACGTTCCTTTGTATATGTATATACCATGTTTTCTTTATCCATTTATCTGTCGATAGATGTCTTGGTTCCTTCCACGGTTTGGCTATTGTGGACAATGTCGCTATAAACATTTGGGGTGCAGTTGCCCCTTCAGATCACTACATTTGTAGCTTTGGGGTAAATAAAATTGCTGGGGTGTAAGGGAGCTCTGTTTTAACTTCTTGAGGAACCTCCATATTGTTTTCCAAAGTGGCTGTACCAGTTTTCATTCCCACTTAGAAGTGTAAGAGAGTTCCCCTTTCTCCTCACCAACATTTGTTATTTCTTCGCCTGTTAATTTTTGCAATTCTGACTGGTGTGAAGTGGTATCTCATTGTCATTTGGATTTCTTTTTCCCCTTGCCAAGTTCTGTTGAGCAGTTTCTCATATGTCTGTTGGCCCTTTGTGTGTCTTCTTTGGAGAAATACCTGTTCATATCTTCTGCCCATTTCTTGACTCGGTTATTTGTATTTTGGGTGTTGAGTTTGGGTGTTGAACGGTAGTAAAGCGTACGGCACTTTCATGATGCTTCCACACCCACTTTTGGAAATGCTTCTCTCTCAAGGATACCTGAAGATGTTAGTGGAGAGTTGCCGTATACGCAGACTTGCTTTTCCCAGGTGAGTGCATGGCACATTCCTTATTCACTCACGCGCGCGCGCGCACACACACACACACACACACACACACAGAGTTGAACATGTTTCTGTCTCGTCAGGAAAGGAGGTGTTCGTTGAGAGACGGTTTCTCGCCAGTGCTTTTGGGTGCTTGCCCTTTTCCCCCCGGAGAGTGAAGTGTATGCGCTTTTTCCGTAGGCTTCAGTACACACCCTTGAGAAGCCTTCCGTCAGTCAGAAACAAGCCGTGAGTTGAAAGAGGCGTTCCACACAGACCTCCTTCTCAGAGCGAAGCCTGTCACACTTTTCCTTGGGCCTCCACACGCACTTTAGAAAAACTTCCTCCGGGAAGCTGTGAGTTGAACGACGGGTTTCCTACAGCGGTTTTCCGTGGGGGTAAGGATATATGGCACTTGGCCTTAGGCTTCCACGCACACATTGGAAACGGCTTCTCTCTTCGTGAAACAAGATGTGCGCTGAACGTTGCGTTCTGCGCAGGCTTGCTTTTCACACATCAGCCGATGGTACTCCCCCTAGGCTTCCACACGCGCAGTGAGTATCCCTTCCCTAAACCTGAACCAAGACGCGGGGGAAAGCTGCCTTCTACACCACCTTCTTTTCCGAGTTTCGTATAGAACCCTTGCGTTGTGCTTCCACATCCACTTTTGTCACTGCTTCGATATATCCTCCGGAGTGGGGTTCGCTTGAAAGACGGTCTCCCTCCGTCACGCTTTCAAGGAGTTAAGGATAGGGCACTCTCCTTATGCCTGCACACGTCCACTTGCAATCTCGACTGACTTCATGACCCCGTCCATATGCTACGCTGAAAGTCCCATTGCGCGCGGCCTTGTTTCTAAGAGATGAGGACAGGGCACGGCACGTTCCTTGTGCTTCCACCACGACTATATAAAAGGCTCCCGTCTCCAAGGCAAAGGATGTCAGGTGCAAGACGGTTTGCAAAAGCGAGGTTGCCTCTTAGAGGGCGGTCTACGGCGCTCTGTTGACGCTTCCACGCCTACATATGCAAACGCTTCTGGGCTCACGAAAGAAGACATCCGTTGAAAGCTGCCTTGTACCCCGACGCGTTTTCCGGAGTTAGGTCCAGGGAACGGTCCCTGTGCGATCACACGCAGCCTTGAGATGGCTCAGCTCTTTTCGATCGTCAGGGAGGACGTTTCTCGGAGTTAGGTCCAGGGAAAGGTAGTAAAGCGTACGGCACTTTCATGATGCTTCCACACCCACTTTTGGAAATGCTTCTCTCTCCAGGATACCTGAAGATGCTAGTGGCGAGTCGCCGTAGACGCAGACTTGCTTTTCCCAGGTCAGTACATGGCACTCTCCTTATTCACTCACGCACGCACGCGCGCGCGTGCCCTCACACACACACACACACACACACACACACACACACACACACACAGAGTTGAACATGTTTCTGTCTCGTCAGGAAAGAAGGTGATCGTTGAGAGACGGTTTCTCGCCGATGCTTTTGGGTTCTTGCTTTTTTCCCCCCGGAGAGAGAAGTGTAGCCGCTTTTTCCCTAGGCTTCCGTACACACCCTTGAGAAGCCTTCCGTCAGCCAGAAACAAGCCATGAGTTGAAAGAGGCGTTCCACGCAGACCTCCTTCTCAGAGCGAAGCCTGTCACACTTTTCCTTGTGAAGTAAACTAGAGAGATACAAATACTTTCTCAATGATTGCTTTAACAAAAAAGGACTAAATATCCCAATCAGAAAACATAGACTGTAAAGAGGAAGCAAGACCCATCTCTATGCTGCCTACCAGAGAATCACTTCAGACCTAAAAATAAAAGCAGATTGGAAGTAATGGGACACAAAACCATTTATCATGCAAATGGAAGTGAAAAGAAAGTTGGAGTCGTAATATTTTTATGAGACAAAATAAACTGAATTGTGGGGAAGATGGCAGAGTAGAAGGACCCTAAACTCACCTCATCCCACAGATACAACTAGGTAACACTCACACCAGAGTCACCCAGAAATGGACCTTCAGATTTCCCCACAAAGCTATACAACTAAATGGAGAGAGGGAATCACATCAAAGATGGTAGGAAGGACAAGGACTCTGTAGGAATCTAAACCCCATATTTCTGACCACCAGAGGGAGGGAACCACAGTCACAGAGGGGCCAGAAACAAACTACTACACCGGGGAGCCTCTAAAGCGTAGAGACATCCTCATAGCTTATGGCTTTCAAAATCAGAAGGGATGACATTTGTGAGCGTATACAACCAGCAGACTTAAAGCTTGGAACTTTTAAAAATCAGCTGTCTCAGCTCTGAGAGAGCACAGAAGGTGATAGGAAGCTGAGATCTGTCCTTAAAGATTAAGCAGAGCAAAGAGTGTGGAGAAGCTTGGGTGAAGCAGGTTGAAAGGTGCTTGAGGATTAAACAAGGGAGACATAGTTCCTGAACTCAGAGTTTGCTAAGGGACTTGTCCAGGAACAAAGGAGCTGGCAGGTGCCATTTCCCTCTACGGCCCCTCATTATAAACACACACCTACCTGCAAGACCAAGCACAATCTAGCAATCACTAACTTGCATAAACCATGGCCCATCCCCACACCTACCACACCTGCTTCAGTCCCAGTGCTGTGGATACCCTCCCTGATAAGACCCACACAATCCTTGACAACAATATGTCTCCCCATCACCCACAGAACACGCATGCGTCTTGTTAAAACAGCACACCCCATGTGTTGTGCACAATGACACAGTCCAGATCCAGTCTCTGTTGTTGCTATGCATTACCTTCAGAGGAGAACCAGCATCACCAAGTGAAAAATGTATGTTCTGCCCCGTATTTTCAAGAACAAGCAATATATCTGACCTTCCTAACAGAGAGATATTCTCTGAGAAGTAGGCCAAATGAGCAGACAGAGGACTATGTCCTAAACGAAAGAAGAGGACAAAGCCACAGCAAGAGACCTAAACAAAATGGATATAAGGAACATGCCTGACAGAAAATTTAAGATAACAATTATAAAGATACTCACTGGGGAAATGAAAAGAGGGAGGACATCAGAAGGGGGAACATCATTGAGACTCTTAACAAAGAGATATGAAAGAAATAATCAGAGATGTGGAACACAAGAAATGAAATGAAGAATATACTAGATAGAATAATTAGCAGGATGGACGAAGCAGAGGAACAAATTAATGAACTAGAAGACAGTAATGGAAAGTAATCAAGCGGAACAAATGAGAGGAAAAAGAAGTATGCAAAAATGAGAAGAGACTTAGGGAATTCAGTGACTCCATCCAGTGTAACAACACCCACATGAGAGGGATCCCAGAAGGTGAAAAGGGGGAAAAGGGGGCAGAAAATCTATTTGACCAAAGAAGAGCTGAAAACTTAACCTAATCTGGTGAAGGAAACCTATACAAATCCATAAGGCATAGAGATCCCCTCCCACAAAATCAACCTAAGGAGGTCCACATCCAGATACATAGTAATCAAAATGGGAAAAGGTAGTGATAAAGAAAAAACATTTAAAGCAGCAAGATAAAAGAAGACAGGTAACATGCAAGGGAAAGCCCATAAAGCTATCAGCTGAGTTTTCAGCAGAAACTATGCAGGACAGAAGAAAGTGGCGTTAAATATTCAAAGTGCTGAAGGAGAAAAATTTGCAGCAAGGAATAATTTATCCAGCAAGCCTATCCTTCAGAAAAGAAGGGGAGAAAAAGAGTTTCTTAGCCACACAAACTAAAAGAGTTCATGACCACTAAATTAACTACAAAAAATATTGAAGGGGACACTATGAGTGGAAAAAAATCGTAAGTGAGAGTATGACAATAATGAATCAAGGAAGCAGTAAAAATAAGTATTTCTGTAAAAATCAGTTAAGGGATTCACAAAATAAAAGTATGTAAAATATGAAAACATATACCCTAACACATGAGGAGGAGTCAACAGTGGGTTTGAACTTAAACAGCATTCAACTTAATATGGAATGAAAAGGCTATATATAATCCAGGGGGGCACCACAAACCCAAACCTCTAATACACATGCAAAACATAAAGGGAAAGAAATCCAAGAATATCATTAAAGAAAACGAGCAAACCATGAGAGAGAGAGCAAGAGAAGAAAGGATCAGAGAAAAACTACACAAAAAACTATGAAACAAGTAACAAAACATCAATAAATACATGTCTAATGATAATTAGTTTGAATGTAAATGGACTAAATGCTCCAAGCAAAAGAGCATGACAGAGTTTGTATATATATATAAAAGATTTCACACCTAAAGACACCTGCAGATGGAAATTAAGAGATGGAGAAACATTAATCATGCAAGTGGATGTCAAGAGAAGTCAGAGTAGCAATCCTTATATCAGACAAAATAGACTTTTTTAACATTGAAATTGAATTAGCCAACATAGAGTACACCAGTAATTTCAAATGTAGCGTTCCACAATTCATCAGTTGTGTATAACACCCAGTGTTCATCACATCACATGCATTCCTTAATGCCCATCACACAGTTACTCCATCTCCCCACCCACCTTTCCTCCAGCAACCCTCAGTTTGTTTCCAATAGTTGGGAACCTGTCATGGATTTTCTTCCTCTCTGGTTTCTTCGCATTCATTTTCCCTCCCTTCCCCTATGATCCTCTGTGCTGTTCCTTCTATTCCACATATGAGTAAAACCATATAATAATTGTTTTTCTCTGACTGACTTATTTTGCTCAGCATAATACCGTCCAGTGCCTTCCACATCGATATGCTAAATATTGATCCTTTCTGATGGCTGAGTCATATTCCATTGTATATGTATATACCATGTTTTCTTTATCCATTTATCTGTCGATGGATGTCTTGGTTCCTTCCACGGTTTGGCTATTGTGGACAATGTCGCTATAAACATTCGGGGTGCAGTTGCCCCTTCAGATCACTACATTTGTAGCTTTGGGGTAAATAAAATTGCTGGGTTGTAAGGGAGCTCTCTTTTAAGTTCTGGAGGAACCTCCATATTGTTTTCCAAAGTGGCTGTACCAGTTTTCATTCCCACTTAGAAGTGTAAGAGAGTTCCCCTTTCTCCTCACCAACATTTGTTTTTTCTTCGCTTGTTAATTTTTGCAATTCTGACTGGTGTGAAGTGGTATGTCATTGTCATTTGGATTTCTTTTTCCCCATGCCAAGTGATGTTGAGCAGTTTGTCATATGTCTGTTGGCCATTTGTGTGTCTTCTTTGGAGAAATATCTGTTCATATCTTCTGCCCATTTCTTGACTCGCTTATTTGTTTTTTGGGTGTTGAGTTTGGGTGTTGAACGGTAGTAAAGCGTACGGCACTTTCATGATGCTTCCACACCCACTTTTGGAAATGCTTCTCTCTCAAGGATACCTGAAGATGTTAGTGGAGAGTTGCCGTATACGCAGACTTGCTTTTCCCAGGTGAGTGCATGGCACATTCCTTATTCACTCACGCGCGCGCGCGCGCGCACACACACACACACACACACACACACACACAGAGTTGAACATGTTTCTGTCTCGTCAGGAAAGGAGATGTTCGTTGAGAGACGGTTTCTCGCCAATGCTTTTGGGTGCTTGCCCTTTTCCCCCCGGAGAGTGAAGTGTATGCGCTTTTTGCCTAGGCTTCCGTACACACCCTTGAGAAGCCTTCCCTCAGCCAGAAACAAGCCGTGAGTTGAAAGAGGCGTTCCACACAGACCTCCTTCTCAGAGCGAAGCCTGTCACACTTTTCCTTGGGCCTCCACACGCACTTTAGAAAAACTTCCTCCGGGAAGCTATGAGTTGAAGGACGGGTTTCCTACAGCGGTTTTCTGTGGGGGTAAGGATATATGGCACTTGGCCTTAGGCTTCCACGCACACATTGGAAACGGCTTCTTTCTTTGTGAAACAAGATTTGCGCTGAACGTTGCGTTCTGCGCAGGCTTGCTTTTCACACATCAGCCGATGGTACTTTCCCTAGGCTTCCACACGCGCAGTGAGTATCCCTTCCCTAAACCTGAACCAAGACGCGGGGGAAAGCTGCCTTCTACACCACCTTCTTTTCCGAGTTTCGTATAGAACCCTTGCGTTGTGCTTCCACATCCACTTTTGTCACTGCTTCGATATATCCTCCGGAGTGGGGTTCGCTTGAAATACGGTCTCCCTCCGTCACGCTTTCAAGGAGTTAAGGATAGGGCACTCTCCTTATGCCTGCACACGTCCACTTGCAATCTCGACTGACTTCATGACCCCGTCCATATGCTACGCTGAAAGTCCCATTGCGCGCGGCCTTGTTTCTAAGAGATGAGGACAGGGCACGGCACGTTCCTTGTGCTTCCACCACGACTATATAAAAGGCTCCCGTCTCCAAGGCAAAGGATGTCAGGTGCAAGACGGCTTCGCAAAAGCGAGGTTGCCTCTTAGAGGGCGGTCTACGGCGCTCTGTTGACGCTTCCACGCCTACATATGCAAACGCTTCTGGGCTCACGAAAGAAGACGTCCGTTGAAAGCTGCCTTGTACCCCGACGCGTTTTCCGGAGTTAGGTCCAGGGAACGGTCCCTGTGCGATCACACGCAGCCTTGAGATGGCTCAGCTCTTTTCGATCGTCAGGGAGGACGTTTCTCGGAGTTAGGTCCAGGGAAAGGTAGTAAAGCGTACGGCACTTTCATGATGCTTCCACACCCACTTTTGGAAATGCTTCTCTCTCCAGGATACCTGAAGATGCTAGTGGCGAGTCGCCGTAGACGCAGACTTGCTTTTCCCAGGTCAGTACATGGCACTCTCCTTATTCACTCACGCACGCACGCACGCGCGTGCCCTCACACACACACACACACACACACACACACACACACACACACAGAGTTGAACATGTTTCTGTCTCGTCAGGAAAGAAGGTGATCGTTGAGAGACGGTTTCCCGCCGATGCTTTTGGGTTCTTGCTTTTTTCCCCCCGGAGAGAGAAGTGTAGCCGCTTTTTCCCTAGGCTTCCGTACACACCCTTGAGAAGTCTTCCGTCAGCCAGAAACAAGCCATGAGTTGAAAGAGGCGTTCCACGCAGACCTCCTTCTCAGAGCGAAGCCTGTCACACTTTTCCTTGTGAAGTAAACTAGAGAGATACAAATACTTTCTCAATGATTGCTTTAACAAAAAAGGACTAAATATCCCAATCAGAAAACATAGACTGTAAAGAGGAAGCAAGACCCATCTCTATGCTGCCTACCAGAGAATCACTTCAGACCTAAAAATAAAAGCAGATTGGAAGTAATGGGACACAAAACCATTTATCATGCAAATGGAAGTGAAAAGAAAGTTGGAGTCGTAATATTTTTATGAGACAAAATAAACTGAATTGTGGGGAAGATGGCAGAGTAGAAGGACCCTAAACTCACCTCATCCCACAGATACAACTAGGTAACACTCACACCAGAGTCACCCAGAAATGGACCTTCAGATTTCCCCACAAAGCTATACAACTAAATGGAGAGAGGGAATCACATCAAAGATGGTAGGAAGGACAAGGACTCTGTAGGAATCTAAAGCCCATATTTCTGACCACCAGAGGGAGGGAACCACAGTCACAGAGGGGCCAGAAACAAACTACTACACCGGGGAGCCTCTAAAGCGTAGAGACATCCTCATAGCTTATGGCTTTGAAAATCAGAAGGGATGACATTTGTGAGCGTATACAACCAGCAGACTTAAAGCTTGGAACTTTTAAAAATCAGCTGTCTCAGCTCTGAGAGAGCACAGAAGGTGATAGGAAGCTGAGATCTGTCCTTAAAGATTAAGCAGAGCAAAGAGTGTGGAGAAGCTTGGGTGAAGCAGGTTGAAAGTTGCTTGAGGTTTAAACAAGGGAGACATAGTTCCTGAACTCAGAGTTTGCTAAGGGACTTGTCCAGGAACAAAGGAGCTGGCAGGTGCCATTTCCCTCTACGGCCCCTCATTATAAACACACACCTACCTGCAAGACCAAGCACAATCTAGCAATCACTAACTTGCATAAACCATGGCCCATCCCCACACCTACCACACCTGCTTCAGTCCCAGTGCTGTGGATACCCTCCCTGATAAGACCCACACAATCCTTGACAACAATATGTCTGCCCATCACCCACAGAACACGCATGCGTCTTGTTAAAACAGCACACCCCATGTGTTGTGCACAATGACACAGTCCAGATCCAGTCTCTGTTGTTGCTATGCATTACCTTCAGAGGAGAACCAGCATCACCAAGTGAAAAATGTATGTTCTGCCCCGTATTTTCAAGAACAAGCAATATATCTGACCTTCCTAACAGAGAGATATTCTCTGAGAAGTAGGCCAAATGAGCAGACAGAGGACTATGTCCTAAACGAAAGAAGAGGACAAAGCCACAGCAAGAGACCTAAACAAAATGGATATAAGGAACATGCCTGACAGAAAATTTAAGATAACAATTATAAAGATACTCACTGGGGAAATGAAAAGAGGGAGGACATCAGAAGGGGGAACATCATTGAGACTCTTAACAAAGAGATATGAAAGAAATAATCAGAGATGTGGAACACAAGAAATGAAATGAAGAATATACTAGATAGAATAATTAGCAGGATGGACGAAGCAGAGGAACAAATTAATGAACTAGAAGACAGTAATGGAAAGTAATCAAGCGGAACAAATGAGAGGAAAAAGAAGTATGCAAAAATGAGAAGAGACTTAGGGAATTCAGTGACTCCATCCAGTGTAACAACACCCACATGAGAGGGATCCCAGAAGGTGAAAAGGGGGAAAAGGGGGCAGAAAATCTATTTGACCAAAGAAGAGCTGAAAACTTAACCTAATCTGGTGAAGGAAACCTATACAAATCCATAAGGCATAGAGATCCCCTCCCACAAAATCAACCTAAGGAGGTCCACATCAAGATACATAGTAATCAAAATGGGAAAAGGTAGTGATAAAGAAAAAACATTTAAAGCAGCAAGATAAAAGAAGACAGTTAACATGCAAGGGAAAGCCCATAAATCTATCAGCTGAGTTTTCAGCAGAAACTATGCAGGACAGAAGAAAGTGGCGTTAAATATTCAAAGTGCTGAATGAGAAAAATCTGCAGCAAGGAATAATTTATCCAGCAAGCCTATCCTTCAGAAAAGAAGGGGAGAAAAAGAGTTTCTTAGCCACACAAACTAAAAGAGTTCATGACCACTAAATTAACTACAAAAAATATTGAAGGGGACAGTATGAGTGGAAAAAAATCGTAAGTGAGAGTATGACAATAATGAATCAAGGAAGCAGTAAAAATAAGTATTTCTGTAAAAATCAGTTAAGGGATTCACAAAATAAAAGTATGTAAAATATGAAAACATATACCCTAACACATGAGGAGGAGTCAACAGTGGGTTTGAACTTAAACAGCATTCAACTTAATATAGACTGAAAAGGCTATATATAATCCAGGGGGTCACCACAAACCCAAACCTCTAATACACATGCAAAAGATAAAGGGAAAGAAATCCAAGAATATCATTAAAGAAAACGAGCAAACCATGAGAGAGAGAGCAAGAGAAGAAAGGATCAGAGAAAAACTACACAAAAAACTATGAAACAAGTAACAAAACATCAATAAATACATGTCTAATGATAATTAGTTTGAATGTAAATGGACTAAATGCTCCAAGCAAAAGAGCATGACAGAGTTTGTATATATATATAAAAGATTTCACACCTAAAGACACCTGCAGATGGAAATTAAGAGATGGAGAAACATTAATCATGCAAGTGGATGTCAAAAGAAGTCAGAGTAGCAATCCTTATATCAGACAAAATAGACTTTTTTAACATTGAAATTGAATTAGCCAACATAGAGTACACCAGTAGTTTCAAATGTAGCGTTCCACAATTCATCAGTTGTGTATAACACCCAGTGTTCATCACATCACATGCATTCCTTAATGCCCATCACACAGTTACTCCACCTCCCCACCCACTTTTCCTCCAGCAACCCTCAGTTGGTTTCCAATAGTTAGGAACCTGTCATGGATTTTCTTCCTCTCTGGTTTCTTCGCATTCATTTTCCCTCCCTTCCCCTATGATCCTCTGTGGTGTTCCTTCTATTCCACATATGAGTAAAACCATATAATAATTGTTTTACTCTGACTGACTTATTTTGCTCAGCATAATACCCTCCAGTGCCATCCACATCGATATGCTAAATATTGATCCTTTCTGATGGCTGAGTCATATTCCTTTGTATATGTGTATACCATGTTTTCTTTATCCATTTATCTGTCGATGGATGTCTTGGTTCCTTCCACGGTTTGGCTATTGTGGACAATGTCGCTATAAACATTTGGGGTGCAGCTGCCCCTTCAGATCACTACATTTGTAGCTTTGGGGTAAATAAAATTGCTGGGTTGTAAGGGAGCTCTGTTTTAACTTCTTGAGGAACCTCCATATTGTTTTCCAAAGTGGCTGTACCAGTTTTCATTCCCACTTAGAAGTGTAAGAGAGTTCCCCTTTCTCCTCACCAACATTTGTTATTTCTTCGCTTGTTAATTTTTGCAATTCTGACTGGTGTGAAGTGGTATCTCATTGTCATTTGGATTTCTTTTTCCCCATGCCAAGTGCTGTTGAGCAGTTTCTCATATGTCTGTTGGCCATTTGTGTGTCTTCTTTGGAGAAATACCTGTTCATATCTTCTGCCCATTTCTTGACTCGGTTATTTGTATTTTGGGTGTTGAGTTTGGGTGTTGAACGGTAGTAAAGCGTACGGCACTTTCATGATGCTTCCACACCCACTTTTGGAAATGCTTCTCTCTCAAGGATACCTGAAGATGTTAGTGGAGAGTTGCCGTATACGCAGACTTGCTTTTCCCAGGTGAGTGCATGGCACATTCCTTATTCACTCACGCGCGCGCGCGCGCGCACACACACACACACACACACACAGAGTTGAACATGTTTCTGTCTCGTCAGGAAAGGAGGTGTTCGTTGAGAGACGGTTTCTCGCCAATGCTTTTGGGTGCTTGCCCTTTTCCCCCCGGAGAGTGAAGTGTATGCGCTTTTTCCGTAGGCTTCCGTACACACCCTTGAGAAGCCTTCCCTCAGCCAGAAACAAGCCGTGAGTTGAAAGAGGCGTTCCACACAGACCTCCTTCTCAGAGCGAAGCCTGTCACACTTTTCCTTGGGCCTCCACACGCACTTTAGAAAAACTTCCTCCGGGAAGCTGTGAGTTGAACGACGGGTTTCCTACAGCGGTTTTCCGTGGGGGTAAGGATATATGGCACTTGGCCTTAGGCTTCCACGCACACATTGGAAACGGCTTCTCTCTTCGTGAAACAAGATGTGCGCTGAACGTTGCGTTCTGCGCAGGCTTGCTTTTCACACATCAGCCGATGGTACTTTCCCTAGGCTTCCACACGCGCAGTGAGTATCCCTTCCCTAAACCTGAACCAAGACGCGGGGGAAAGCTGCCTTCTACACCACCTTCTTTTCCGAGTTTCGTATAGAACCCTTGCATTGTGCTTCCACATCCACTTTTGTCACTGCTTCGATATATCCTCCGGAGAGGGGTTCGCTTGAAAGACGGTCTCCCTCTGTCACGCTTTCAAGGAGTTAAGGATAGGGCACTCTCCTTATGCCTGCACACGTCCACTTGCAATCTCGACTGACTTCATGACCCCGTCCATATGCTACGCTGAAAGTCCCATTGCGCGCGGCCTTGTTTCTAAGAGATGAGGACAGGGCACGGCACGTTCCTTGTGCTTCCACCACGACTATATAAAAGGCTCCCGTCTCCAAGGCAAAGGATGTCAGGTGCAAGACGGCTTCGCAAAAGCGAGGTTGCCTCTTAGAGGGCGGTCTACGGGGCTCTCCTGACGCTTCCACGCCTACATATGCAAACGCTTCTGGGCTCACGAAAGAAGACGTCCGTTGAAAGCTGCCTTGTACCCCGACGCCTTTTCCGGAGTTAGGTCCAGGGAACGGTCCCTGTGCGATCACACGCAGCCTTGAGATGGCTCAGCTCTTTTCGATCGTCAGGGAGGACGTTTCTCGGAGTTAGGTCCAGGGAAAGGTAGTAAAGCGTACGGCACTTTCATGATGCTTCCACACCCACTTTTGGAAATGCTTCTCTCTCCAGGATACCTGAAGATGCTAGTGGCGAGTCGCCGTAGACGCAGACTTGCTTTTCCCAGGTCAGTACATGGCACTCTCCTTATTCACTCACGCACGCGCGCGCGCGCGTGCCCTCACACACACACACACACACACACACAGAGTTGAACATGTTTCTGTCTCGTCAGGAAAGAAGGTGATCGTTGAGAGACGGTTTCTCGCCGATGCTTTTGGGTTCTTGCTTTTTTCCCCCCGGAGAGAGAAGTGTAGCCGCTTTTTCCCTAGGCTTCCGTACACACCCTTGAGAAGCCTTCCGTCAGCCAGAAACAAGCCATGAGTTGAAAGAGGCGTTCCACGCAGACCTCCTTCTCAGAGCGAAGCCTGTCACACTTTTCCTTGTGAAGTAAACTAGAGAGATACAAATACTTTCTCAATGATTGCTTTAACAAAAAAGGACTAAATATCCCAATCAGAAAACATAGACTGTAAAGAGGAAGCAAGACCCATCTCTATGCTGCCTAGCAGAGAATCACTTCAGACCTAAAAATAAAAGCAGATTGGAAGTAATGGGACACAAAACCATTTATCATGCAAATGGAAGTGAAAAGAAAGTTGGATTCGTAATATTTTTATGAGACAAAATAAACTGAATTGTGGGGAAGATGGCAGAGTAGAAGGACCCTAAACTCACCTCATCCCACAGATACAACTAGGTAACACTCACACCAGAGTCACCCAGAAATGGACCTTCAGATTTCCCCACAAAACTATACAACTAAATGGAGAGAGGGAATCACATCAAAGATGGTAGGAAGGACAAGGACTCTGTAGGAATCTAAAGCCCATATTTCTGACCACCAGAGGGAGGGAACCACAGTCACAGAGGGGCCAGAAACAAACTACTACACCGGGGAGCCTCTAAAGCGTAGAGACATCCTCATAGCTTATGGCTTTGAAAATCAGAAGGGATGACATTTGTGAGCGTATACAACCAGCAGACTTAAAGCTTGGAACTTTTAAAATTCAGCTGTCTCAGCTCTGAGAGAGCACAGAAGGTGATAGGAAGCTGAGATCTG
This sequence comes from Eumetopias jubatus, assembly GCF_037043125.1. Classification (NCBI taxonomy): domain Eukaryota; kingdom Metazoa; phylum Chordata; class Mammalia; order Carnivora; family Otariidae; genus Eumetopias; species Eumetopias jubatus. The sequence continues at coordinate 1,459,979 of NW_028274844.1, forward strand.
TCCTTAAAGATTAAGCAGAGCAAAGAGTGTGGAGAAGCTTGGGTGAAGCAGGTTGAAAGGTGCTTGAGGATTAAACAAGGGAGACATAGTTCCTGAACTCAGAGTTTGCTAAGGGACTTGTCCAGGAACAAAGGAGCTGGCAGGTTCCATTTCCCTCTACGGCCCCTCATTATAAACACACACCTACCTGCAAGACCAAGCACAATCTAGCAATCACTAACTTGCATAAACCATGGCCCATCCCCACACCTACCACACCTGCTTCAGTCCCAGTGCTGTGGATACCCTCCCTGATAAGACCCACACAATCCTTGACAACAATATGTCTCCCCATCACCCACAGAACACGCATGCATCTTGTTAAAACAGCACACCCCATGTGTTGTGCACAATGACACAGTCCAGATCCAGTCTCTGTTGTTGCTATGCATTACCTTCAGAGGAGAACCAGCATCACCAAGTGAAAAATGTATGTTCTGCCCCGTATTTTCAAGAACAAGCAATATATCTGACCTTCCTAACAGAGAGATATTCTCTGAGAAGTAGGCCAAATGAGCAGACAGAGGACTATGTCCTAAACGAAAGAAGAGGACAAAGCCACAGCAAGAGACCTAAACAAAATGGATATAAGGAACAAGCCTGACAGAAAATTTAAGATAACAATTATAAAGATACTCACTGGGGAAATGAAAAGAGGGAGGACATCAGAAGGGGGAACATCATTGAGACTCTTAACAAAGAGATATGAAAGAAATAATCAGAGATGTGGAACACAAGAAATGAAATGAAGAATATACTAGATAGAATAATTAGCAGGATGGACGAAGCAGAGGAACAAATTAATGAACTAGAAGACAGTAATGGAAAGTAATCAAGCGGAACAAATGAGAGGAAAAAGAAGTATGCAAAAATGAGAAGAGACTTAGGGAATTCAGTGACTCCATCCAGTGTAACAACACCCACATGAGAGGGATCCCAGAAGGTGAAAAGGGGGAAAAGGGGGCAGAAAATCTATTTGACCAAAGAAGAGCTGAAAACTTAACCTAATCTGGTGAAGGAAACCTATACAAATCCATAAGGCATAGAGATCCCCTCCCACAAAATCAACCTAAGGAGGTCCACATCAAGATACATAGTAATCAAAATGGGAAAAGGTAGTGATAACGAAAAAACATTTAAAGCAGCAAGATAAAAGAAGACAGGTAACATGCAAGGGAAAGCCCATAAAGCTATCAGCTGCGTTTTCAGCAGAAACTATGCAGGACAGAAGAAAGTGGCGTTAAATATTCAAAGTGCTGAAGGAGAAAAATCTGCAGCAAGGAATAATTTATCCAGCAAGCCTATCCTTCAGAAAAGAACGGGAGAAAAAGAGTTTCTTAGCCACACAACCTAAAAGAGTTCATGACCACTAAATTAACTACAAAAAATATTGAAGGGGACACTATGAGTGGAAAAAAACCGTAAGTGAGAGTATGACAATAATGAATCAAGGAAGCAGTAAAAATAAGTATTTCTGTAAAAATCAGTTAAGGGATTCACAAAATAAAAGTATGTAAAATATGAAAACATATACCCTAACACATGAGGAGGAGTCAACAGTGGGTTTGAACTTAAACAGCATTCAACTTAATATGGACTGAAAAGGCTATATATAATCCAGGGGGTCACCACAAACCCAAACCTCTAATACACATGCAAAAGATAAAGGGAAAGAAATCCAAGAATATCATTAAAGAAAACGAGCAAACCATGAGAGAGAGAGCAAGAGAAGAAAGGATCAGAGAAAAACTACACAAAAAACTATGAAACAAGTAACAAAACATCAATAAATACATGTCTAATGATAATTAGTTTGACTGTAAATGGACTAAATGCTCCAAGCAAAAGAGCATGACAGAGTTTGTATATATATATAAAAGATTTCACACCTAAAGACACCTGCAGATGGAAATTAAGAGATGGAGAAACATTAATCATGCAAGTGGATGTCAAGAGAAGTCAGAGTAGCAATCCTTATATCAGACAAAATAGACTTTTTTAACATTGAAATTGAATTAGCCAACATAGAGTACACCAGTAATTTCAAATGTAGCGTTCCACAATTCATCAGTTGTGTATAACACCCAGTGTTCATCACATCACATGCATTCCTTAATGCCCATCACACAGTTACTCCATCTCCCCACCCACCTTTCCTCCAGCAACCCTCAGTTTGTTTCCAATAGTTGGGAACCTGTCATGGATTTTCTTCCTCTCTGGTTTCTTCGCATTCATTTTCCCTCCCTTCCCCTATGATCCTCTGTGCTGTTCCTTCTATTCCACATATGAGTAAAACCATATAATAATTGTTTTTCTCTGACTGACTTATTTTGCTCAGCATAATACCGTCCAGTGCCTTCCACATCGATATGTTAAATATTGATCCTTTCTGATGGCTGAGTCATATTCCATTGTATATGTATATACCATGTTTTCTTTATCCATTTATCTGTCGATGGATGTCTTGGTTCCTTCCACGGTTTGGCTATTGTGGACAATGTCGCTATAAACATTCGGGGTGCAGTTGCCCCTTCAGATCACTACATTTGTAGCTTTGGGGTAAATAAAATTGCTGGGTTGTAAGGGAGCTCTCTTTTAAGTTCTTGAGGAACCTCCATATTGTTTTCCAAAGTGGCTGTACCAGTTTTCATTCCCACTTAGAAGTGTAAGAGAGTTCCCCTTTCTCCTCACCAACATTTGTTTTTTCTTCGCTTGTTAATTTTTGCAATTCTGACTGGTGTGAAGTGGTATGTCATTGTCATTTGGATTTCTTTTTCCCCATGCCAAGTGATGTTGAGCAGTTTGTCATATGTCTGTTGGCCATTTGTGTGTCTTCTTTGGAGAAATATCTGTTCATATCTTCTGCCCATTTCTTGACTCGCTTATTTGTTTTTTGGGTGTTGAGTTTGGGTGTTGAACGGTAGTAAAGCGTACGGCACTTTCATGATGCTTCCACACCCACTTTTGGAAATGCTTCTCTCTCAAGGATACCTGAAGATGTTAGTGGAGAGTTGCCGTATACGCAGACTTGCTTTTCCCAGGTGAGTGCATGGCACATTCCTTATTCACTCACGCGCGCGCGCGCGCGCACACACACACACACACACACACACACACAGAGTTGAACATGTTTCTGTCTCGTCAGGAAAGGAGATGTTCGTTGAGAGACGGTTTCTCGCCAATGCTTTTGGGTGCTTGCCCTTTTCCCCCCGGAGAGTGAAGTGTATGCGCTTTTTGCCTAGGCTTCCGTACACACCCTTGAGAAGCCTTCCCTCAGCCAGAAACAAGCCGTGAGTTGAAAGAGGCGTTCCACACAGACCTCCTTCTCAGAGCGAAGCCTGTCACACTTTTCCTTGGTCCTCCACACGCACTTTAGAAAAACTTCCTCCGGGAAGCTATGAGTTGAAGGACGGGTTTCCTACAGCGGTTTTCCGTGGGGGTAAGGATATATGGCACTTGGCCTTAGGCTTCCACGCACACATTGGAAACGGCTTCTCTCTTCGTGAAACAAGATGTGCGCTGAACGTTGCGTTCTGCGCAGGCTTGCTTTTCACACATCAGCCGATGGTACTTTCCCTAGGCTTCCACACGCGCAGTGAGTATCCCTTCCCTAAACCTGAACCAAGACCCGGGGGAAAGCTGCCTTCTACACCACCTTCTTTTCCGAGTTTCGTATAGAACCCTTGCGTTGTGCTTCCACATCCACTTTTGTCACTGCTTCGATATATCCTCCGGAGAGGGGTTCGCTTGAAAGACGGTCTCCCTCCGTCACGCTTTCAAGGAGTTAAGGATAGGGCACTCTCCTTATGCTTGCACACGTCCACTTGCAATCTCGACTGACTTCATGACCCCGTCCATATGCTACGCTGAAAGTCCCATTGCGCGCGGCCTTGTTTCTAAGAGATGAGGACAGGGCACGGCACGTTCCTTGTGCTTCCACCACGACTATATAAAAGGCTCCCGTCTCCAAGGCAAAGGATGTCAGGTGCAAGACGGCTTCGCAAAAGCGAGGTTGCCTCTTAGAGGGCGGTCTACGGCGCTCTGCTGACGCTTCCACGCCTACATATGCAAACGCTTCTGGGCTCACGAAAGAAGACGTCCGTTGAAAGCTGCCTTGTACCCCGACGCGTTTCTCGGAGTTAGGTCCAGGGAACGGTCCCTGTGCGATCACACGCAGCCTTGAGATGGCTCAGCTCTTTTCGATCGTCAGGGAGGACGTTTCTCGGAGTTAGGTCCAGGGAAAGGTAGTAAAGCGTACGGCACTTTCATGATGCTTCCACACCCACTTTTGGAAATGCTTCTCTCTCCAGGATACCTGAAGATGCTAGTGGCGAGTCGCCGTAGACGCAGACTTGCTTTTCCCAGGTCAGTACATGGCACTCTCCTTATTCACTCACGCACGCGCGCGCGCGCGTGCCCTCACACACACACACACACACACACACACACACACACACACACACACAGAGTTGAACATGTTTCTGTCTCGTCAGGAAAGAAGGTGATCGTTGAGAGACGGTTTCTCGCCGATGCTTTTGGGTTCTTGCTTTTTTCCCCCCGGAGAGAGAAGTGTAGCCGCTTTTTCCCTTGGCTTCCGTACACACCCTTGAGAAGCCTTCCGTCAGCCAGAAACAAGCCATGAGTTGAAAGAGGCGTTCCACGCAGACCTCCTTCTCAGAGCGAAGCCTGTCACACTTTTCCTTGTGAAGTAAACTAGAGAGATACAAATACTTTCTCAATGATTGCTTTAACAAAAAAGGACTAAATATCCCAATCAGAAAACATAGACTGTAAAGAGGAAGCAAGACCCATCTCTATGCTGCCTAGCAGAGAATCACTTCAGACCTAAAAATAAAAGCAGATTGGAAGTAATGGGACACAAAACCATTTATCATGCAAATGGAAGTGAAAAGAAAGTTGGAGTCGTAATATTTTTATGAGACAAAATAAACTGAATTGTGGGGAAGATGGGAGAGTAGAAGGACCCTAAACTCACCTCATCCCACAGATACAACTAGGTAACACTCACACCAGAGTCACCCAGAAATGGACCTTCAGATTTCCCCACAAAACTATACAACTAAATGGAGAGAGGGAATCACATCAAAGATGGTAGGAAGGACAAGGACTCTGTAGGAATCTAAACCCCATATTTCTGACCAGCAAAGGGAGGGAACCACAGTCACAGAGGGGCCAGAAACAAACTACTACACCGGGGAGCCTCTAAAGCATAGAGACATCCTCATAGCTTATGGCTTTGAAAATCAGAAGGGATGACATTTGTGAGCGTATACAACCAGCAGACTTAAAGCTTGGAACTTTTAAAAATCAGCTGTCTCAGCTCTGAGAGAGCACAGAAGGTGATAGGAAGCTGAGATCTGTCCTTAAAGATTAAGCAGAGCAAAGAGTGTGGAGAAGCTTGGGTGAAGCAGGTTGAAAGGTGCTTGAGGATTAAACAAGGGAGACATAGTTCCTGAACTCAGAGTTTGCTAAGGGACTTGTCCAGGAACAAAGGAGCTGGCAGGTTCCATTTCCCTCTACGGCCCCTCATTATAAACACACACCTACCTGCAAGACCAAGCACAATCTAGCAATCACTAACTTGCATAAACCATGGCCCATCCCCACACCTACCACACCTGCTTCAGTCCCAGTGCTGTGGATACCCTCCCTGATAAGACCCACACAATCCTTGACAACAATATGTCTCCCCATCACCCACAGAACACGCATGCGTCTTGTTAAAACAGCACACCCCATGTGTTGTGCACAATGACACAGTCCAGATCCAGTCTCTGTTGTTGCTATGCATTACCTTCAGAGGAGAACCAGCATCACCAAGTGAAAAATGTATGTTCTGCCCCGTATTTTCAAGAACAAGCAATATATCTGACCTTCCTAACAGAGAGATATTCTCTGAGAAGTAGGCCAAATGAGCAGACAGAGGACTATGTCCTAAACGAAAGAAGAGGACAAAGCCACAGCAAGAGACCTAAACAAAATGGATATAAGGAACATGCCTGACAGAATATTTAAGATAACAATTATAAAGATACTCACTGGGGAAATGAAAAGAGGGAGGACATCAGAAGGGGGAACATCATTGAGACTCTTAACAAAGAGATATGAAAGAAATAATCAGAGATGTGGAACACAAGAAATGAAACGAAGAATATACTAGATAGAATAATTAGCAGGATGGACGAAGCAGAGGAACAAATTAATGAACTAGAAGACAGTAATGGAAAGTAATCAAGCGGAACAAATGAGAGGAAAAAGAAGTATGCAAAAATGAGAAGAGACTTAGGGAATTCAGTGACTCCATCCAGTGTAACAACACCCACATGAGAGGGATCCCAGAAGGTGAAAAGGGGGAAAAGGGGGCAGAAAATCTATTTGACCAAAGAAGAGCTGAAAACTTAACCTAATCTGGTGAAGGAAACCTATACAAATCCATAAGGCATAGAGATCCCCTCCCACAAAATCAACCTAAGGAGGTCCACATCAAGATACATAGTAATCAAAATGGGAAAAGGTAGTGATAAAGAAAAAACATTTAAAGCAGCAAGATTAAAGAAGACAGTTAACATGCAAGGGAAAGCCCATAAATCTATCAGCTGAGTTTTCAGCAGAAACTATGCAGGACAGAAGAAAGTGGCGTTAAATATTCAAAGTGCTGAAGGAGAAAAATCTGCAGCAAGGAATAATTTATCCAGCAAGCCTATCCTTCAGAAAAGAAGGGGAGAAAAAGAGTTTCTTAGCCACACAAACTAAAAGAGTTCATGACCACTAAATTAACTACAAAAAATATTGAAGGGGACACTATGAGTGGAAAAAAATCGTAAGTGAGAGTATCACAATAATGAATCAAGGAAGCAGTAAAAATAAGTATTTCTGTAAAAATCAGTTAAGGAATTCACAAAATAAAAGTATGTAAAATATGAAAACATATACCCTAACACATGAGGAGGAGTCAACAGTGGGTTTGAACTTAAACAGCATTCAACTTAATATGGACTGAAAAGGCTATATATAATCCAGGGGGTCACCACAAACCCAAACCTCTAATACACATGCAAAAGATAAAGGGAAAGAAATCCAAGAGTATCATTAAAGAAAACGAGCAAACCATGAGAGAGAGAGCAAGAGAAGAAAGGATCAGAGAAAAACTACACAAAAAACTATGAAACAAGTAACAAAACATCAATAAATACATGTCTAATGATAATTAGTTTGAATGTAAATGGACTAAATGCTCCAAGCAAAAGAGCATGACAGAGTTTGTATATATATATATAAAAGATTTCACACCTAAAGACACCTGCAGATAGAAATTAAGAGATGGAGAAACATTAATCATGCAAGTGGATGTCAAAAGAAGTCAGAGTAGCAATCCTTATATCAGACAAAATAGACTTTTTTAACATTGAAATTGAATTAGCCAACATAGAGTACACCAGTAATTTCAAATGTAGCTTTCCACAATTCATCAGTTGTGTATAACACCCAGTGTTCATCACATCACATGCATTCCTTAATGCCCATCACACAGTTACTCCATCTCCCCACCCACCTTTCCTCCAGCAACCCTCAGTTTGTTTTTCAATAGTTGGGAACCTGTCATGGATTTTCTTCCTCTCTGGTTTCTTCGCATTCATTTTCCCTCCCTTCCCCTATGATCCTCTGTGCTGTTCCTTCTATTCCACATATGAGTAAAACCATATAATAATTGTTTTTCTCTGACTGACTTATTTTGCTCAGCATAATACCCTCCAGTGCCTTCCACATCGATATGCTAAATATTGATCCTTTCTGATGGCTGAGTCATATTCCATTGTATATGTATATACCATGTTTTCTTTATCCATTTATCTGTCGATGGATGTCTTGGTTCCTTCCACAGTTTGGCTATTGTGGACAATGTCGCTATAAACATTCGGGGTGCAGTTGCCCCTTCAGATCACTACATTTGTAGCTTTGGGGTAAATAAAATTGCTGGGTTGTAAGGGAGCTCTCTTTTAAGTACTTGAGGAACCTCCATATTGTTTTCCAAAGTGGCTGTACCAGTTTTCATTCCCACTTAGAAGTGTAAGAGAGTTCCCCTTTCTCCTCACCAACATTTGTTATTTCTTCGCTTGTTAACTTTTGCAATTCTGACTGGTATGAAGTGGTATCTCATTGTCATTTGGATTTCTTTTTCCCCATGCCAAGTGATGTTGAGCAGTTTGTCAAATGTCTGTTGGCCATTTGTGTGTCTTCTTTGGAGAAATATCTGTTCATATCTTCTGCCCATTTCTTGACTCGCTTATTTGTTTTTTGGGTGTTGAGTTTGGGTGTTGAACGGTAGTAAAGCGTACGGCACTTTCATGATGCTTCCACACCCACTTTTGGAAATGCTTCTCTCACAAGGATACCTGAAGATGTTAGTGGAGAGTTGCCGTATACGCAGACTTGCTTTTCCCAGGTGAGTGCATGGCACATTCCTTATTCACTCACGCGCGCGCGCGCGCACACACACACACACACACACACACACACACACAGAGTTGAACATGTTTCTGTCTCGTCAGGAAAGGAGGTGTTCGTTGAGAGACGGTTTCTCGCCAATGCTTTTGGGTGCTTGCCCTTTTCCACCCGGAGAGTGAAGTGTATGCGCTTTTGCCTAGGCTTCCGTACACACCCTTGAGAAGCCTTCCCTCAGCCAGAAACAAGCCGTGAGTTGAAAGAGGCGTTCCACACAGACCTCCTTCTCAGAGCGAAGCCTGTCACACTTTTCCTTGGGCCTCCACACGCACTTTAGAAAAACTTCCTCCGGGAAGCTGTGAGTTGAACGACGGGTTTCCTACAGCGGTTTTCCGTGGGGTAAGGATATATGGCACTTGGCCTTAGGCTTCCACGCACAGATTGGAAAGGGTTCTCTCTTCGTGAAACAAGATGTGCGCTGAACGTTGCGTTCTGCGCAGGCTTGGTTTTCACACATCAGCCCATGGTAATTTCCCTAGGCTTCCACACGCGCAGTGAGTATCCCTTCCCTAAACCTGAACCAAGACGCGGGGGAAAGCTGCCTTCTACAGCACCTTCTTTTCCGAGTTTCGTATAGAACCCCTGCGTTGTGCTTCCACATCCACTTTTGTCACTGCTTCGATATATACTCCGGAGAGGGGTTCGCTTGAAAGACGGTCTCCCTCCGTCACGCTTTCAAGGAGTTAAGGATAGGGCACTCTCCTTATGCCTGCACACGTCCACTTGCAATCTCGACTGACTTCATGACCCCGTCCAATGCTACGCTGAAAGTCCCATTGCGCGCGGCCTTGTTCTAAGAGATGAGGACAGGGCACGGCACGTTCCTTGTGCTTCCACCACGACTATATAAAAGTCTCCCGTCTCCAAGGCAAAGGATGTCAGGTGCAAGACGGCTTCTCAAAAGCGAGGTTGCCTCTTAGAGGGCGGTCTACGGCGCTCTGCTGACGCTTCCACGCCTACATATGCAAACGCTTCTGGGCTCACGAAAGAAGACGTCCGTTGAAAGCTGCCTTGTACCCCGACGCGTTTCTCGGAGTTAGGTCCAGGGAACGGTCCCTGTGCGATCACACGCAGCCTTGAGATGGCTCAGCTCTTTTCGATCGTCAGGGAGGATGTTTCTCGGAGTTAGGTCCAGGGAAAGGTAGTAAAGCGTACGGCACTTTCATGATGCTTCCACACCCACTTTTGGAAATGCTTCTCTCTCCAGGATACCTGAAGATGCTAGTGGCGAGTCGCCGTAGACGCAGACTTGCTTTTCCCAGGTCAGTACATGGCACTCTCCTTATTCACTCACGCACGCGCGCGCGCGCGTGCCCTCACACACACACACACACACACACACACACACACACACACACACAGAGTTGAACATGTTTCTGTCTCGTCAGGAAAGAAGGTGATCGTTGAGAGACGGTTTCTCGCCGATGCTTTTGGGTTCTTGCTTTTTTCCCCCCGGAGAGAGAAGTGTAGCCGCTTTTTCCCTAGGCTTCCGTACACACCCTTGAGAAGCCTTCCGTCAGCCAGAAACAAGCCATGAGTTGAAAGAGGCGTTCCACGCAGACCTCCTTCTCAGAGCGAAGCCTGTCACACTTTTCCTTGTGAAGTAAACTAGAGAGATACAAATACTTTCTCAATGATTGCTTTAACAAAAAAGGACTAAATATCCCAATCAGAAAACATAGACTGTAAAGAGGAAGCAAGACACATCTCTATGCTGCCTACCAGAGAATCACTTCAGACCTAAAAATAAAAGCAGATTGGAAGTAATGGGACACAAAACCATTTATCATGCAAATGGAAGTGAAAAGAAAGTTGGAGTCGTAATATTTTTATGAGACAAAATAAACTGAATTGTGGGGAAGATGGGAGAGTAGAAGGACCCTAAACTCACCTCATCCCACAGATACAACTAGGTAACACTCACACCAGAGTCACCCAGAAATGGACCTTCAGATTTCCCCACAAAACTCTACAACTAAATGGAGAGAGGGAATCACATCAAAGATGGTAGGAAGGACAAGGACTCTGTAGGAATCTAAAGCCCATATTTCTGACCATCAGAGGGAGGGAACCACAGTCACAGAGGGGCCAGAAACAAACTACTACACCGGGGAGCCTCTAAAGCGTAGAGACATCCTCATACCTTATGGCTTTGAAAATCAGAAGGGATGACATTTGTGAGCGCATACAACCAGCAGACTTAAAGCTTGGAACTTTTAAAAATCAGCTGTCTCAGCTCTGAGAGAGCACAGAAGGTGATAGGAAGCTGAGATCTGTCCTTAAAGATTAAGCAGAGCAAAGAGTGTGGAGAAGCTTGGGTGAAGCAGGTTGAAAGGTGCTTGAGGATTAAACAAGGGAGACATAGTTCCTGAACTCAGAGTTTGCTAAGGGACTTGTCCAGGAACAAAGGAGCTGGCAGGTGCCATTTCCCTCTACGGCCCCTCATTATAAACACACACCTACCTGCAAGACCAAGCACAATCTAGCAATCACTAACTTGCATAAACCATGGCCCATCCCCACACCTACCACACCTGCTTCAGTCCCAGTGCTGTGGATACCCTCCCTAATAAGACCCACACAATCCTTGACAACAATATGTCTCCCCATCACCCACAGAACACGCATGCGTCTTGTTAAAACAGCACACCCCATGTGTTGTGCACAATGACACAGTCCAGATCCAGTCTCTGTTGTTGCTATGCATTACCTTCAGAGGAGAACCAGCATCACCAAGTGAAAAATGTATGTTCTGCCCCGTATTTTCAAGAACAAGCAATATATCTGACCTTCCTAACAGAGAGATATTCTCTGAGAAGTAGGCCAAATGAGCAGACAGAGGATTATGTCCTAAACGAAAGAAGAGGACAAAGCCACAGCAAGAGACCTAAACAAAATGGATATAAGGAACATGCCTGACAGAAAATTTAAGATAACAATTATAAAGATACTCACTGGGGAAATGAAAAGAGGGAGGACATCAGAAGGGGGAACATCATTGAGACTCTTAACAAAGAGATATGAAAGAAATAATCAGAGATGTGGAACACAAGAAATGAAATGAAGAATATACTAGATAGAATAATTAGCAGGATGGACGAAGCAGAGGAACAAATTAATGAACTAGAAGACAGTAATGGAAAGTAATCAAGCGGAACAAATGAGAGGAAAAAGAAGTATGCAAAAATGAGAAGAGACTTAGGGAATTCAGTGACTCCATCCAGTGTAACAACACCCACATGAGAGGGATCCCAGAAGGTGAAAAGGGGGAAAAGGGGGCAGAAAATCTATTTGACCAAAGAAGAGCTGAAAACTTAACCTAATCTGGTGAAGGAAACCTATACAAATCCATAAGGCATAGAGATCCCCTCCCACAAAATCAACCTAAGGAGGTCCACATCAAGATACATAGTAATCAAAATGGGAAAAGGTAGTGATAAAGAAAAAACATTTAAAGCAGCAAGATAAAAGAAGACAGGTAACATGCAAGGGAAAGCCCATAAAGCTATCAGCTGAGTTTTCAGCAGAAACTATGCAGGACAGAAGAAAGTGGCGTTAAATATTCAAAGTGCTGAAGGAGAAAAATCTGCAGCAAGGAATAATTTATCCAGCAAGCCTATCCTTCAGAAAAGAAGGGGAGAAAAAGAGTTTCTTAGCCACACAAACTAAAAGAGTTCATGACCACTAAATTAACTACAAAAAATATTGAAGGGGACACTATGAGTGGAAAAAAATCGTAAGTGAGAGTATGACAATAATGAATCAAGGAAGCAGTAAAAATAAGTATTTCTGTAAAAATCAGTTAAGGGATTCACAAAATAAAAGTATGTAAAATATGAAAACATATACCCTAACACATGAGGAGGAGTCAACAGTGGGTTTGAACTTAAACAGCATTCAACTTAATATGGACCTAAAAGGCTATATATAATCCAGGGGGTCACCACAAACCCAAACCTCTAATACACATGCAAAAGATAAAGGGAAAGAAATCCAAGAATATCATTAAAGAAAACGAGCAAACCATGAGAGAGAGAGCAAGAGAAGAAAGGATCAGAGAAAAACTACACAAAAAACTATGAAACAAGTAACAAAACATCAATAAATACATGTCTAATGATAATTAGTTTGAATGTAAATGGACTAAATGCTCCAAGCAAAAGAGCATGACAGAGTTTGTATATATATATAAAAGATTTCACACCTAAAGACACCTGCAGATAGAAATTAAGAGATGGAGAAACATTAATCATGCAAGTGGATGTCAAAAGAAGTCAGAGTAGCAATCCTTATATCAGACAAAATAGACTTTTTTAACATTGAAATTGAATTAGCCAACATAGAGTACACCAGTAATTTCAAATGTAGTGTTCCACAATTCATCAGTTGTGTATAACACCCAGTGTTCATCACATCACATGCATTCCTTAATGCCCATCACACAGTTACTCCATCTCCCCACCCACCTTTCCTCCAGCAACCCTCAGTTTGTTTCCAATAGTTGGGAACCTGTCATGGATTTTCTTCCTCTCTGGTTTCTTCGCATTCATTTTCCCTCCCTTCCCCTATGATCCTCTGTGCTGTTCCTTCTATTCCACATATGAGTAAAACCATATAATAATTGTTTTTCTCTGACTGACTTATTTTGCTCAGCATAATACCCTCCAGTGCCTTCCACATCGATATGCTAAATATTGATCCTTTCTGATGGCTGAGTCATATTCCATTGTATATGTATATACCATGTTTTCTTTATTCATTTATCTGTCGATGGATGTCTTGGTTCCTTCCACGGTTTGGCTATTGTGGACAATGTCGCTATAAACATTCGGGGTGCAGTTGCCCCTTCAGATCACTACATTTGTAGCTTTGGGGTAAATAAAATTGCTGGGTTGTAAGGGAGCTCACTTTTAAGTTCTTGAGGAACCTCCATATTGTTTTCCAAAGTGGCTGTACCAGTTTTCATTCCCACTTAGAAGTGTAAGAGAGTTCCCCTTTCTCCTCACCAACATTTGTTATTTCTTCGCTTGTTAACTTTTGCAATTCTGACTGGTATGAAGTGGTATCTCATTGTCATTTGGATTTCTTTTTCCCCATGCCAAGTGATGTTGAGCAGTTTGTCAAATGTCTGTTGGCCATTTGTGTGTCTTCTTTGGAGAAATATCTGTTCATATCTTCTGCCCATTTCTTGACTCGCTTATTTGTTTTTTGGGTGTTGAGTTTGGGTGTTGAACTGTAGTAAAGCGTACGGCACTTTCATGATGCTTCCACACCCACTTTTGGAAATGCTTCTCTCTCAAGGATACCTGAAGATGTTAGTGGAGAGTTGCCGTATACGCAGACTTGCTTTTCCCAGGTGAGTGCATGGCACATTCCTTATTCACTCACGCGCGCGCGCGCGCACACACACACACACACACACACACACACAGAGTTGAACATGTTTCTGTCTCGTCAGGAAAGGAGGTGTTCGTTGAGAGACGGTTTCTCGCCAATGCTTTTGGGTGCTTGCCCTTTTCCCCCCGGAGAGTGAAGTGTATGCGCTTTTTGCCTAGGCTTCCGTACACACCCTTGAGAAGCCTTCCCTCAGCCAGAAACAAGCCGTGAGTTGAAAGAGGCGTTCCACACAGACCTCCTTCTCAGAGCGAAGCCTGTCACACTTTTCCTTGGGCCTCCACACGCACTTTAGAAAAACTTCCTCCGGGAAGCTGTGAGTTGAACGATGGGTTTCCTACAGCGGTTTTCCGTGGGGGTAAGGATATATGGCACTTGGCCTTAGGCTTCCACGCACAGATTGGAAAGGCTTCTCTCTTCGTGAAACAAGATGTGCGCTGAACGTTGCGTTCTGCGCAGGCTTGCTTTTCACACATCAGCCCATGGTACTTTCCCTAGGCTTCCACACGCGCAGTGAGTATCCCTTCCCTAAACCTGAACCAAGACGCGGGGGAAAGCTGCCTTCTACACCACCTTCTTTTCCGAGTTTCGTATAGAACCCTTGCGTTGTGCTTCCACATCCACTTTTGTCACTGCTTCGATATATCCTCCGGAGAGGGGTTCGCTTGAAAGACGGTCTCCCTCCGTCACGCTTTCAAGGAGTTAAGGATAGGGCACTCTCCTTATGCCTGCACACGTCCACTTGCAATCTCGACTGACTTCATGACCCCGTCCAATGCTACGCTGAAAGTCCCATTGCGCGCGGCCTTGTTTCTAAGAGATGAGGACAGGGCACGGCACGTTCCTTGTGCTTCCACCACGACTATATAAAAGGCTCCCGTCTCCAAGGCAAAGGATGTCAGGTGCAAGACGGCTTCTCAAAAGCGAGGTTGCCTCTTAGAGGGCGGTCTACGGCGCTCTGCTGACGCTTCCACGCCTACATATGCAAACGCTTCTGGGCTCACGAAAGAAGACGTCCGTTGAAAGCTGCCTTGTACCCCGACGCGTTTCTCGGAGTTAGGTCCAGGGAACGGTCCCCGTGCGATCACACGCAGCCTTGAGATGGCTCAGCTCTTTTCGATCGTCAGGGAGGACGTTTCTCGGAGTTAGGTCCAGGGAAAGGTAGTAAAGCGTACGGCACTTTCATGATGCTTCCACACCCACTTTTGGAAATGCTTCTCTCTCCAGGATACCTGAAGATGCTAGTGGCGAGTCGCCATAGACGCAGACTTGCTTTTCCCAGGTCAGTACATGGCACTCTCCTTATTCACTCACGCACACGCGCGCGCGCGTGCCCTCACACACACACACACACACACACACACACACACACACACACACACACAGAGTTGAACATGTTTCTGTCTCGTCAGGAAAGAAGGTGATCGTTGAGAGACGGTTTCTCGCCGATGCTTTTGGGTTCTTGCTTTTTTCCCCCCGGAGAGAGAAGTGTAGCCGCTTTTTCCCTAGGCTTCCGTACACACCCTTGAGAAGCCTTCCGTCAGCCAGAAACAAGCCATGAGTTGAAAGAGGCGTTCCACGCAGACCTCCTTCTCAGAGCGAAGCCTGTCACACTTTTCCTTGTGAAGTAAACTAGAGAGATACAAATACTTTCTCAATGATTGCTTTAACAAAAAAGGACTAAATATCCCAATCAGAAAACATAGACTGTAAAGAGGAAGCAAGACCCATCTCTATGCTGCCTACCAGAGAATCACTTCAGACCTAAAAATAAAAGCAGATTGGAAGTAATGGGACACAAAACCATTTATCATGCAAATGGAAGTGAAAAGAAAGTTGGAGTCGTAATATTTTTATGAGACAAAATAAACTGAATTGTGGGGAAGATGGCAGAGTAGAAGGACCCTAAACTCACCTCATCCCACAGATACAACTAGGTAACACTCACACCAGAGTCACCCAGAAATGGACCTTCAGATTTCCCCACAAAACTATACAACTAAATGGAGAGAGGGAATCACATCAAAGATGGTAGGAAGGACAAGGACTCTGTAGGAATCTAAAGCCCATATTTCTGACCACCAGAGGGAGGGAACCACAGTCACAGAGGGGCCAGAAACAAACTACTACACCGGGGAGCCTCTAAAGCGTAGAGACATCCTCATAGCTTATGGCTTTGAAAATCAGAAGGGATGACATTTGTGAGCGTATACAACCAGCAGACTTAAAGCTTGGAACTTTTAAAAATCAGCTGTCTCAGCTCTGAAAGAGCACAGAAGGTGATAGGAAGCTGAGATCTGTCCTTAAAGATTAAGCAGAGCAAAGAGTGTGGAGAAGCTTGGGTGAAGCAGGTTGAAAGGTGCTTGAGGATTAAACAAGGGAGACATAGTTCCTGAACTCAGAGTTTGCTAAGGGACTTGTCCAGGAACAAAGGAGCTGGCATGTGCCATTTCCCTCTACGGCCCCTCATTATAAACACACACCTACCTGCAAGACCAAGCACAATCTAGCAATCACTAACTTGCATAAACCATGGCCCATCCCCACACCTACCACACCTGCTTCAGTCCCAGTGCTGTGGATACCCTCCCTGATAAGACCCACACAATCCTTGACAACAATATGTCTCCCCATCACCCACAGAACACGCATGCATCTTGTTAAAACAGCACACCCCATGTGTTGTGCACAATGACACAGTCCAGATCCAGTCTCTGTTGTTGCTATGCATTACCTTCAGAGGAGAACCAGCATCACCAAGTGAAAAATGTATGTTCTGCCCCGTATTTTCAAGAACAAGCAATATATCTGACCTTCCTAACAGAGAGATATTCTCTGAGAAGTAGGCCAAATGAGCAGACAGAGGACTATGTCCTAAACGAAAGAAGAGGACAAAGCCACAGCAAGAGACCTAAACAAAATGGATATAAGGAACATGCCTGACAGAAAATTTAAGATAACAATTATAAAGATACTCACTGGGGAAATGAAAAGAGGGAGGACATCAGAAGGGGGAACATCATTGAGACTCTTAACAAAGAGATATGAAAGAAATAATCAGAGATGTGGAACACAAGAAATGAAATGAAGAATATACTAGATAGAATAATTAGCAGGATGGACGAAGCAGAGGAACAAATTAATGAACTAGAAGACAGTAATGGAAAGTAATCAAGCGGAACAAATGAGAGGAAAAAGAAGTATGCAAAAATGAGAAGAGACTTAGGGAATTCAGTGACTCCATCCAGTGTAACAACACCCACATGAGAGGGATCCCAGAAGGTGAAAAGGGGGAAAAGGGGGCAGAAAATCTATTTGACCAAAGAAGAGCTGAAAACTTAACCTAATCTGGTGAAGGAAACCTATACAAATCCATAAGGCATAGAGATCCCCTCCGACAAAATCAACCTAAGGAGGTCCACATCAAGATACATAGTAATCAAAATGGGAAAAGGTAGTGATAAAGAAAAAACATTTAAAGCAGCAAGATAAAAGAAGACAGGTAACATGCAAGGGAAAGCCCATAAAGCTATCAGAAGAGTTTTCAGCAGAAACTATGCAGGACAGAAGAAAGTGGCGTTAAATATTCAAAGTGATGAAGGAGAAAAATCTGCAGCAAGGAATAATTTATCCAGCAAGCCTATCCTTCAGAAAAGAAGGGGAGAAAAAGAGTTTCTTAGCCACACAAACTAAAAGAGTTCATGACCACTAAATTAACTACAAAAAATATTGAAGGGGACACTATGAGTGGAAAAAAATCGTAAGTGAGAGTATGACAATAATGAATCAAGGAAGCAGTAAAAATAAGTATTTCTGTAAAAATCAGTTAAGGGATTCACAAAATAAAAGTATGTAAAATATGAAAACATATACCCTAACACATGAGGAGGAGTCAACAGTGGGTTTGAACTTAAACAGCATTCAACTTAATATGGACTGAAAAGGCTATATATAATCCAGGGGGTCACCACAAACCCAAACCTCTAATACACATGCAAAAGATAAAGGGAAAGAAATCCAAGAATATCATTAAAGAAAACGAGCAAACCATGAGAGAGAGAGCAAGAGAAGAAAGGATCAGAGAAAAACTACACAAAAAACTATGAAACAAGTAACAAAACATCAATAAATACATGTCTAATGATAATTAGTTTGAATGTAAATGGACTAAACGCTCCAAGCAAAAGAGCATGACAGAGTTTGTATATATATATAAAAGATTTCACACCTAAAGACACCTGCAGATGGAAATTAAGAGATGGAGAAACATTAATCATGCAAGTGGATGTCAAAAGAAGTCAGAGTAGCAATCCTTATATCAGACAAAATAGACTTTTTTAACATTGAAATTGAATTAGCCAACATAGAGTACACCAGTAGTTTCAAATGTAGCGTTCCACAATTCATCAGTTGTGTATAACACCCAGTGTTCATCACATCGCATGCATTCCTTAATGCCCATCACACAGTTACTCCATCTCCCCACCCACCTTTCCTCCAGCAACCCTCAGTTTGTTTCCAGTAGTTAGGAACCTGTCATGGATTTTCTTCCTCTCTGGTTTCTTCGCATTCATTTTCCCTCCCTTCCCCTATGATCCTCTGTGCTGTTCCTTCTATTCCACATATGAGTAAAACCATATAATAATTGTTTTTCTCTGACTGACTTATTTTGCTCAGCATAATACCCTCCAGTGCCTTCCACATCGATATGCTAAATATTGATCCTTTCTGATGGCTGAGTCACATTCCTTTGTATATGAATATACCATGTTTTCTTTATCTATTTATCTGTCGATGGATGTCTTGGTTCCTTCCACGGTTTGGCTATTGTGGACAATGTCGCTATAAACATTTGGGGTGCAGTTGCCCCTTCAGATCACTACATTTGTAGCTTTGGGGTAAATAAAATTGCTGGGGTGTAAGGGAGCTCTGTTTTAACTTCTTGAGGAACCTCCATATTGTTTTCCAAAGTGGCTGTACCAGTTTTCATTCCCACTTAGAAGTGTAAGAGAGTTCCCCTTTCTCCTCACCAACATTTGTTATTTCTTCGCTTGTTAATTTTTGCAATTCTGACTGGTGTGAAGTGGTATCTCATTGTCATTTGGATTTCTTTTTCCCCTTGCCAAGTGCTGTTGAGCAGTTTCTCATATGTCTGTTGGCCCTTTGTGTGTCTTCTTTGGAGAAATACCTGTTCATATCTTCTGCCCATTTCTTGACTCGCTTATTTGTTTTTTGGGTGTTGAGTTTGGGTGTTGAACGGTAGTAAAGCGTACGGCACTTTCATGATGCTTCCACACCCACTTTTGGAAATGCTTCTCTCTCAAGGATACCTGAAGATGTTAGTGGAGAGTTGCCGTATACGCAGACTTGCTTTTCCCAGGTGAGTGCATGGCACATTCCTTATTCACTCACGCGCGCGCGCGCGCACACACACACACACACACACACACACACAGAGAGTTGAACATGTTTCTGTCTCGTCAGGAATGGAGGTGTTCGTTGAGAGACGGTTTCTCGCCAATGCTTTTGGGTGCTTGCCCTTTTCCCCCCGGAGAGTGAAGTGTATGCGCTTTTTCCGTAGGCTTCAGTACACACTCTTGAGAAGCCTTCCGTCAGTCAGAAACAGGCCGTGAGTTGAAAGAGGCGTTCCACACAGACCTCCTTCTCAGAGCGAAGCCTGTCACACTTTTCCTTGGGCCTCCACACGCACTTTAGAAAAACTTACTCCGGGAAGCTGTGAGTTGAACGACGGGTTTCCTACAGCGGTTTTCCGTGGGGGTAAGGATATATGGCACTTGGCCTTAGGCTTCCAAGCACACATTGGAAACGGCTTCTCTCTTCGTGAAACAAGATGTGCGCTGAACGTTGCGTTCTGCGCAGGCTTGCTTTTCACACATCAGCCGATGGTACTTTCCCTAGGCTTCCACACGCGCAGTGAGTATCCCTTCCCTAAACCTGAACCAAGACGCGGGGGAAAGCTGCCTTCTACACCACCTTCTTTTCCGAGTTTCGTATAGAACCCTTGCGTTGTGCTTCCACATCCACTTTTGTCACTGCTTCGATATATCCTCCGGAGAGGGGTTCGCTTGAAAGACGGTCTCCCTCCGTCACGCTTTCAAGGAGTTAAGGATAGGGCACTCTCCTTATGCTTGCACACGTCCACTTGCAATCTCGACTGACTTCATGACCCCGTCCATATGCTACGCTGAAAGTCCCATTGCGCGCGGCCTTGTTTCTAAGAGATGAGGACAGGGCACGGCACGTTCCTTGTGCTTCCACCACGACTATATAAAAGGCTCCCGTCTCCAAGGCAAAGGATGTCAGGTGCAAGACGGCTTCGCAAAAGCGAGGTTGCCTCTTAGAGGGCGGTCTACGGCGCTCTGCTGACGCTTCCACGCCTACATATGCAAACGCTTCTGGGCTCACGAAAGAAGACGTCCGTTGAAAGCTGCCTTGTACCCCGACGCGTTTCTCGGAGTTAGGTCCAGGGAACGGTCCCTGTGCGATCACACGCAGCCTTGAGATGGCTCAGCTCTTTTCGATCGTCAGGGAGGACGTTTCTCGGAGTTAGGTCCAGGGAAAGGTAGTAAAGCGTACGGCACTTTCATGATGCTTCCACACCCACTTTTGGAAATGCTTCTCTCTCCAGGATACCTGAAGATGCTAGTGGCGAGTCGCCGTAGACGCAGACTTGCTTTTCCCAGGTCAGTACATGGCACTCTCCTTATTCACTCACGCACGCGCGCGCGCGCGTGCCCTCACACAGACACACACACACACACACACACACACACACACACACACACACACACACAGAGTTGAACCTGTTTCTGTCTCGTCAGGAAAGAAGGTGATCGTTGAGAGACGGTTTCTCGCCGATGCTTTTGGGTTCTTGCTTTTTTCCCCCCGGAGAGAGAAGTGTAGCCGCTTTTTCCCTAGGCTTCCGTACACACCCTTGAGAAGCCTTCCGTCAGCCAGAAACAAGCCATGAGTTGAAAGAGGCGTTCCACGCAGACCTCCTTCTCAGAGCGAAGCCTGTCACACTTTTCCTTGTGAAGTAAACTAGAGAGATACAAATACTTTCTCAATGATTGCTTTAACAAAAAAGGACTAAATATCCCAATCAGAAAACATAGACTGTAAAGAGGAAGCAAGACCCATCTCTATGCTGCCTAGCAGAGAATCACTTCAGACCTAAAAATAAAAGCAGATTGGAAGTAATGGGACACAAAACCATTTATCATGCAAATGGAAGTGAAAAGAAAGTTGGAGTCGTAATATTTTTATGAGACAAAATAAACTGAATTGTGGGGAAGATGGCAGAGTAGAAGGACCCTAAACTCACCTCATCCCACAGATACAACTAGGTAACACTCACACCAGAGTCACCCAGAAATGGACCTTCAGATTTCCCCACAAAACTATACAACTAAATGGAGAGAGGGAATCACATCAAAGATGGTAGGAAGGACAAGGACTCTGTAGGAATCTAAAGCCCATATTTCTGACCACCAGAGGGAGGGAACCACAGTCACAGAGGGGCCAGAAACAAACTACTACACCGGGGAGCCTCTAAAGCGTAGAGACATCCTCATAGCTTATGGCTTTGAAAATCAGAAGGGATGACATTTGTGAGCGTATACAACCAGCAGACTTAAAGCTTGGAACTTTTAAAAATCAGCTGTCTCAGCTCTGAGAGAGCACAGAAGGTGATAGGAAGCTGAGATCTGTCCTTAAAGATTAAGCAGAGCAAAGAGTGTGGAGAAGCTTGGGTGAAGCAGGTTGAAAGGTGCTTGAGGATTAAACAAGGGAGACATAGTTCCTGAACTCAGAGTTTGCTAAGGGACTTGTCCAGGAACAAAGGAGCTGGCAGGTGCCATTTCCCTCTACGGCCCCTCATTATAAACACACACCTACCTGCAAGACCAAGCACAATCTAGCAATCACTAACTTGCATAAACCATGGCCCATCCCCACACCTACCACACCTGCTTCAGTCCCAGTGCTGTGGATACCCTCCCTGATAAGACCCACACAATCCTTGACAACAATATGTCTCCCCATCACCCACAGAACACGCATGCGTCTTGTTAAAACAGCACACCCCATGTGTTGTGCACAATGACACAGTCCAGATCCAGTCTCTGTTGTTCCTATGCATTACCTTCAGAGGAGAACCAGCATCACCAAGTGAAAAATGTATGTTCTGCCCCGTATTTTCAAGAACAAGCAATATATCTGACCTTCCTAACAGAGAGATATTCTCTGAGAAGTAGGCCAAATGAGCAGACAGAGGACTATGTCCTAAATGAAAGAAGAGGACAAAGCCACAGCAAGAGACCTAAACAAAATGGATATAAGGAACATGCCTGACAGAAAATTTAAGATAACAATTATAAAGATACTCACTGGGGAAATGAAAAGAGGGAGGACATCAGAAGGGGGAACATCATTGAGACTCTTAACAAAGAGATATGAAAGAAATAATCAGAGATGTGGAACACAAGAAATGAAATGAAGAATATACTAGATAGAATAATTAGCAGGATGGACGAAGCAGAGGAACAAATTAATGAACTAGAAGACAGTAATGGAAAGTAATCAAGCGGAACAAATGAGAGGAAAAAGAAGTATGCAAAAATGAGAAGAGACTTAGGGAATTCAGTGACTCCATCCAGTGTAACAACACCCACATGAGAGGGATCCCAGAAGGTGAAAAGGGGGAAAAGGGGGCAGAAAATCTATTTGACCAAAGAAGAGCTGAAAACTTAACCTAATCTGGTGAAGGAAACCTATACAAATCCATAAGGCATAGAGATCCCCTCCGACAAAATCAACCTAAGGAGGTCCACATCAAGATACATAGTAATCAAAATGGGAAAAGGTAGTGATAAAGAAAAAACATTTAAAGCAGCAAGATAAAAGAAGACAGGTAACATGCAAGGGAAAGCCCATAAAGCTATCAGCTGAGTTTTCAGCAGAAACTATGCAGGACAGAAGAAAGTGGCGTTAAATATTCAAAGTGCTGAAGGAGAAAAATCTGCAGCAAGGAATATTTTATCCAGCAAGCCTATCCTTCAGAAAAGAAGGGGAGAAAAAGAGTTTCTTAGCCACACAAACTAAAAGAGTTCATGACCACTAAATTAACTACAAAAAATATTGAAGGGGACACTATGAGTGGAAAAAAATCGTAAGTGAGAGTATGACAATAATGAATCAAGGAAGCAGTAAAAATAAGTATTTCTGTAAAAATCAGTTAAGGGATTCACAAAATAAAAGTATGTAAAATATGAAAACATATACCCTAACACATGAGGAGGAGTCAACAGTGGGTTTGAACTTAAACAGCATTCAACTTAATATGGACTGAAAAGGCTATATATAATCCAGGGGGTCACCACAAACCCAAACCTCTAATACACATGCAAAAGATAAAGGGAAAGAAATCCAAGAATATCATTAAAGAAAACGAGCAAACCATGAGAGAGAGAGCAAGAGAAGAAAGGATCAGAGAAAAACTACACAAAAAACTATGAAACAAGTAACAAAACATCAATAAATACATGTCTAATGATAATTAGTTTGAATGTAAATGGACTAAATGCTCCAAGCAAAAGAGCATGACAGAGTTTGTATATATATATAAAAGATTTCACACCTAAAGACACCTGCAGATGGAAATTAAGAGATGGAGAAACATTAATCATGCAAGTGGATGTCAAGAGAAGTCAGAGTAGCAATCCTTATATCAGACAAAATAGACTTTTTTAACATTGAAATTGAATTAGCCAACATAGAGTACACCAGTAATTTCAAATGTAGCGTTCCACAATTCATCAGTTGTGTATAACACCCAGTGTTCATCACATCACATGCATTCCTTAATGCCCATCACACAGTTACTCCATCTCCCCACCCACCTTTCCTCCAGCAACCCTCAGTTTGTTTCCAATAGTTGGGAACCTGTCATGGATTTTCTTCCTCTCTGGTTTCTTCGCATTCATTTTCCCTCCCTTCCCCTATGATCCTCTGTGCTGTTCCTTCTATTCCACATATGAGTAAAACCATATAATAATTGTTTTTCTCTGACTGACTTATTTTGCTCAGCATAATACCGTCCAGTGCCTTCCACATCGATATGCTAAATATTGATCCTTTCTGATGGCTGAGTCATATTCCATTGTATATGTATATACCATGTTTTCTTTATCCATTTATCTGTCGATGGATGTCTTGGTTCCTTCCACGGTTTGGCTATTGTGGACAATGTCGCTATAAACATTCGGGGTGCAGTTGCCCCTTCAGATCACTACATTTGTAGCTTTGGGGTAAATAAAATTGCTGGGTTGTAAGGGAGCTCTCTTTTAAGTTCTTGAGGAACCTCCATATTGTTTTCCAAAGTGGCTGTACCAGTTTTCATTCCCACTTAGAAGTGTAAGAGAGTTCCCCTTTCTCCTCACCAACATTTGTTTTTTCTTCGCTTGTTAATTTTTGCAATTCTGACTGGTGTGAAGTGGTATGTCATTGTCATTTGGATTTCTTTTTCCCCATGCCAAGTGATGTTGAGCAGTTTGTCATATGTCTGTTGGCCATTTGTGTGTCTTCTTTGGAGAAATATCTGTTCATATCTTCTGCCCATTTCTTGACTCGCTTATTTGTTTTTTGGGTGTTGAGTTTGGGTGTTGAACTGTAGTAAAGCGTACGGCACTTTCATGATGCTTCCACACCCACTTTTGGAAATGCTTCTCTCTCAAGGATACCTGAAGATGTTAGTGGAGAGTTGTCGTATACGCAGACTTGCTTTTCCCAGGTGAGTGCATGGCACATTCCTTATTCACTCACGCGCGCGCGCGCGCGCACACACACACACACACACACACACACACACACAGAGTTGAACATGTTTCTGTCTCGTCAGGAAAGGAGATGTTCGTTGAGAGACGGTTTCTCGCCAATGCTTTTGGGTGCTTGCCCTTTTCCCCCCGGAGAGTGAAGTGTATGCGCTTTTTGCCTAGGCTTCCGTACACACCCTTGAGAAGCCTTCCCTCAGCCAGAAACAAGCCGTGAGTTGAAAGAGGCGTTCCACACAGACCTCCTTCTCAGAGCGAAGCCTGTCACACTTTTCCTTGGGCCTCCACACGCACTTTAGAAAAACTTCCTCCGGGAAGCTATGAGTTGAAGGATGGGTTTCCTACAGCGGTTTTCTGTGGGGGTAAGGATATATGGCACTTGGCCTTAGGCTTCCACGCACACATTGGAAACGGCTTCTTTCTTTGTGAAACAAGATTTGCGCTGAACGTTGCGTTCTGCGCAGGCTTGCTTTTCACACATCAGCCGATGGTACTTTCCCTAGGCTTCCACACGCGCAGTGAGTATCCCTTCCCTAAACCTGAACCAAGACGCGGGGGAAAGCTGCCTTCTACACCACCTTCTTTTCCGAGTTTCGTATAGAACCCTTGCGTTGTGCTTCCACATCCACTTTTGTCACTGCTTCGATATATCCTCCGGAGAGGGGTTCGCTTGAAAGACGGTCTCCCTCCGTCACGCTTTCAAGGAGTTAAGGATAGGGCACTCTCCTTATGCTTGCACACGTCCACTTGCAATCTCGACTGACTTCATGACCCCGTCCATATGCTACGCTGAAAGTCCCATTGCGCGCGGCCTTGTTTCTAAGAGATGAGGACAGGGCACGGCACGTTCCTTGTGCTTCCACCACGACTATATAAAAGGCTCCCGTCTCCAAGGCAAAGGATGTCAGGTGCAAGACGGCTTCGCAAAAGCGAGGTTGCCTCTTAGAGGGCGGTCTACGGCGCTCTGCTGACGCTTCCACGCCTACATATGCAAACGCTTCTGGGCTCACGAAAGAAGACGTCCGTTGAAAGCTGCCTTGTACCCCGACGCGTTTCTCGGAGTTAGGTCCAGGGAACGGTCCCTGTGCGATCACACGCAGCCTTGAGATGGCTCAGCTCTTTTCGATCGTCAGGGAGGACGTTTCTCGGAGTTAGGTCCAGGGAAAGGTAGTAAAGCGTACGGCACTTTCATGATGCTTCCACACCCACTTTTGGAAATGCTTCTCTCTCCAGGATACCTGAAGATGCTAGTGGCGAGTCGCCGTAGACGCAGACTTGCTTTTCCCAGGTCAGTACATGGCACTCTCCTTATTCACTCACGCACGCGTGCGCGCGCGTGCCCTCACACACACACACACACACACACACACACACACACACACACACACACACAGAGTTGAACATGTTTCTGTCTCGTCAGGAAAGAAGGTGATCGTTGAGAGACGGTTTCTCGCCGATGCTTTTGGGTTCTTGCTTTTTTCCCCCCGGAGAGAGAAGTGTAGCCGCTTTTTCCCTAGGCTTCCGTACACACCCTTGAGAAGCCTTCCGTCAGCCAGAAACAAGCCATGAGTTGAAAGAGGCGTTCCACGCAGACCTCCTTCTCAGAGCGAAGCCTGTCACACTTTTCCTTGTGAAGTAAACTAGAGAGATACA
This sequence comes from Eumetopias jubatus, assembly GCF_037043125.1. NCBI lineage: Eukaryota > Metazoa > Chordata > Mammalia > Carnivora > Otariidae > Eumetopias > Eumetopias jubatus. The sequence continues at coordinate 1,486,438 of NW_028274844.1, forward strand.
AATATTTTCTCAATGATTGCTTTAACAAAAAAGGACTAAATATCCCAATCAGAAAACATAGACTGTAAAGAGGAAGCAAGACCCATCTCTATGCTGCCTACCAGAGAATCACTTCAGACCTAAAAATAAAAGCAGATTGGAAGTAATGGGACACAAAACCATTTATCATGCAAATGGAAGTGAAAAGAAAGTTGGAGTCGTAATATTTTTATGAGACAAAATAAACTGAATTGTGGGGAAGATGGCAGAGTAGAAGGACCCTAAACTCACCTCATCCCACAGATACAACTAGGTAACACTCACACCAGAGTCACCCAGAAATGGACCTTCAGATTTCCCCACAAAACTATACAACTAAATGGAGAGAGGGAATCACATCAAAGATGGTAGGAAGGACAAGGACTCTGTAGGAATCTAAAGCCCATATTTCTGACCACCAGAGGGAGGGAACCACAGTCACAGAGGGGCCAGAAACAAACTACTACACCGGGGAGCCTCTAAAGCGTAGAGACATCCTCATAGCTTATGGCTTTGAAAATCAGAAGGGATGACATTTGTGAGCGTATACAACCAGCAGACTTAAAGCTTGGAACTTTTAAAAATCAGCTGTCTCAGCTCTGAGAGAGCACAGAAGGTGATAGGAAGCTGAGATCTGTCCTTAAAGATTAAGCAGAGCAAAGAGTGTGGAGAAGCTTGGGTGAAGCAGGTTGAAAGGTGCTTGAGGATTAAACAAGGGAGACATAGTTCCTGAACTCAGAGTTTGCTAAGGGACTTGTCCAGGAACAAAGGAGCTGGCAGGTGCCATTTCCCTCTACGGCCCCTCATTATAAACACACACCTACCTGCAAGACCAAGCACAATCTAGCAATCACTAACTTGCATAAACCATGGCCCATCCCCACACCTACCACACCTGCTTCAGTCCCAGTGCTGTGGATACCCTCCCTGATAAGACCCACACAATCCTTGACAACAATATGTCTCCCCATCACCCACAGAACACGCATGCATCTTGTTAAAACAGCACACCCCATGTGTTGTGCACAATGACACAGTCCAGATCCAGTCTCTGTTGTTGCTATGCATTACCTTCAGAGGAGAACCAGCATCACCAAGTGAAAAATGTATGTTCTGCCCCGTATTTTCAAGAACAAGCAATATATCTGACCTTCCTAACAGAGAGATATTCTCTGAGAAGTAGGCCAAATGAGCAGACAGAGGACTATGTCCTAAACGAAAGAAGAGGACAAAGCCACAGCAAGAGACCTAAACAAAATGGATATAAGGAACATGCCTGACAGAAAATTTAAGATAACAATTATAAAGATACTCACTGGGGAAATGAAAAGAGGGAGGACATCAGAAGGGGGAACATCATTGAGACTCTTAACAAAGAGATATGAAAGAAATAATCAGAGATGTGGAACACAAGAAATGAAATGAAGAATATACTAGATAGAATAATTAGCAGGATGGACGAAGCAGAGGAACAAATTAATGAACTAGAAGACAGTAATGGAAAGTAATCAAGCGGAACAAATGAGAGGAAAAAGAAGTATGCAAAAATGAGAAGAGACTTAGGGAATTCAGTGACTCCATCCAGTGTAACAACACCCACATGAGAGGGATCCCAGAAGGTGAAAAGGGGGAAAAGGGGGCAGAAAATCTATTTGACCAAAGAAGAGCTGAAAACTTAACCTAATCTGGTGAAGGAAACCTATACAAATCCATAAGGCATAGAGATCCCCTCCCACAAAATCAACCTAAGGAGGTCCACATCAAGATACATAGTAATCAAAATGGGAAAAGGTAGTGATAAAGAAAAAACATTTAAAGCAGCAAGATAAAAGAAGACAGGTAACATGCAAGGGAAAGCCCATAAAGCTATCAGCTGAGTTTTCAGCAGAAACTATGCAGGGCAGAAGAAAGTGGCGTTAAATATTCAAAGTGATGAAGGAGAAAAATCTGCAGCAAGGAATAATTTATCCAGCAAGCCTATCCTTCAGAAAAGAAGGGGAGAAAAAGAGTTTCTTAGCCACACAAACTAAAAGAGTTCATGACCACTAAATTAACTACAAAAAATATTCAAGGGGACACTATGAGTGGAAAAAAATCGTAAGTGAGAGTATGACAATAATGAATCAAGGAAGCAGTAAAAATAAGTATTTCTGTAAAAATCAGTTAAGGGATTCACAAAATAAAAGTATGTAAAATATGAAAACATATACCCTAACACATGAGGAGGAGTCAACAGTGGGTTTGAACTTAAACAGCATTCAACTTAATATAGACTGAAAAGGCTATATATAATCCAGGGGGTCACCACAAACCCAAACCTCTAATACACATGCAAAAGATAAAGGGAAAGAAATCCAAGAATATCATTAAAGAAAACGAGCAAACCATGAGAGAGAGAGCAAGAGAAGAAAGGATCAGAGAAAAACTACACAAAAAACTATGAAACAAGTAACAAGACATCAATAAATACATGTCTAATGATAATTAGTTTGAATATAAATGGACTAAACGCTCCAAGCAAAAGAGCATGACAGAGTTTGTATATATATATAAAAGATTTCACACCTAAAGACACCTGCAGATGGAAATTAAGAGATGGAGAAACATTAATCATGCAAGTGGATGTCAAAAGAAGTCAGAGTAGCAATCCTTATATCAGACAAAATAGACTTTTTTAACATTGAAATTGAATTAGCCAACATAGAGTACACCAGTAATTTCAAATGTAGCGTTCCACAATTCATCAGTTGTGTATAACACCCAGTGTTCACCACATCACATGCATTCCTTAATGCCCATCACACAGTTACTCCATCTCCCCACCCACCTTTCCTCCAGCAACCCTCAGTTTGTTTCCAATAGCTGGGAACCTGTCATGGATTTTCTTCCTCTCTGGTTTCTTCGCATTCATTTTCCCTCCCTTCCCCTATGATCCTCTGTGCTGTTCCTTCTATTCCACATATGAGTAAAACCATATAATAATTGTTTTTCTCTGACTGACTTATTTTGCTCAGCATAATACCCTCCAGTGCCATCCACATCGATATGCTAAATATTGATCCTTTCTGATGGCTGAGTCACATTCCTTTGTATATGTATATACCATGTTTTCTTTATCCATTTATCTGTCGATGGATCTCTTGGTTCCTTCCACGGTTTGGCTATTGTGGACAATGTCGCTATAAACATTCGGGGTGCAGTTGCCCCTTCAGATCACTACATTTGTAGCTTTGGGGTAAATAAAATTGCTGGGTTGTAAGGGAGCTCTCTTTTAAGTTCTTGAGGAACCTCCATATTGTTTTCCAAAGTGGCTGTACCAGTTTTCATTCCCACTTAGAAGTGTAAGAGAGTTCCCCTTTCTCCTCACCAACATTTGTTATTTCTTCGCTTGTTAACTTTTGCAATTCTGACTGGTATGAAGTGGTATCTCATTGTCATTTGGATTTCTTTTTCCCCATGCCAAGTGATGTTGAGCAGTTTGTCATATATCTGTTGGCCATTTGTGTGTCTTCTTTGGAGAAATATCTGTTCATATCTTCTGCCCATTTCTTGACTCGCTTATTTGTTTTTTGGGTGTTGAGTTTGGGTATTGAACGGTAGTAAAGCGTACGGCACTTTCATGATGCTTCCACACCCACTTTTGGAAATGCTTCTCTCTCAAGGATACCTGAAGATGTTAGTGGAGAGTTGCCGTATACGCAGACTTGCTTTTCCCAGGTGAGTGCATGGCACATTCCTTATTCACTCACGCGCGCGCGCGCGCGCACACACACACACACACACACACACACACAGAGTTGAACATGTTTCTGTCTCGTCAGGAAAGGAGGTGTTCGTTGAGAGACGGTTTCTCGCCAATGCTTTTGGGTGCTTGCCCTTTTCCCCCCGGAGAGTGAAGTGTATGCGCTTTTTCCGTAGGCTTCAGTACACACTCTTGAGAAGCCTTCCGTCAGTCAGAAACAGGCCGTGAGTTGAAAGAGGCGTTCCACACAGACCTCCTTCTCAGAGCGAAGCCTGTCACACTTTTCCTTGGGCCTCCACACGCACTTTAGAAAAACTTCCTCCGGGAAGCTGTGAGTTGAAGGACGGGTTTCCTACAGCGGTTTTCCGTGGGGGTAAGGATATATGGCACTTGGCCTTAGGCTTCCACGCACACATTGGAAACGGCTTCTCTCTTCGTGAAACAAGATGTGCGCTGAACGTTGCGTTCTGCGCAGGCTTGCTTTTCACACATCAGCCGATGGTACTTTCCCTAGGCTTCCACACGCGCAGTGAGTATCCCTTCCCTAAACCTGAACCAAGACGCGGGGGAAAGCTGCCTTCTACACCACCTTCTTTTCCGAGTTTCGTATAGAACCCTTGCGTTGTGCTTCCACATCCACTTTTGTCACTGCTTCGATATATCCTCCGGAGAGGGGTTCGCTTGAAAGACGGTCTCCCTCCGTCACGCTTTCAAGGAGTTAAGGATAGGGCACTCTCCTTGTGCTTGCACACGTCCACTTGCAATCTCGACTGACTTCATGACCCCGTCCATATGCTACGCTGAAAGTCCCATTGCGCGCGGCCTTGTTTCTAAGAGATGAGGACAGGGCACGGCACGTTCCTTGTGCTTCCACCACGACTATATAAAAGGCTCCCGTCTCCAAGGCAAAGGATGTCAGGTGCAAGACGGCTTCGCAAAAGCGAGGTTGCCTCTTAGAGGGCGGTCTACGGCGCTCTGCTGACGCTTCCACGCCTACATATGCAAACGCTTCTGGGCTCACGAAAGAAGACGTCCGTTGAAAGCTGCCTTGTACCCCGACGCGTTTCTCGGAGTTAGGTCCAGGGAACGGTCCCTGTGCGATCACACGCAGCCTTGAGATGGCTCAGCTCTTTTCGATCGTCAGGGAGGACGTTTCTCGGAGTTAGGTCCAGGGAAAGGTAGTAAAGCGTACGGCACTTTCATGATGCTTCCACACCCACTTTTGGAAATGCTTCTCTCTCCAGGATACCTGAAGATGCTAGTGGCGAGTCGCCGTAGACGCAGACTTGCTTTTCCCAGGTCAGTACATGGCACTCTCCTTATTCACTCACGCACGCGCGCGCGCGCGTGCCCTCACACACACACACACACACACACACACACACACACACACACAGAGTTGAACCTGTTTCTGTCTCGTCAGGAAAGAAGGTGATCGTTGAGAGACGGTTTCTCGCCGATGCTTTTGGGTTCTTGCTTTTTTCCCCCCGGAGAGAGAAGTGTAGCCGCTTTTTCCCTAGGCTTCCGTACACACCCTTGAGAAGCCTTCCGTCAGCCAGAAACAAGCCATGAGTTGAAAGAGGCGTTCCACGCAGACCTCCTTCTCAGAGCGAAGCCTGTCACACTTTTCCTTGTGAAGTAAACTAGAGAGATACAAATACTTTCTCAATGATTGCTTTAACAAAAAAGGACTAAATATCCCAATCAGAAAACATAGACTGTAAAGAGGAAGCAAGACCCATCTCTATGCTGCCTACCAGAGAATCACTTCAGACCTAAAAATAAAAGCAGATTGGAAGTAATGGGACACAAAACCATTTATCATGCAAATGGAAGTGAAAAGAAAGTTGGAGTCGTAATATTTTTATGAGACAAAATAAACTGAATTGTGGGGAAGATGGCAGAGTAGAAGGACCCTAAACTCACCTCATCCCACAGATACAACTAGGTAACACTCACACCAGAGTCACCCAGAAATGGACCTTCAGATTTCCCCACAAAACTATACAACTAAATGGAGAGAGGGAATCACATCAAAGATGGTAGGAAGGACAAGGACTCTGTAGGAATCTAAAGCCCATATTTCTGACCACCAGAGGGAGGGAACCACAGTCACAGAGGGGCCAGAAACAAACTACTACACCGGGGAGCCTCTAAAGCGTAGAGACATCCTCATAGCTTATGGCTTTGAAAATCAGAAGGGATGACATTTGTGAGCGTATACAACCAGCAGACTTAAAGCTTGGAACTTTTAAAAATCAGCTGTCTCAGCTCTGAGAGAGCACAGAAGGTGATAGGAAGCTGAGATCTGTCCTTAAAGATTAAGCAGAGCAAAGAGTGTGGAGAAGCTTGGGTGAAGCAGGTTGAAAGGTGCTTGAGGATTAAACAAGGGAGACATAGTTCCTGAACTCAGAGTTTGCTAAGGGACTTGTCCAGGAACAAAGGAGCTGGCAGGTGCCATTTCCCTCTACGGCCCCTCATTATAAACACACACCTACCTGCAAGACCAAGCACAATCTAGCAATCACTAACTTGCATAAACCATGGCCCATCCCCACACCTACCACACCTGCTTCAGTCCCAGTGCTGTGGATACCCTCCCTGATAAGACCCACACAATCCTTGACAACAATATGTCTCCCCATCACCCACAGAACACGCATGCATCTTGTTAAAACAGCACACCCCATGTGTTGTGCACAATGACACAGTCCAGATCCAGTCTCTGTTGTTGCTATGCATTACCTTCAGAGGAGAACCAGCATCACCAAGTGAAAAATGTATGTTCTGCCCCGTATTTTCAAGAACAAGCAATATATCTGACCTTCCTAACAGAGAGATATTCTCTGAGAAGTAGGCCAAATGAGCAGACAGAGGACTATGTCCTAAACGAAAGAAGAGGACAAAGCCACAGCAAGAGACCTAAACAAAATGGATATAAGGAACATGCCTGACAGAAAATTTAAGATAACAATTATAAAGATACTCACTGGGGAAATGAAAAGAGGGAGGACATCAGAAGGGGGAACATCATTGAGACTCTTAACAAAGAGATATGAAAGAAATAATCAGAGATGTGGAACACAAGAAATGAAATGAAGAATATACTAGATAGAATAATTAGCAGGATGGACGAAGCAGAGGAACAAATTAATGAACTAGAAGACAGTAATGGAAAGTAATCAAGCGGAACAAATGAGAGGAAAAAGAAGTATGCAAAAATGAGAAGAGACTTAGGGAATTCAGTGACTCCATCCAGTGTAACAACACCCACATGAGAGGGATCCCAGAAGGTGAAAAGGGGGAAAAGGGGGCAGAAAATCTATTTGACCAAAGAAGAGCTGAAAACTTAACCTAATCTGGTGAAGGAAACCTATACAAATCCATAAGGCATAGAGATCCCCTCCGACAAAATCAACCTAAGGAGGTCCACATCAAGATACATAGTAATCAAAATGGGAAAAGGTAGTGATAAAGAAAAAACATTTAAAGCAGCAAGATAAAAGAAGACAGGTAACATGCAAGGGAAAGCCCATAAAGCTATCAGCAGAGTTTTCAGCAGAAACTATGCAGGACAGAAGAAAGTGGCGTTAAATATTCAAAGTGATGAAGGAGAAAAATCTGCAGCAAGGAATAATTTATCCAGCAAGCCTATCCTTCAGAAAAGAAGGGGAGAAAAAGAGTTTCTTAGCCACACAAACTAAAAGAGTTCATGACCACTAAATTAACTACAAAAAATATTGAAGGGGACACTATGAGTGGAAAAAAATCGTAAGTGAGAGTATGACAATAATGAATCAAGGAAGCAGTAAAAATAAGTATTTCTGTAAAAATCAGTTAAGGGATTCACAAAATAAAAGTATGTAAAATATGAAAACATATACCCTAACACATGAGGAGGAGTCAACAGTGGGTTTGAACTTAAACAGCATTCAACTTAATATGGACTGAAAAGGCTATATATAATCCAGGGGGTCACCACAAACCCAAACCTCTAATACACATGCAAAAGATAAAGGGAAAGAAATCCAAGAATATCATTAAAGAAAACGAGCAAACCATGAGAGAGAGAGCAAGAGAAGAAAGGATCAGAGAAAAACTACACAAAAAACTATGAAACAAGTAACAAAACATCAATAAATACATGTCTAATGATAATTAGTTTGAATGTAAATGGACTAAACGCTCCAAGCAAAAGAGCATGACAGAGTTTGTATATATATATAAAAGATTTCACACCTAAAGACACCTGCAGATGGAAATTAAGAGATGGAGAAACATTAATCATGCAAGTGGATGTCAAAAGAAGTCAGAGTAGCAATCCTTATATCAGACAAAATAGACTTTTTTAACATTGAAATTGAATTAGCCAACATAGAGTACACCAGTAGTTTCAAATGTAGCGTTCCACAATTCATCAGTTGTGTATAACACCCAGTGTTCATCACATCGCATGCATTCCTTAATGCCCATCACACAGTTACTCCATCTCCCCACCCACCTTTCCTCCAGCAACCCTCAGTTTGTTTCCAGTAGTTAGGAACCTGTCATGGATTTTCTTCCTCTCTGGTTTCTTCGCATTCATTTTCCCTCCCTTCCCCTATGATCCTCTGTGCTGTTCCTTCTATTCCACATATGAGTAAAACCATATAATAATTGTTTTTCTCTGACTGACTTATTTTGCTCAGCATAATACCCTCCAGTGCCTTCCACATCGATATGCTAAATATTGATCCTTTCTGATGGCTGAGTCACATTCCTTTGTATATGTATATACCATGTTTTCTTTATCTATTTATCTGTCGATGGATGTCTTGGTTCCTTCCACGGTTTGGCTATTGTGGACAATGTCGCTATAAACATTTGGGGTGCAGTTGCCCCTTCAGATCACTACATTTGTAGCTTTGGGGTAAATAAAATTGCTGGGGTGTAAGGGAGCTCTGTTTTAACTTCTTGAGGAACCTCCATATTGTTTTCCAAAGTGGCTGTACCAGTTTTCATTCCCACTTAGAAGTGTAAGAGAGTTCCCCTTTCTCCTCACCAACATTTGTTATTTCTTCGCTTGTTAATTTTTGCAATTCTGACTGGTGTGAAGTGGTATCTCATTGTCATTTGGATTTCTTTTTCCCCTTGCCAAGTGCTGTTGAGCAGTTTCTCATATGTCTGTTGGCCCTTTGTGTGTCTTCTTTGGAGAAATACCTGTTCATATCTTCTGCCCATTTCTTGACTCGCTTATTTGTTTTTTGGGTGTTGAGTTTGGGTGTTGAACGGTAGTAAAGCGTACGGCACTTTCATGATGCTTCCACACCCACTTTTGGAAATGCTTCTCTCTCAAGGATACCTGAAGATGTTAGTGGAGAGTTGCCGTATACGCAGACTTGCTTTTCCCAGGTGAGTGCATGGCACATTCCTTATTCACTCACGCGCGCGCGCGCGCGCACACACACACACACACACACACAGAGAGTTGAACATGTTTCTGTCTCGTCAGGAATGGAGGTGTTCGTTGAGAGACGGTTTCTCGCCAATGCTTTTGGGTGCTAGCCCTTTTCCCCCCGGAGAGTGAAGTGTATGCGCTTTTTCCGTAGGCTTCAGTACACACTCTTGAGAAGCCTTCCGTCAGTCAGAAACAGGCCGTGAGTTGAAAGAGGCGTTCCACACAGACCTCCTTCTCAGAGCGAAGCCTGTCACACTTTTCCTTGGGCCTCCACACGCACTTTAGAAAAACTTACTCCGGGAAGCTGTGAGTTGAACGACGGGTTTCCTACAGCGGTTTTCCGTGGGGGTAAGGATATATGGCACTTGGCCTTAGGCTTCCAAGCACACATTGGAAACGGCTTCTCTCTTCGTGAAACAAGATGTGCGCTGAACGTTGCGTTCTGCGCAGGCTTGCTTTTCACACATCAGCCGATGGTACTTTCCCTAGGCTTCCACACGCGCAGTGAGTATCCCTTCCCTAAACCTGAACCAAGACGCGGGGGAAAGCTGCCTTCTACACCACCTTCTTTTCCGAGTTTCGTATAGAACCCTTGCGTTGTGCTTCCACATCCACTTTTGTCACTGCTTCGATATATCCTCCGGAGAGGGGTTCGCTTGAAAGACGGTCTCCCTCCGTCACGCTTTCAAGGAGTTAAGGATAGGGCACTCTCCTTATGCTTGCACACGTCCACTTGCAATCTCGACTGACTTCATGACCCCGTCCATATGCTACGCTGAAAGTCCCATTGCGCGCGGCCTTGTTTCTAAGAGATGAGGACAGGGCACGGCACGTTCCTTGTGCTTCCACCACGACTATATAAAAGGCTCCCGTCTCCAAGGCAAAGGATGTCATGTGCAAGACGGCTTCGCAAAAGCGAGGTTGCCTCTTAGAGGGCGGTCAACGGCGCTCTGCTGACGCTTCCACGCCTACATATGCAAACGCTTCTGGGCTCACGAAAGAAGACGTCCGTTGAAAGCTGCCTTGTACCCCGACGCGTTTCTCGGAGTTAGGTCCAGGGAACGGTCCCTGTGCGATCACACGCAGCCTTGAGATGGCTCAGCTCTTTTCGATCGTCAGGGAGGACGTTTCTCGGAGTTAGGTCCAGGGAAAGGTAGTAAAGCGTACGGCACTTTCATGATGCTTCCACACCCACTTTTGGAAATGCTTCTCTCTCCAGGATACCTGAAGATGCTAGTGGCGAGTCGCCGTAGACGCAGACTTGCTTTTCCCAGGTCAGTACATGGCACTCTCCTTATTCACTCACGCACGCGCGCGCGCGCGTGCCCTCACACAGACACAGACACACACACACACACACACACACACACACACACACACACACACACAGAGTTGAACCTGTTTCTGTCTCGTCAGGAAAGAAGGTGATCGTTGAGAGACGGTTTCTCGCCGATGCTTTTGGGTTCTTGCTTTTTTCCCCCCGGAGAGAGAAGTGTAGCCGCTTTTTCCCTAGGCTTCCGTACACACCCTTGAGAAGCCTTCCGTCAGCCAGAAACAAGCCATGAGTTGAAAGAGGCGTTCCACGCAGACCTCCTTCTCAGAGCGAAGCCTGTCACACTTTTCCTTGTGAAGTAAACTAGAGAGATACAAATACTTTCTCAATGATTGCTTTAACAAAAAAGGACTAAATATCCCAATCAGAAAACATAGACTGTAAAGAGGAAGCAAGACCCATCTCTATGCTGCCTACCAGAGAATCACTTCAGACCTAAAAATAAAAGCAGATTGGAAGTAATGGGACACAAAACCATTTATCATGCAAATGGAAGTGAGAAGAAAGTTGGAGTCGTAATATTTTTATGAGACAAAATAAACTCAATTGTGGGGAAGATGGCAGAGTAGAAGGACCCTAAACTCACCTCATCCCACAGATACAACTAGGTAACACTCACACCAGAGTCACCCAGAAATGGACCTTCAGATTTCCCCACAAAACTATACAACTAAATGGAGAGAGGGAATCACATTAAAGATGGTAGGAAGGACAAGGACTCTGTAGGAATCTAAAGCCCATATTTCTGACCACCAGAGGGAGGGAACCACAGTCACAGAGGGGCCAGAAACAAACTACTACACCGGGGAGCCTCTAAAGCGTAGAGACATCCTCATAGCTTATGGCTTTGAAAATCAGAAGGGATGACATTTGTGAGCGTATACAACCAGCAGACTTAAAGCTTGGAACTTTTAAAAATCAGCTGTCTCAGCTCTGAGAGAGCACAGAAGGTGATAGGAAGCTGAGATCTGTCCTTAAAGATTAAGCAGAACAAAGAGTGTGGAGAAGCTTGGGTGAAGCAGGTTGAAAGGTGCTTGAGGATTAAACAAGGGAGACATAGTTCCTGAACTCAGAGTTTGCTAAGGGACTTGTCCAGGAACAAAGGAGCTGGCAGGTGCCATTTCCCTCTACGGCCCCTCATTATAAACACACACCTACCTGCAAGACCAAGCACAATCTAGCAATCACTAACTTGCATAAACCATGGCCCATCCCCACACCTACCACACCTGCTTCAGTCCCAGTGCTGTGGATACCCTCCCTGATAAGACCCACACAATCCTTGACAACAATATGTCTCCCCATCACCCACAGAACACGCATGCGTCTTGTTAAAACAGCACACCCCATGTGTTGTGCACAATGACACAGTCCAGATCCAGTCTCTGTTGTTGCTATGCATTACCTTCAGAGGAGAACCAGCATCACCAAGTGAAAAATGTATGTTCTGCCCCGTATTTTCAAGAACAAGCAATATATCTGACCTTCCTAACAGAGAGATATTCTCTGAGAAGTAGGCCAAATGAGCAGACAGAGGACTATGTCCTAAATGAAAGAAGAGGACAAAGCCACAGCAAGAGACCTAAACAAAATGGATATAAGGAACATGCCTGACAGAAAATTTAAGATAACAATTATAAAGATACTCACTGGGGAAATGAAAAGAGGGAGGACATCAGAAGGGGGAACATCATTGAGACTCTTAACAAAGAGATATGAAAGAAATAATCAGAGATGTGGAACACAAGAAATGAAATGAAGAATATACTAGATAGAATAATTAGCAGGATGGACGAAGCAGAGGAACAAATTAATGAACTAGAAGACAGTAATGGAAAGTAATCAAGCGGAACAAATGAGAGGAAAAAGAAGTATGCAAAAATGAGAAGAGACTTAGGGAATTCAGTGACTCCATCCAGTGTAACAACACCCACATGAGAGGGATCCCAGAAGGTGAAAAGGGGGAAAAGGGGGCAGAAAATCTATTTGACCAAAGAAGAGCTGAAAACTTAACCTAATCTGGTGAAGGAAACCTATACAAATCCATAAGGCATAGAGATCCCCTCCGACAAAATCAACCTAAGGAGGTCCACATCAAGATACATAGTAATCAAAATGGGAAAAGGTAGTGATAAAGAAAAAACATTTAAAGCAGCAAGATAAAAGAAGACAGGTAACATGCAAGGGAAAGCCCATAAAGCTATCAGCTGAGTTTTCAGCAGAAACTATGCAGGACAGAAGAAAGTGGCGTTAAATATTCAAAGTGCTGAAGGAGAAAAATCTGCAGCAAGGAATATTTTATCCAGCAAGCCTATCCTTCAGAAAAGAAGGGGAGAAAAAGAGTTTCTTAGCCACACAAACTAAAAGAGTTCATGACCACTAAATTAACTACAAAAAATATTGAAGGGGACACTATGAGTGGAAAAAAATCGTAAGTGAGAGTATGACAATAATGAATCAAGGAAGCAGTAAAAATAAGTATTTCTGTAAAAATCAGTTAAGGGATTCACAAAATAAAAGTATGTAAAATATGAAAACATATACCCTAACACATGAGGAGGAGTCAACAGTGGGTTTGAACTTAAACAGCATTCAACTTAATATGGACTGAAAAGGCTATATATAATCCAGGGGGTCACCACAAACCCAAACCTCTAATACACATGCAAAAGATAAAGGGAAAGAAATCCAAGAATATCATTAAAGAAAACGAGCAAACCATGAGAGAGAGAGCAAGAGAAGAAAGGATCAGAGAAAAACTACACAAAAAACTATGAAACAAGTAACAAAACATCAATAAATACATGTCTAATGATAATTAGTTTGAATGTAAATGGACTAAATGCTCCAAGCAAAAGAGCATGACAGAGTTTGTATATATATATAAAAGATTTCACACCTAAAGACACCTGCAGATGGAAATTAAGAGATGGAGAAACATTAATCATGCAAGTGGATGTCAAGAGAAGTCAGAGTAGCAATCCTTATATCAGACAAAATAGACTTTTTTAACATTGAAATTGAATTAGCCAACATAGAGTACACCAGTAATTTCAAATGTAGCGTTCCACAATTCATCAGTTGTGTATAACACCCAGTGTTCATCACATCACATGCATTCCTTAATGCCCATCACACAGTTACTCCATCTCCCCACCCACCTTTCCTCCAGCGACCCTCAGTTTGTTTCCAATAGTTGGGAACCTGTCATGGATTTTCTTCCTCTCTGGTTTCTTCGCATTCATTTTCCCTCCCTTCCCCTATGATCCTCTGTGCTGTTCCTTCTATTCCACATATGAGTAAAACCATATAATAATTGTTTTTCTCTGACTGACTTATTTTGCTCAGCATAATACCGTCCAGTGCCTTCCACATCGATATGCTAAATATTGATCCTTTCTGATGGCTGAGTCATATTCCATTGTATATGTATATACCATGTTTTCTTTATCCATTTATCTGTCGATGGATGTCTTGGTTCCTTCCACGGTTTGGCTATTGTGGACAATGTCGCTATAAACATTCGGGGTGCAGTTGCCCCTTCAGATCACTACATTTGTAGCTTTGGGGTAAATAAAATTGCTGGGTTGTAAGGGAGCTCTCTTTTAAGTTCTTGAGGAACCTCCATATTGTTTTCCAAAGTGGCTGTACCAGTTTTCATTCCCACTTAGAAGTGTAAGAGAGTTCCCCTTTCTCCTCACCAACATTTGTTTTTTCTTCGCTTGTTAATTTTTGCAATTCTGACTGGTGTGAAGTGGTATGTCATTGTCATTTGGATTTCTTTTTCCCCATGCCAAGTGATGTTGAGCAGTTTGTCATATGTCTGTTGGCCATTTGTGTGTCTTCTTTGGAGAAATATCTGTTCATATCTTCTGCCCATTTCTTGACTCGCTTATTTGTTTTTTGGGTGTTGAGTTTGGGTGTTGAACGGTAGTAAAGCGTACGGCACTTTCATGATGCTTCCACACCCACTTTTGGAAATGCTTCTCTCTCAAGGATACCTGAAGATGTTAGTGGAGAGTTGTCGTATACGCAGACTTGCTTTTCCCAGGTGAGTGCATGGCACATTCCTTATTCACTCACGCGCGCGCGCGCGCGCACACACACACACACACACACACACACACACACAGAGTTGAACATGTTTCTGTCTCGTCAGGAAAGGAGATGTTCGTTGAGAGACGGTTTCTCGCCAATGCTTTTGGGTGCTTGCCCTTTTCCCCCCGGAGAGTGACGTGTATGCGCTTTTTGCCTAGGCTTCCGTACACACCCTTGAGAAGCCTTCCCTCAGCCAGAAACAAGCCGTGAGTTGAAAGAGGCGTTCCACACAGACCTCCTTCTCAGAGCGAAGCCTGTCACACTTTTCCTTGGGCCTCCACACGCACTTTAGAAAAACTTCCTTTGGGAAGCTATGAGTTGAAGGACGGGATTCCTACAGCGGTTTTCTGTGGGGGTAAGGATATATGGCACTTGGCCTTAGGCTTCCACGCACACATTGGAAACGGCTTCTTTCTTTGTGAAACAAGATTTGCGCTGAACGTTGCGTTCTGCGCAGGCTTGCTTTTCACACATCAGCCGATGGTACTTTCCCTAGGCTTCCACACGCGCAGTGAGTATCCCTTCCCTAAACCTGAACCAAGACGCGGGGGAAAGCTGCCTTCTACACCACCTTCTTTTCCGAGTTTCGTATAGAACCCTTGCGTTGTGCTTCCACATCCACTTTTGTCACTGCTTCGATATATCCTCCGGAGAGGGGTTCGCTTGAAAGACGGTCTCCCTCCGTCACGCTTTCAAGGAGTTAAGGATAGAACACTCTCCTTATGCTTGCACACGTCCACTTGCAATCTCGACTGACTTCATGACCCCGTCCATATGCTACGCTGAAAGTCCCATTGCGCGCGGCCTTGTTTCTAAGAGATGAGGACAGGGCACGGCACGTTCCTTGTGCTTCCACCACGACTATATAAAAGGCTCCCGTCTCCAAGGCAAAGGATGTCAGGTGCAAGACGGCTTCGCAAAAGCGAGGTTGCCTCTTAGAGGGCGGTCTACGGCGCTCTGCTGACGCTTCCACGCCTACATATGCAAACGCTTCTGGGCTCACGAAAGAAGACGTCCGTTGAAAGCTGCCTTGTACCCCGACGCGTTTCTCGGAGTTAGGTCCAGGGAACGGTCCCTGTGCGATCACACGCAGCCTTGAGATGGCTCAGCTCTTTTCGATCGTCAGGGAGGACGTTTCTCGGAGTTAGGTCCAGGGAAAGGTAGTAAAGCGTACGGCACTTTCATGATGCTTCCACACCCACTTTTGGAAATGCTTCTCTCTCCAAGATACCTGAAGATGCTAGTGGCGAGTCGCCGTAGACGCAGACTTGCTTTTCCCAGGTCAGTACATGGCACTCTCCTTATTCACTCACGCACGCGCGCGCGCGCCCTCACACACACACACACACACACACACACACACACACACACACACACACACAGAGTTGAACATGTTTCTGTCTCGTCAGGAAAGAAGGTGATCGTTGAGTGACGGTTTCTCGCCGATGCTTTTGGGTTCTTGCTTTTTTCCCCCCGGAGAGAGAAGTGTAGCCGCATTTTCCCTAGGCTTCCGTACACACCCTTGAGAAGCCTTCCGTCAGCCAGAAACAAGCCATGAGTTGAAAGAGGCGTTCCACGCAGACCTCCTTCTCAGAGCGAAGCCTGTCACACTTTTCCTTGTGAAGTAAACTAGAGAGATACAAATACTTTCTCAATGATTGCTTTAACAAAAAAGGACTAAATATCCCAATCAGAAAACATAGACTGTAAAGAGGAAGCAAGACCCATCTCTATGCTGCCTACCAGAGAATCACTTCAGACCTAAAAATAAAAGCAGATTGGAAGTAATGGGACACAAAACCATTTATCATGCAAATGGAAGTGAAAAGAAAGTTGGAGTCGTAATATTTTTATGAGACAAAATAAACTGAATTGTGGGGAAGATGGCAGAGTAGAAGGACCCTAAACTCACCTCATCCCACAGATACAACTAGGTAACACTCACACCAGAGTCACCCAGAAATGGACCTTCAGATTTCCCCACAAAACTCTACAACTAAATGGAGAGAGGGAATCACATCAAAGATGGTAGGAAGGACAAGGACTCTGTAGGAATCTAAAGCCCATATTTCTGACCACCAGAGGGAGGGAACCACAGTCACAGAGGGGCCAGAAACAAACTACTACACCGGGGAGCCTCTAAAGCGTAGAGACATCCTCATAGCTTATGGCTTTGAAAATCAGAAGGGATGACATTTGTGAGCGTATACAACCAGCAGACTTAAAGCTTGGAACTTTTAAAAATCAGCTGTCTCAGCTCTGAGAGAGCACAGAAGGTGATAGGAAGGTGAGATCTGTCCTTAAAGATTAAGCAGAGCAAAGAGTGTGGAGAAGCTTGGGTGAAGCAGGTTGAAAGGTGCTTGAGGATTAAACAAGGGAGACATAGTTCCTGAACTCAGAGTTTGCTAAGGGACTTGTCCAGGAACAAAGGAGCTGGCAGGTGCCATTTCCCTCTACGGCCCCTCATTATAAACACACACCTACCTGCAAGTCCAAGCACAATCTAGCAATCACTAACTTGCATAAACCATGGCCCATCCCCACACCTACCACACCTGCTTCAGTCCCAGTGCTGTGGATACCCTCCCTGATAAGACCCACACAATCCTTGACAACAATATGTCTCCCCATCACCCACAGAACACGCATGCGTCTTGTTAAAACAGCACACCCCATGTGTTGTGCACAATGACACAGTCCAGATCCAGTCTCTGTTGTTGCTATGCATTACCTTCAGAGGAGAACCAGCATCACCAAGTGAAAAATGTATGTTCTGCCCCGTATTTTCAAGAACAAGCAATATATCTGACCTTCCTAACAGAGAGATATTCTCTGAGAAGTAGGCCAAATGAGCAGACAGAGGACTATGTCCTAAACGAAAGAAGAGGACAAAGCCACAGCAAGAGACCTAAACAAAATGGATATAAGGAACATGCCTGACAGAAAATTTAAGATAACAATTATAAAGATACTCACTGGGGAAATGAAAAGAGGGAGGACATCAGAAGGGGGAACATCATTGAGACTCTTAACAAAGAGATATGAAAGAAATAATCAGAGATGTGGAACACAAGAAATGAAATGAAGAATATACTAGATAGAATAATTAGCAGGATGGACGAAGCAGAGGAACAAATTAATGAACTAGAAGACAGTAATGGAAAGTAATCAAGCGGAACAAATGAGAGGAAAAAGAAGTATGCAAAAATGAGAAGAGACTTAGGGAATTCAGTGACTCCATCCAGTGTAACAACACCCACATGAGAGGGATCCCAGAAGGTGAAAAGGGGGAAAAGGGGGCAGAAAATCTATTTGACCAAAGAAGAGCTGAAAACTTAACCTAATCTGGTGAAGGAAACCTATAAATATCCATAAGGCATAGAGATCCCCTCCGACAAAATCAACCTAAGGAGGTCCACATCAAGATACATAGTAATCAAAATGGGAAAAGGTAGTGATAAAGAAAAAACATTTAAAGCAGCAAGATAAAAGAAGACAGGTAACATGCAAGGGAAAGCCCATAAAGCTATCAGCTGAGTTTTCAGCAGAAACTATGCAGGACAGAAGAAAGTGGCGTTAAATATTCAAAGTGCTGAAGGAGAAAAATCTGCAGCAAGGAATATTTTATCCAGCAAGCCTATCCTTCAGAAAAGAAGGGGAGAAAAAGAGTTTCTTAGCCACACAAACTAAAAGAGTTCATGACCACTAAATTAACTACAAAAAATATTGAAGGGGACACTATGAGTGGAAAAAAATCGTAAGTGAGAGTATGACAATAATGAATCAAGGAAGCAGTAAAAATAAGTATTTCTGTAAAAATCAGTTAAGGGATTCACAAAATAAAAGTATGTAAAATATGAAAACATATACCCTAACACATGAGGAGGAGTCAACAGTGGGTTTGAACTTAAACAGCATTCAACTTAATATGGACTGAAAAGGCTATATATAATCCAGGGGGTCACCACAAACCCAAACCTCTAATACACATGCAAAAGATAAAGGGAAAGAAATCCAAGAATATCATTAAAGAAAACGAGCAAACCATGAGAGAGAGAGCAAGAGAAGAAAGGATCAGAGAAAAACTACACAAAAAACTATGAAACAAGTAACAAAACATCAATAAATACATGTCTAATGATAATTAGTTTGAATGTAAATGGACTAAATGCTCCAAGCAAAAGAGCATGACAGAGTTTGTATATATATATAAAAGATTTCACACCTAAAGACACCTGCAGATGGAAATTAAGAGATGGAGAAACATTAATCATGCAAGTGGATGTCAAGAGAAGTCAGAGTAGCAATCCTTATATCAGACAAAATAGACTTTTTTAACATTGAAATTGAATTAGCCAACATAGAGTACACCAGTAATTTCAAATGTAGCGTTCCACAATTCATCAGTTGTGTATAACACCCAGTGTTCATCACATCACATGCATTCCTTAATGCCCATCACACAGTTACTCCATCTCCCCACCCACCTTTCCTCCAGCAACCCTCAGTTTGTTTCCAATAGTTGGGAACCTGTCATGGATTTTCTTCCTCTCTGGTTTCTTCGCATTCATTTTCCCTCCCTTCCCCTATGATCCTCTGTGCTGTTCCTTCTATTCCACATATGAGTAAAACCATATAATAATTGTTTTTCTCTGACTGACTTATTTTGCTCAGCATAATACCGTCCAGTGCCTTCCACATCGATATGCTAAATATTGATCCTTTCTGATGGCTGAGTCATATTCCATTGTATATGTATATACCATGTTTTCTTTATCCATTTATCTGTCGATGGATGTCTTGGTTCCTTCCACGGTTTGGCTATTGTGGACAATGTCGCTATAAACATTCGGGGTGCAGTTGCCCCTTCAGATCACTACATTTGTAGCTTTGGGGTAAATAAAATTGCTGGGTTGTAAGGGAGCTCTCTTTTAAGTTCTTGAGGAACCTCCATATTGTTTTCCAAAGTGGCTGTACCAGTTTTCATTCCCACTTAGAAGTGTAAGAGAGTTCCCCTTTCTCCTCACCAACATTTGTTTTTTCTTCGCTTGTTAATTTTTGCAATTCTGACTGGTGTGAAGTGGTATGTCATTGTCATTTGGATTTCTTTTTCCCCATGCCAAGTGATGTTGAGCAGTTTGTCATATGTCTGTTGGCCATTTGTGTGTCTTCTTTGGAGAAATATCTGTTCATATCTTCTGCCCATTTCTTGACTCGCTTATTTGTTTTTTGGGTGTTGAGTTTGGGTGTTGAACGGTAGTAAAGCGTACGGCACTTTCATGATGCTTCCACACCCACTTTTGGAAATGCTTCTCTCTCAAGGATACCTGAAGATGTTAGTGGAGAGTTGTCGTATACGCAGACTTGCTTTTCCCAGGTGAGTGCATGGCACATTCCTTATTCACTCACGCGCGCGCGCGCGCGCACACACACACACACACACACACACACACACACAGAGTTGAACATGTTTCTGTCTCGTCAGGAAAGGAGATGTTCGTTGAGAGACGGTTTCTCGCCAATGCTTTTGGGTGCTTGCCCTTTTCCCCCCGGAGAGTGACGTGTATGCGCTTTTTGCCTAGGCTTCCGTACACACCCTTGAGAAGCCTTCCCTCAGCCAGAAACAAGCCGTGAGTTGAAAGAGGCGTTCCACACAGACCTCCTTCTCAGAGCGAAGCCTGTCACACTTTTCCTTGGGCCTCCACACGCACTTTAGAAAAACTTCCTCTGGGAAGCTATGAGTTGAAGGACGGGATTCCTACAGCGGTTTTCTGTGGGGGTAAGGATATATGGCACTTGGCCTTAGGCTTCCACGCACACATTGGAAACGGCTTCTTTCTTTGTGAAACAAGATTTGCGCTGAACGTTGCGTTCTGCGCAGGCTTGCTTTTCACACATCAGCCGATGGTACTTTCCCTAGGCTTCCACACGCGCAGTGAGTATCCCTTCCCTAAACCTGAACCAAGACGCGGGGGAAAGCTGCCTTCTACACCACCTTCTTTTCCGAGTTTCGTATAGAACCCTTGCGTTGTGCTTCCACATCCACTTTTGTCACTGCTTCGATATATCCTCCGGAGAGGGGTTCGCTTGAAAGACGGTCTCCCTCCGTCACGCTTTCAAGGAGTTAAGGATAGGGCACTCTCCTTATGCTTGCACACGTCCACTTGCAATCTCGACTGACTTCATGACCCCGTCCATATGCTACGCTGAAAGTCCCATTGCGCGCGGCCTTGTTTCTAAGAGATGAGGACAGGGCACGGCACGTTCCTTGTGCTTCCACCACGACTATATAAAAGGCTCCCGTCTCCAAGGCAAAGGATGTCAGGTGCAAGACGGCTTCGCAAAAGCGAGGTTGCCTCTTAGAGGGCGGTCTACGGCGCTCTGCTGACGCTTCCACGCCTACATATGCAAACGCTTCTGGGCTCACGAAAGAAGACGTCCGTTGAAAGCTGCCTTGTACCCCGACGCGTTTCTCGGAGTTAGGTCCAGGGAACGGTCCCTGTGCGATCACACGCAGCCTTGAGATGGCTCAGCTCTTTTCGATCGTCAGGGAGGACGTTTCTCGGAGTTAGGTCCAGGGAAAGGTAGTAAAGCGTACGGCACTTTCATGATGCTTCCACACCCACTTTTGGAAATGCTTCTCTCTCCAAGATACCTGAAGATGCTAGTGGCGAGTCGCCGTAGACGCAGACTTGCTTTTCCCAGGTCAGTACATGGCACTCTCCTTATTCACTCACGCACGCGCGCGCGCGCCCTCACACACACACACACACACACACACACACACACACACACACACACACAGAGTTGAGCATGTTTCTGTCTCGTCAGGAAAGAAGGTGATCGTTGAGTGACGGTTTCTCGCCGATGCTTTTGGGTTCTTGCTTTTTTCCCCCCGGAGAGAGAAGTGTAGCCGCATTTTCCCTAGGCTTCCGTACACACCCTTGAGAAGCCTTCCGTCAGCCAGAAACAAGCCATGAGTTGAAAGAGGCGTTCCACGCAGACCTCCTTCTCAGAGCGAAGCCTGTCACACTTTTCCTTGTGAAGTAAACTAGAGAGATACAAATACTTTCTCAATGATTGCTTTAACAAAAAAGGACTAAATATCCCAATCAGAAAACATAGACTGTAAAGAGGAAGCAAGACCCATCTCTATGCTGCCTACCAGAGAATCACTTCAGACCTAAAAATAAAAGCAGATTGGAAGTAATGGGACACAAAACCATTTATCATGCAAATGGAAGTGAAAAGAAAGTTGGAGTCGTAATATTTTTATGAGACAAAATAAACTGAATTGTGGGGAAGATGGCAGAGTAGAAGGACCCTAAACTCACCTCATCCCACAGATACAACTAGGTAACACTCACACCAGAGTCACCCAGAAATGGACCTTCAGATTTCCCCACAAAACTCTACAACTAAATGGAGAGAGGGAATCACATCAAAGATGGTAGGAAGGACAAGGACTCTGTAGGAATCTAAAGCCCATATTTCTGACCACCAGAGGGAGGGAACCACAGTCACAGAGGGGCCAGAAACAAACTACTACACCGGGGAGCCTCTAAAGCGTAGAGACATCCTCATAGCTTATGGCTTTGAAAATCAGAAGGGATGACATTTGTGAGCGTATACAACCAGCAGACTTAAAGCTTGGAACTTTTAAAAATCAGCTGTCTCAGCTCTGAGAGAGCACAGAAGGTGATAGGAAGGTGAGATCTGTCCTTAAAGATTAAGCAGAGCAAAGAGTGTGGAGAAGCTTGGGTGAAGCAGGTTGAAAGGTGCTTGAGGATTAAACAAGGGAGACATAGTTCCTGAACTCAGAGTTTGCTAAGGGACTTGTCCAGGAACAAAGGAGCTGGCAGGTGCCATTTCCCTCTACGGCCCCTCATTATAAACACACACCTACCTGCAAGTCCAAGCACAATCTAGCAATCACTAACTTGCATAAACCATGGCCCATCCCCACACCTACCACACCTGCTTCAGTCCCAGTGCTGTGGATACCCTCCCTGATAAGACCCACACAATCCTTGACAACAATATGTCTCCCCATCACCCACAGAACACGCATGCGTCTTGTTAAAACAGCACACCCCATGTGTTGTGCACAATGACACAGTCCAGATCCAGTCTCTGTTGTTGCTATGCATTACCTTCAGAGGAGAACCAGCATCACCAAGTGAAAAATGTATGTTCTGCCCCGTATTTTCAAGAACAAGCAATATATCTGACCTTCCTAACAGAGAGATATTCTCTGAGAAGTAGGCCAAATGAGCAGACAGAGGACTATGTCCTAAACGAAAGAAGAGGACAAAGCCACAGCAAGAGACCTAAACAAAATGGATATAAGGAACATGCCTGACAGAAAATTTAAGATAACAATTATAAAGATACTCACTGGGGAAATGAAAAGAGGGAGGACATCAGAAGGGGGAACATCATTGAGACTCTTAACAAAGAGATATGAAAGAAATAATCAGAGATGTGGAACACAAGAAATGAAATGAAGAATATACTAGATAGAATAATTAGCAGGATGGACGAAGCAGAGGAACAAATTAATGAACTAGAAGACAGTAATGGAAAGTAATCAAGCGGAACAAATGAGAGGAAAAAGAAGTATGCAAAAATGAGAAGAGACTTAGGGAATTCAGTGACTCCATCCAGTGTAACAACACCCACATGAGAGGGATCCCAGAAGGTGAAAAGGGGGAAAAGGGGGCAGAAAATCTATTTGACCAAGAAGAGCTGAAAACTTAACCTAATCTGGTGAAGGAAACCTATACAAATCCATAAGGCATAGAGATCCCCTCCCACAAAATCAACCTAAGGAGGTCCACATCCAGATACATAGTAATCAAAATGGGAAAAGGTAGTGATAAAGAAAAAACATTTAAAGCAGCAAGATAAAAGAAGACAGTTAACATGCAAGGGAAAGCCCATAAAGCTATCAGCTGAGTTTTCAGCAGAAACTATGCAGGACAGAAGAAAGTGGCGTTAAATATTCAAAGTGCTGAAGGAGAAAAATCTGCAGCAAGGAATAATTTATCCAGCAAGCCTATCCTTCAGAAAAGAAGGGGAGAAAAAGAGTTTCTTAGCCACACAAACTAAAAGAGTTCATGACCACTAAATTAACTACAAAAAATATTGAAGGGGACACTATGAGTGGAAAAAAACCGTAAGTGAGAGTATGACAATAATGAATCAAGGAAGCAGTAAAAATAAGTATTTCTGTAAAAATCAGTTAAGGGATTCACAAAATAAAAGTATGTAAAATATGAAAACATATACCCTAACACATGAGGAGGAGTCAACAGTGGGTTTGAACTTAAACCGCATTCAACTTAATATAGACTGAAAAGGCTATATATAATCCAGGGGGTCACCACAAACCCAAACCTCTAATACACATGCAAAAGATAAAGGGAAAGAAATCCAAGAATATCATTAAAGAAAACGAGCAAACCATGAGAGAGAGAGCAAGAGAAGAAAGGATCAGAGAAAAACTACACAAAAAACTATGAAACAAGTAACAAAACATCAATAAATACATGTCTAATGATAATTAGTTTGAATGTAAATGGACTAAATGCTCCAAGCAAAAGAGCATGACAGAGTTTGTATATATATATAAAAGATTTCACACCTAAAGACACCTGCAGATGGAAATTAAGAGATGGAGAAACATTAATCATGCAAGTGGATGTCAAGAGAAGTCAGAGTAGCAATCCTTATATCAGACAAAATAGACTTTTTTAACATTGAAATTGAATTAGCCAACATAGAGTACACCAGTAATTTCAAATGTAGCGTTCCACAATTCATCAGTTGTGTATAACACCCAGTGTTCATCACATCACATGCATTCCTTAATGCCCATCACACAGTTACTCCATCTCCCCACCCACCTTTCCTCCAGCAACCCTCAGTTTGTTTCCAATAGTTGGGAACCTGTCATGGATTTTCTTCCTCTCTGGTTTCTTCGCATTCATTTTCCCTCCCTTCCCCTATGATCCTCTGTGCTGTTCCTTCTATTCCACATATGAGTAAAACCATATAATAATTGTTTTTCTCTGACTGACTTATTTTGCTCAGCATAATACCGTCCAGTGCCTTCCACATCGATATGCTAAATATTGATCCTTTCTGATGGCTGAGTCATATTCCATTGTATATGTATATACCATGTTTTCTTTATCCATTTATCTGTCGATGGATGTCTTGGTTCCTTCCACGGTTTGGCTATTGTGGACAATGTCGCTATAAACATTCGGGGTGAAGTTGCCCCTTCAGATCACTACATTTGTAGCTTTGGGGTAAATAAAATTGCTGGGTTGTAAGGGAGCTCTCTTTTAAGTTCTTGAGGAACCTCCATATTGTTTTCCAAAGTGGCTGTACCACTTTTCATTCCCACTTAGAAGTGTAAGAGAGTTCCCCTTTCTCCTCACCAACATTTGTTTTTTCTTCGCTTGTTAATTTTTGCAATTCTGACTGGTGTGAAGTGGTATGTCATTCTCATTTGGATTTCTTTTTCCCCATGCCAAGTGATGTTGAGCAGTTTGTCATATGTCTGTTGGCCATTTGTGTGTCTTCTTTGGAGAAATATCTGTTCATATCTTCTGCCCATTTCTTGACTCGCTTATTTGTTTTTTGGGTGTTGAGTTTGGGTGTTGAACGGTAGTAAAGCGTACGGCACTTTCATGATGCTTCCACACCCACTTTTGGAAATGCTTCTCTCTCAAGGATACCTGAAGATGTTAGTGGAGAGTTGCCGTATACGCAGACTTGCTTTTCCCAGGTGAGTGCATGGCACATTCCTTATTCACTCACGCGCGCGCGCGCGCGCACACACACACACACACACACACACACACACACACACAGAGTTGAACATGTTTCTGTCTCGTCAGGAAAGGAGATGTTCGTTGAGAGACGGTTTCTCGCCAATGCTTTTGGGTGCTTGCCCTTTTCCCCCCGGAGAGTGAAGTGTATGCGCTTTTTGCCTAGGCTTCCGTACACACCCTTGAGAAGCCTTCCCTCAGCCAGAAACAAGCCGTGAGTTGAAAGAGGCGTTCCACACAGACCTCCTTCTCAGAGCGAAGCCTGTCACACTTTTCCTTGGGCCTCCACACGCACTTTAGAAAAACTTCCTCCGGGAAGCTATGAGTTGAAGGACGGGTTTCCTACAGCGGTTTTCCGTGGGGGTAAGGATATATGGCACTTGGCCTTAGGCTTCCACGCACACATTGGAAACGGCTTCTCTCTTCGTGAAACAAGATGTGCGCTGAACGTTGCGTTCTGCGCAGGCTTGCTTTTCACACATCAGCCGATGGTACTTTCCCTAGGCTTCCACACGCGCAGTGAGTATCCCTTCCCTAAACCTGAACCAAGACGCGGGGGAAAGCTGCCTTCTACACCACCTTCTTTTCCGAGTTTCGTATAGAACCCTTGCGTTGTGCTTCCACATCCACTTTTGTCACTGCTTCGATATATCCTCCGGAGAGGGGTTCGCTTGAAAGACGGTCTCCCTCCGTCACGCTTTCAAGGAGTTAAGGATAGGGCACTCTCCTTATGCTTGCACACGTCCACTTGCAATCTCGACTGACTTCATGACCCCGTCCATATGCTACGCTGAAAGTCCCATTGCGCGCGGCCTTGTTTCTAAGAGATGAGGACAGGGCACGGCACGTTCCTTGTGCTTCCACCACGACTATATAAAAGGCTCCCGTCTCCAAGGCAAAGGATGTCAGGTGCAAGACGGCTTCGCAAAAGCGAGGTTGCCTCTTAGAGGGCGGTCTACGGCGCTCTGCTGACGCTTCCACGCCTACATATGCAAACGCTTCTGGGCTCACGAAAGAAGACGTCCGTTGAAAGCTGCCTTGTACCCCGACGCGTTTCTCGGAGTTAGGTCCAGGGAACGGTCCCTGTGCGATCACACGCAGCCTTGAGATGGCTCAGCTCTTTTCGATCGTCAGGGAGGACGTTTCTCGGAGTTAGGTCCAGGGAAAGGTAGTAAAGCGTACGGCACTTTCATGATGCTTCCACACCCACTTTTGGAAATGCTTCTCTCTCCAGGATACCTGAAGATGCTAGTGGCGAGTCGCCGTAGACGCAGACTTGCTTTTCCCAGGTCAGTACATGGCACTCTCCTTATTCACTCACGCACGCGCGCGCGCGCGTGCCCTCACACAGACACACACACACACACACACACACACACACACACACACACACACACACACAGAGTTGAACCTGTTTCTGTCTCGTCAGGAAAGAAGGTGATCGTTGAGAGACGGTTTCTCGCCGATGCTTTTGGGTTCTTGCTTTTTTCCCCCCGGAGAGAGAAGTGTAGCCGCTTTTTCCCTAGGCTTCCGTACACACCCTTGAGAAGCCTTCCGTCAGCCAGAAACAAGCCATGAGTTGAAAGAGGCGTTCCACGCAGACCTCCTTCTCAGAGCGAAGCCTGTCACACTTTTCCTTGTGAAGTAAACTAGAGAGATACAAATACTTTCTCAATGATTGCTTTAACAAAAAAGGACTAAATATCCCAATCAGAAAACATAGACTGTAAAGAGGAAGCAAGACCCATCTCTATGCTGCCTACCAGAGAATCACTTCAGACCTAAAAATAAAAGCAGATTGGAAGTAATGGGACACAAAACCATTTATCATGCAAATGGAAGTGAAAAGAAAGTTGGAGTCGTAATATTTTTATGAGACAAAATAAACTGAATTGTGGGGAAGATGGCAGAGTAGAAGGACCCTAAACTCACCTCATCCCACAGATACAACTAGGTAACACTCACACCAGAGTCACCCAGAAATGGACCTTCAGATTTCCCCACAAAACTATACAACTAAATGGAGAGAGGGAATCACATCAAAGATGGTAGGAAGGACAAGGACTCTGTAGGAATCTAAAGCCCATATTTCTGACCACCAGAGGGAGGGAACCACAGTCACAGAGGGGCCAGAAACAAACTACTACACCGGGGAGCCTCTAAAGCGTAGAGACATCCTCATAGCTTATGGCTTTGAAAATCAGAAGGGATGACATTTGTGAGCGTATACAACCAGCAGACTTAAAGCTTGGAACTTTTAAAAATCAGCTGTCTCAGCTCTGAGAGAGCACAGAAGGTGATAGGAAGCTGAGATCTGTCCTTAAAGATTAAGCAGAGCAAAGAGTGTGGAGAAGCTTGGGTGAAGCAGGTTGAAAGGTGCTTGAGGATTAAACAAGGGAGACATAGTTCCTGAACTCAGAGTTTGCTAAGGGACTTGTCCAGGAACAAAGGAGCTGGCAGGTGCCATTTCCCTCTACGGCCCCTCATTATAAACACACACCTACCTGCAAGACCAAGCACAATCTAGCAATCACTAACTTGCATAAACCATGGCCCATCCCCACACCTACCACACCTGCTTCAGTCCCAGTGCTGTGGATACCCTCCCTGATAAGACCCACACAATCCTTGACAACAATATGTCTCCCCATCACCCACAGAACACGCATGCGTCTTGTTAAAACAGCACACCCCATGTGTTGTGCACAATGACACAGTCCAGATCCAGTCTCTGTTGTTGCTATGCATTACCTTCAGAGGAGAACCAGCATCACCAAGTGAAAAATGTATGTTCTGCCCCGTATTTTCAAGAACAAGCAATATATCTGACCTTCCTAACAGAGAGATATTCTCTGAGAAGTAGGCCAAATGAGCAGACAGAGGACTATGTCCTAAACGAAAGAAGAGGACAAAGCCACAGCAAGAGACCTAAACAAAATGGATATAAGGAACATGCCTGACAGAAAATTTAAGATAACAATTATAAAGATACTCACTGGGGAAATGAAAAGAGGGAGGACATCAGAAGGGGGAACATCATTGAGACTCTTAACAAAGAGATATGAAAGAAATAATCAGAGATGTGGAACACAAGAAATGAAATGAAGAATATACTAGATAGAATAATTAGCAGGATGGACGAAGCAGAGGAACAAATTAATGAACTAGAAGACAGTAATGGAAAGTAATCAAGCGGAACAAATGAGAGGAAAAAGAAGTATGCAAAAATGAGAAGAGACTTAGGGAATTCAGTGACTCCATCCAGTGTAACAACACCCACATGAGAGGGATCCCAGAAGGTGAAAAGGGGGAAAAGGGGGCAGAAAATCTATTTGACCAAAGAAGAGCTGAAAACTTAACCTAATCTGGTGAAGGAAACCTATACAAATCCATAAGGCATAGAGATCCCCTCCCACAAAATCAACCTAAGGAGGTCCACATCAAGATACATAGTAATCAAAATGGGAAAAGGTAGTGATAAAGAAAAAACATTTAAAGCAGCAAGATAAAAGAAGACAGGTAACATGCAAGGGAAAGCCCATAAAGCTATCAGCTGAGTTTTCAGCAGAAACTATGCAGGACAGAAGAAAGTGGCGTTAAATATTCAAAGTGCTGAAGGAGAAAAATCTGCAGCAAGGAATAATTTATCCAGCAAGCCTATCCTTCAGAAAAGAAGGGGAGAAAAAGAGTTTCTTAGCCACACAAACTAAAAGAGTTCATGACCACTAAATTAACTACAAAAAATATTGAAGGGGACACTATGAGTGGAAAAAAATCGTAAGTGAGAGTATGACAATAATGAATCAAGGAAGCAGTAAAAATAAGTATTTCTGTAAAAATCAGTTAAGGGATTCACAAAATAAAAGTATGTAAAATATGAAAACATATACCCTAACACATGAGGAGGAGTCAACAGTGGGTTTGAACTTAAACAGCATTCAACTTAATATAGACTGAAAAGGCTATATATAATCCAGGGGGTCACCACAAACCCAAACCTCTAATACACATGCAAAAGATAAAGGGAAAGAAATCCAAGAATATCATTAAAGAAAACGAGCAAACCATGAGAGAGAGAGCAAGAGAAGAAAGGATCAGAGAAAAACTACACAAAAAACTATGAAACAAGTAACAAAACATCAATAAATACATGTCTAATGATAATTAGTTTGAATGTAAATGGACTAAATGCTCCAAGCAAAAGAGCATGACAGAGTTTGTATATATATATAAAAGATTTCACACCTAAAGACACCTGCAGATGGAAATTAAGAGATGGAGAAACATTAATCATGCAAGTGGATGTCAAGAGAAGTCAGAGTAGCAATCCTTATATCAGACAAAATAGACTTTTTTAACATTGAAATTGATTTAGCCAACATAGAGTACACCAGTAATTTCAAATGTAGCGTTCCACAATTCATCAGTTGTGTATAACACCCAGTGTTCACCACATCACATGCATTCCTTAATGCCCATCACACAGTTACTCCATCTCCCCACCCACCTTTCCTCCAGCAACCCTCAGTTTGTTTCCAATAGCTGGGAAACTGTCATGGATTTTCTTCCTCTCTGGTTTCTTCGCATTCATTTTCCCTCCCTTCCCCTATGATCCTCTGTGCTGTTCCTTCTATTCCACATATGAGTAAAACCATATAATAATTGTTTTTCTCTGACTAACTTATTTTGCTCAGCATAATACCCTCCAGTGCCTTCCACATCGATATGCTAAATATTGATCCTTTCTGATGGCTGAGTCATATTCCATTGTATATGTATATACCATGTTTTCTTTATCCATTTATCTGTCGATGGATGTCTTGGTTCCTTCCACGGTTTGGCTATTGTGGACAATGTCGCTATAAACATTCGGGGTGCAGTTGCCCCTTCAGATCACTACATTTGTAGCTTTGGGGTAAATAAAATTGCTGGGTTGTAAGGGAGCTCTCTTTTAAGTTCTTGAGGAACCTCCATATTGTTTTCCAAAGTGGCTGTACCAGTTTTCATTCCCACTTAGAAGTGTAAGAGAGTTCCCCTTTCTCCTCACCAACATTTGTTATTTCTTCGCTTGTTAATTTTTGCAATTCTGACTGGTGTGAAGTGGTATCTCATTGTCATTTGGATTTCTTTTTCCCCATGCCAAGTGATGTTGAGCAGTTTGTCATATGTCTGTTGGCCATTTGTGTGTCTTCTTTGGAGAAATATCTGTTCATATCTTCTGCCCATTTCTTGACTCGCTTATTTGTTTTTTGGGTGTTGACTTTGGGTGTTGAACGGTAGTAAAGCGTACGGCACTTTCATGATGCTTCCACACCCACTTTTGGAAATGCTTCTCTCTCAAGGATACCTGAAGATGTTAGTGGAGAGTTGCCGTATACGCAGACTTGCTTTTCCCAGGTGAGTGCATGGCACATTCCTTATTCACTCACGCGCGCGCGCGCGCGCACACACACACACACACACACACACACACACACACAGAGTTGAACATGTTTCTGTCTCGTCAGGAAAGGAGGTGTTCGTTGAGAGACGGTTTCTCGCCAATGCTTTTGGGTGCTTGCCCTTTTCCCCCCGGAGAGTGAAGTGTATGCGCTTTTTGCCTAGGCTTCCGTACACACCCTTGAGAAGCCTTCCCTCAGCCAGAAACAAGCCGTGAGCTGAAAGAGGCGTTCCACACAGACCTCCTTCTCAGAGCGAAGCCTGTCACACTTTTCCTTGGGCCTCCACACGCACTTTAGAAAAACTTCCTCCGGGAAGCTGTGAGTTGAACGACGGGTTTCCTACAGCGGTTTTCCGTGGGGGTAAGGATATATGGCACTTGGCCTTAGGCTTCCACGCACACATTGGAAAGGCTTCTCTCTTCGTGAAACAAGATGTGCGCTGAACGTTGCGATCTGCGCAGGCTTGGTTTTCACACATCAGCCCATGGTACTTTCCCTAGGCTTCCACACGCGCAGTGAGTATCCCTTCCCTAAACCTGAACCAAGACGCGGGGGAAAGCTGCCTTCTACACCACCTTCTTTTCCGAGTTTCGTATAGAACCCTTGCGTTGTGTTTCCACATCCACTTTTGTCACTGCTTCGATATATCCTCCGGAGAGGGGTTCGCTTGAAAGACGGTCTCCCTCCGTCACGCTTTCAAGGAGTTAAGGATAGGGCACTCTCCTTATGCCTGCACACGTCCACTTGCAATCTCGACTGACTTCATGACCCCGTCCATATGCTACGCTGAAAGTCCCATTGCGCGTGGCCTTCTTTCTAAGAGATGAGGACAGGGCACGGCACGTTCCTTGTGCTTCCACCACGACTATATAAAAGGCTACCGTCTCCAAGACAAAGGATGTCAGGTGCAAGACGGCTTCGCAAAAGCGAGGTTGCCTCTTAGAGGGCGGTCTACGGCGCTCTCCTGACGCTTCCACGCCTACATATGCAAACGCTTCTGGGCTCACGAAAGAAGACGTCCGTTGAAAGCTGCCTTGTACCCCGACGCGTTTTCCGGAGTTAGGTCCAGGGAACGGTCCCTGTGCGATCACATGCAGCCTTGAGATGGCTCAGCTCTTTTCGATCGTCAGGGAGGACGTTTCTCGGAGTTAGGTCCAGGGAAAGGTAGTAAAGCGTACGGCACTTTCATGATGCTTCCACACCCACTTTTGGAAATGCTTCTCTCTCCAGGATACCTGAAGATGCTAGTGGCGAGTCGCCATAGACGCAGACTTGCTTTTCCCAGGTCAGTACATGGCACTCTCCTTATTCACTCACGCACGCGCGCGCGCGCGTGCCCTCACACACACACACACACACACACACACACACACACACAGAGTTGAACATGTTTCTGTCTCGTCAGGAAAGAAGGTGATCGTTGAGAGACGGTTTCTCGCCGATGCTTTTGGGTTCTTGCTTTTTTCCCCCCGGAGAGAGAAGTGTAGCCGCTTTTTCCCTAGGCTTCCGTACACACCCTTGAGAAGCCTTCCGTCAGCCAGAAACAAGCCATGAGTTGAAAGAGGCGTTCCACGCAGACCTCCTTCTCAGAGCGAAGCCTGTCACACTTTTCCTTGTGAAGTAAACTAGAGAGATACAAATACTTTCTCAATGATTGCTTTAACAAAAAAGGACTAAATATCCCAATCAGAAAACATAGACTGTAAAGAGGAAGCAAGACCCATCTCTATGCTGCCTACCAGAGAATCACTTCAGACCTAAAAATAAAAGCAGATTGGAAGTAATGGGACAC
This sequence comes from Eumetopias jubatus, assembly GCF_037043125.1. Classification (NCBI taxonomy): domain Eukaryota; kingdom Metazoa; phylum Chordata; class Mammalia; order Carnivora; family Otariidae; genus Eumetopias; species Eumetopias jubatus. The sequence goes on from NW_028274844.1 coordinate 1,519,140, forward strand.
AAAACCATTTATCATGCAAATGGAAGTGAAAAGAAAGTTGGAGTCGTAATATTTTTATGAGACAAAATAAACTGAATTGTGGGGAAGATGGCAGAGTAGAAGGACCCTAAACTCACCTCATCCCACAGATACAACTAGGTAACACTCACACCAGATTCACCCAGAAATGGACCTTCAGATTTCCCCACAAAACTCTACAACTAAATGGAGAGAGGGAATCACATCAAAGATGGTAGGAAGGACAAGGACTCTGTAGGAATCTAAAGCCCATATTTCTGACCACCAGAGGGACGGAACCACAGTCACAGAGGGGCCAGAAACAAACTACTACACCGGGGAGCCTCTAAAGCGTAGAGACATCCTCATAGCTTATGGCTTTGAAAATCAGAAGGGATGACATTTGTGAGCGTATACAACCAGCAGACTTAAAGCTTGGAACTTTTAAAAATCAGCTGTCTCAGCTCTGAGAGAGCACAGAAGGTGATAGGAAGCTGAGATCTGTCCTTAAAGATTAAGCAGAGCAAAGAGTGTGGAGAAGCTTGGGTGAAGCAGGTTGAAAGGTGCTTGAGGATTAAACAAGGGAGACATAGTTCCTGAACTCAGAGTTTGCTAAGGGACTTGTCCAGGAACAAAGGAGCTGGCAGGTGCCATTTCCCTCTACGGCCCCTCATTATAAACACACACCTACCTACAAGACCAAGCACAATCTAGCAATCACTAACTTGCATAAACCATGGCCCATCCCCACACCTACCACACCTGCTTCAGTCCCAGTGCTGTGGATACCCTCCCTGATAAGACCCACACAATCCTTGACAACAATATGTCTCCCCATCACCCACAGAACACGCATGCGTCTTGTTAAAACAGCACACCCCATGTGTTGTGCACAATGACACAGTCCAGATCCAGTCTCTGTTGTTGCTATGCATTACCTTCAGAGGAGAACCAGCATCACCAAGTGAAAAATGTATGTTCTGCCCCGTATTTTCAAGAACAAGCAATATATCTGACCTTCCTAACAGAGAGATATTCTCTGAGAAGTAGGCCAAATGAGCAGACAGAGGACTATGTCCTAAATGAAAGAAGAGGACAAAGCCACAGCAAGAGACCTAAACAAAATGGATATAAGGAACATGCCTGACAGAAAATTTAAGATAACAATTATAAAGATACTCACTGGGGAAATGAAAAGAGGGAGGACATCAGAAGGGGGAACATCATTGAGACTCTTAACAAAGAGATATGAAAGAAATAATCAGAGATGTGGAACACAAGAAATGAAATGAAGAATATACTAGATAGAATAATTAGCAGGATGGACGAAGCAGAGGAACAAATTAATGAACTAGAAGACAGTAATGGAAAGTAATCAAGCGGAACAAATGAGAGGAAAACGAAGTATGCAAAAATGAGAAGAGACTTAGGGAATTCAGTGACTCCATCCAGTGTAACAACACCCACATGAGAGGGATCCCAGAAGGTGAAAAGGGGGAAAAGGGGGCAGAAAATCTATTTGACCAAAGAAGAGCTGAAAACTTAACCTAATCTGGTGAAGGAAACCTATACAAATCCATAAGGCATAGAGATCCCCTCCCACAAAATCAACCTAAGGAGGTCCACATCAAGATACATAGTAATCAAAATGGGAAAAGGTAGTGATAAAGAAAAAACATTTAAAGCAGCAAGATAAAAGAAGACAGGTAACATGCAAGGGAAAGCCCATAAAGCTATCAGCTGAGTTTTCAGCAGAAACTATGCAGGACAGAAGAAAGTGGCGTTAAATATTCAAAGTGCTGAAGGAGAAAAATCTGCAGCAAGGAATAATTTATCCAGCAAGCCTATCCTTCAGAAAAGAAGGGGAGAAAAAGAGTTTCTTAGCCACACAAACTAAAAGAGTTCATGACCACTAAATTAACTACAAAAAATATTGAAGGGGACACTATGAGTGGAAAAAAATCGTAAGTGAGAGTATGACAATAATGAATCAAGGAAGCAGTAAAAATAAGTATTTCTGTAAAAATCAGTTAAGGGATTCACAAAATAAAAGTATGTAAAATATGAAAACATATACCCTAACACATGAGGAGGAGTCAACAGTGGGTTTGAACTTAAACAACATTCAACTTAATATAGACTGAAAAGGCTATATATAATCCAGGGGGACACCACAAACCCAAACCTCTAATACACATGCAAAAGATAAAGGGAAAGAAATCCAAGAATATCATTAAAGAAAACGAGCAAACCATGAGAGAGAGAGCAAGAGAAGAAAGGATCAGAGAAAAACTACACAAAAAACTATGAAACAAGTAACAAAACATCAATAAATACATGTCTAATGATAATTAGTTTGAATGTAAATGGACTAAATGCTCCAAGCAAAAGAGCATGACAGAGTTTGTATATATATATATAAAAGATTTCACACCTAAAGACACCTGCAGATGGAAATTAAGAGATGGAGAAACATTAATCATGCAAGTGGATGTCAAGAGAAGTCAGAGTAGCAATCCTTATATCAGACAAAATAGACTTTTTTAACATTGAAATTGATTTAGCCAACATAGAGTACACCAGTAATTTCAAATGTAGCGTTCCACAATTCATCAGTTGTGTATAACACCCAGTGTTCACCACATCACATGCATTCCTTAATGCCCATCACACAGTTACTCCATCTCCCCACCCACCTTTCCTCCAGCAACCCTCAGTTTGTTTCCAATAGCTGGGAACCTGTCATGGATTTTCTTCCTCTCTGGTTTCTTCGCATTCATTTTCCCTCCCTTCCCATATGATCCTCTGTGCTGTTCCTTCTATTCCACATATGAGTAAAACCATATAATAATTGTTTTTCTCTGACTGACTTATTTTGCTCAGCATAATACCCTCCAGTGCCTTCCACATCGATATGCTAAATATTGATCCTTTCTGATGGCTGAGTCATATTCCATTGTATATGTATATACCATGTTTTCTTTATCCATTTATCTGTCGATGGATGTCTTGGTTCCTTCCACGGTTTGGCTATTGTGGACAATGTCGCTATAAACATTCGGGGTGCAGTTGCCCCTTCAGATCACTACATTTGTAGCTTTGGGGTAAATAAAATTGCTGGGTTGTAAGGGAGCTCTCTTTTAAGTTCTTGAGGAACCTTCATATTGTTTTCCAAAGTGGCTGTACCAGTTTTCATTCCCACTTAGAAGTGTAAGAGAGTTCCCCTTTCTCCTCACCAACATTTGTTATTTCTTCGCTTGTTAATTTTTGCAATTCTGACTGGTGTGAAGTGGTATCTCATTGTCATTTGGATTTCTTTTTCCCCATGCCAAGTGATGTTGAGCAGTTTGTCATATGTCTGTTGGCCATTTGTGTGTCTTCTTTGGAGAAATATCTGTTCATATCTTCTGCCCATTTCTTGACTCGCTTATTTGTTTTTTGGGTGTTGAGTTTGGGTGTTGAACGGTAGTAAAGCGTACGGCACTTTCATGATGCTTCCACACCCACTTTTGGAAATGCTTCTCTCACAAGGATACCTGAAGATGTTAGTGGAGAGTTGCCGTATACGCAGACTTGCTTTTCCCAGGTGAGTGCATGGCACATTCCTTATTCACTCACGCGCGCGCGCGCGCGCACACACACACACACACACACACACAGAGTTGAACATGTTTCTGTCTCGTCAGGAAAGGAGGTGTTCGTTGAGAGACGGTTTCTCGCCAATGCTTTTGGGTGCTTGCCCTTTTCCACCCGGAGAGTGAAGTGTATGCGCTTTTTGCCTAGGCTTCCGTACACACCCTTGAGAAGCCTTCCCTCAGCCAGAAACAAGCCGTGAGTTGAAAGAGGCGTTCCACACAGACCTCCTTCTCAGAGCGAAGCCTGTCACACTTTTCCTTGGGCCTCCACACGCACTTTAGAAAAACTTCCTCCGGGAAGCTGTGAGTTGAACGACGGGTTTCCTACAGCGGTTTTCCGTGGGGGTAAGGATATATGGCACTTGGCCTTAGGCTTCCACGCACAGATTGGAAAGGGTTCTCTCTTCGTGAAACAAGATGTGCGCTGAACGTTGCGTTCTGCGCAGGCTTGGTTTTCACACATCAGCCCATGGTAATTTCCCTAGGCTTCCACACGCGCAGTGAGTATCCCTTCCCTAAACCTGAACCAAGACGCGGGGGAAAGCTGCCTTCTACAGCACCTTCTTTTCCGAGTTTCGTATAGAACCCCTGCGTTGTGCTTCCACATCCACTTTTGTCACTGCTTCGATATATCCTCCGGAGAGGGGTTCGCTTGAAAGACGGTCTCCCTCCGTCACGCTTTCAAGGAGTTAAGGATAGGGCACTCTCCTTATGCCTGCACACGTCCACTTGCAATCTCGACTGACTTCATGACCCCGTCCAATGCTACGCTGAAAGTCCCATTGCGCGCGGCCTTGTTGTAAGAGATGAGGACAGGGCACGGCACGTTCCTTGTGCTTCCACCACGACTATATAAAAGGCTCCCGTCTCCAAGGCAAAGGATGTCAGGTGCAAGACGGCTTCTCAAAAGCGAGGTTGCCTCTTAGAGGGCGGTCTACGGCGCTCTGCTGACGCTTCCACGCCTACATATGCAAACGCTTCTGGGCTCACGAAAGAAGACGTCCGTTGAAAGCTGCCTTGTACCCCGACGCGTTTCTCGGAGTTAGGTCCAGGGAACGGTCCCTGTGCGATCACACGCAGCCTTGAGATGGCTCAGCTCTTTTCGATCGTCAGGGAGGACGTTTCTCGGAGTTAGGTCCAGGGAAAGGTAGTAAAGCGTACGGCACTTTCATGATGCTTCCACACCCACTTTTGGAAATGCTTCTCTCTCCAGGATACCTGAAGATGCTAGTGGCGAGTCGCCGTAGACGCAGACTTGCTTTTCCCAGGTCAGTACATGGCACTCTCCTTATTCACTCACGCACGCGCGCGCGCGCGTGCCCTCACACACACACACACACACACACACACACACACACAGAGTTGAACATGTTTCTGTCTCGTCAGGAAAGAAGGTGATCGTTGAGAGACGGTTTCTCGCCGATGCTTTTGGGTTCTTGCTTTTTTCCCCCCGGAGAGAGAAGTGTAGCCGCTTTTTCCCTAGGCTTCCGTACACACCCTTGAGAAGCCTTCCGTCAGCCAGAAACAAGCCATGAGTTGAAAGAGGCGTTCCACGCAGACCTCCTTCTCAGAGCGAAGCCTGTCACACTTTTCCTTGTGAAGTAAACTAGAGAGATACAAATACTTTCTCAATGATTGCTTTAACAAAAAAGGACTAAATATCCCAATCAGAAAACATAGACTGTAAAGAGGAAGCAAGACCCATCTCTATGCTGCCTACCAGAGAATCACTTCAGACCTAAAAATAAAAGCAGATTGGAAGTAATGGGACACAAAACCATTTATCATGCAAATGGAAGTGAAAAGAAAGTTGGAGTCGTAATATTTTTATGAGACAAAATAAACTGAATTGTGGGGAAGATGGCAGAGTAGAAGGACCCTAAACTCACCTCATCCCACAGATACAACTAGGTAACACTCACACCAGAGTCACCCAGAAATGGACCTTCAGATTTCCCCACAAAGCTATACAACTAAATGGAGAGAGGGAATCACATCAAAGATGGTAGGAAGGACAAGGACTCTGTAGGAATCTAAACCCCATATTTCTGACCACCAGAGGGAGGGAACCACAGTCACAGAGGGGCCAGAAACAAACTACTACACCGGGGAGCCTCTAAAGCGTAGAGACATCCTCATAGCTTATGGCTTTCAAAATCAGAAGGGATGACATTTGTGAGCGTATACAACCAGCAGACTTAAAGCTTGGAACTTTTAAAAATCAGCTGTCTCAGCTCTGAGAGAGCACAGAAGGTGATAGGAAGCTGAGATCTGTCCTTAAAGATTAAGCAGAGCAAAGAGTGTGGAGAAGCTTGGGTGAAGCAGGTTGAAAGGTGCTTGAGGATTAAACAAGGGAGACATAGTTCCTGAACTCAGAGTTTGCTAAGGGACTTGTCCAGGAACAAAGGAGCTGGCAGGTGCCATTTCCCTCTACGGCCCCTCATTATAAACACACACCTACCTGCAAGACCAAGCACAATCTAGCAATCACTAACTTGCATAAACCATGGCCCATCCCCACACCTACCACACCTGCTTCAGTCCCAGTGCTGTGGATACCCTCCCTGATAAGACCCACACAATCCTTGACAACAATATGTCTCCCCATCACCCACAGAACACGCATGCGTCTTGTTAAAACAGCACACCCCATGTGTTGTGCACAATGACACAGTCCAGATCCAGTCTCTGTTGTTGCTATGCATTACCTTCAGAGGAGAACCAGCATCACCAAGTGAAAAATGTATGTTCTGCCCCGTATTTTCAAGAACAAGCAATATATCTGACCTTCCTAACAGAGAGATATTCTCTGAGAAGTAGGCCAAATGAGCAGACAGAGGACTATGTCCTAAACGAAAGAAGAGGACAAAGCCACAGCAAGAGACCTAAACAAAATGGATATAAGGAACATGCCTGACAGAAAATTTAAGATAACAATTATAAAGATACTCACTGGGGAAATGAAAAGAGGGAGGACATCAGAAGGGGGAACATCATTGAGACTCTTAACAAAGAGATATGAAAGAAATAATCAGAGATGTGGAACACAAGAAATGAAATGAAGAATATACTAGATAGAATAATTAGCAGGATGGACGAAGCAGAGGAACAAATTAATGAACTAGAAGACAGTAATGGAAAGTAATCAAGCGGAACAAATGAGAGGAAAAAGAAGTATGCAAAAATGAGAAGAGACTTAGGGAATTCAGTGACTCCATCCAGTGTAACAACACCCACATGAGAGGGATCCCAGAAGGTGAAAAGGGGGAAAAGGGGGCAGAAAATCTATTTGACCAAAGAAGAGCTGAAAACTTAACCTAATCTGGTGAAGGAAACCTATACAAATCCATAAGGCATAGAGATCCCCTCCCACAAAATCAACCTAAGGAGGTCCACATCCAGATACATAGTAATCAAAATGGGAAAAGGTAGTGATAAAGAAAAAACATTTAAAGCAGCAAGATAAAAGAAGACAGGTAACATGCAAGGGAAAGCCCATAAAGCTATCAGCTGAGTTTTCAGCAGAAACTATGCAGGACAGAAGAAAGTGGCGTTAAATATTCAAAGTGCTGAAGGAGAAAAATTTGCAGCAAGGAATAATTTATCCAGCAAGCCTATCCTTCAGAAAAGAAGGGGAGAAAAAGAGTTTCTTAGCCACACAAACTAAAAGAGTTCATGACCACTAAATTAACTACAAAAAATATTGAAGGGGACACTATGAGTGGAAAAAAATCGTAAGTGAGAGTATGACAATAATGAATCAAGGAAGCAGTAAAAATAAGTATTTCTGTAAAAATCAGTTAAGGGATTCACAAAATAAAAGTATGTAAAATATGAAAACATATACCCTAACACATGAGGAGGAGTCAACAGTGGGTTTGAACTTAAACAGCATTCAACTTAATATGGAATGAAAAGGCTATATATAATCCAGGGGGGCACCACAAACCCAAACCTCTAATACACATGCAAAACATAAAGGGAAAGAAATCCAAGAATATCATTAAAGAAAACGAGCAAACCATGAGAGAGAGAGCAAGAGAAGAAAGGATCAGAGAAAAACTACACAAAAAACTATGAAACAAGTAACAAAACATCAATAAATACATGTCTAATGATAATTAGTTTGAATGTAAATGGACTAAATGCTCCAAGCAAAAGAGCATGACAGAGTTTGTATATATATATAAAAGATTTCACACCTAAAGACACCTGCAGATGGAAATTAAGAGATGGAGAAACATTAATCATGCAAGTGGATGTCAAGAGAAGTCAGAGTAGCAATCCTTATATCAGACAAAATAGACTTTTTTAACATTGAAATTGAATTAGCCAACATAGAGTACACCAGTAATTTCAAATGTAGCGTTCCACAATTCATCAGTTGTGTATAACACCCAGTGTTCATCACATCACATGCATTCCTTAATGCCCATCACACAGTTACTCCATCTCCCCACCCACCTTTCCTCCAGCAACCCTCAGTTTGTTTCCAATAGTTGGGAACCTGTCATGGATTTTCTTCCTCTCTGGTTTCTTCGCATTCATTTTCCCTCCCTTCCCCTATGATCCTCTGTGCTGTTCCTTCTATTCCACATATGAGTAAAACCATATAATAATTGTTTTTCTCTGACTGACTTATTTTGCTCAGCATAATACCGTCCAGTGCCTTCCACATCGATATGCTAAATATTGATCCTTTCTGATGGCTGAGTCATATTCCATTGTATATGTATATACCATGTTTTCTTTATCCATTTATCTGTCGATGGATGTCTTGGTTCCTTCCACGGTTTGGCTATTGTGGACAATGTCGCTATAAACATTCGGGGTGCAGTTGCCCCTTCAGATCACTACATTTGTAGCTTTGGGGTAAATAAAATTGCTGGGTTGTAAGGGAGCTCTCTTTTAAGTTCTGGAGGAACCTCCATATTGTTTTCCAAAGTGGCTGTACCAGTTTTCATTCCCACTTAGAAGTGTAAGAGAGTTCCCCTTTCTCCTCACCAACATTTGTTTTTTCTTCGCTTGTTAATTTTTGCAATTCTGACTGGTGTGAAGTGGTATGTCATTGTCATTTGGATTTCTTTTTCCCCATGCCAAGTGATGTTGAGCAGTTTGTCATATGTCTGTTGGCCATTTGTGTGTCTTCTTTGGAGAAATATCTGTTCATATCTTCTGCCCATTTCTTGACTCGCTTATTTGTTTTTTGGGTGTTGAGTTTGGGTGTTGAACGGTAGTAAAGCGTACGGCACTTTCATGATGCTTCCACACCCACTTTTGGAAATGCTTCTCTCTCAAGGATACCTGAAGATGTTAGTGGAGAGTTGCCGTATACGCAGACTTGCTTTTCCCAGGTGAGTGCATGGCACATTCCTTATTCACTCACGCGCGCGCGCGCGCGCACACACACACACACACACACACACACACACAGAGTTGAACATGTTTCTGTCTCGTCAGGAAAGGAGATGTTCGTTGAGAGACGGTTTCTCGCCAATGCTTTTGGGTGCTTGCCCTTTTCCCCCCGGAGAGTGAAGTGTATGCGCTTTTTGCCTAGGCTTCCGTACACACCCTTGAGAAGCCTTCCCTCAGCCAGAAACAAGCCGTGAGTTGAAAGAGGCGTTCCACACAGACCTCCTTCTCAGAGCGAAGCCTGTCACACTTTTCCTTGGGCCTCCACACGCACTTTAGAAAAACTTCCTCCGGGAAGCTATGAGTTGAAGGACGGGTTTCCTACAGCGGTTTTCTGTGGGGGTAAGGATATATGGCACTTGGCCTTAGGCTTCCACGCACACATTGGAAACGGCTTCTTTCTTTGTGAAACAAGATTTGCGCTGAACGTTGCGTTCTGCGCAGGCTTGCTTTTCACACATCAGCCGATGGTACTTTCCCTAGGCTTCCACACGCGCAGTGAGTATCCCTTCCCTAAACCTGAACCAAGACGCGGGGGAAAGCTGCCTTCTACACCACCTTCTTTTCCGAGTTTCGTATAGAACCCTTGCGTTGTGCTTCCACATCCACTTTTGTCACTGCTTCGATATATCCTCCGGAGTGGGGTTCGCTTGAAATACGGTCTCCCTCCGTCACGCTTTCAAGGAGTTAAGGATAGGGCACTCTCCTTATGCCTGCACACGTCCACTTGCAATCTCGACTGACTTCATGACCCCGTCCATATGCTACGCTGAAAGTCCCATTGCGCGCGGCCTTGTTTCTAAGAGATGAGGACAGGGCACGGCACGTTCCTTGTGCTTCCACCACGACTATATAAAAGGCTCCCGTCTCCAAGGCAAAGGATGTCAGGTGCAAGACGGCTTCGCAAAAGCGAGGTTGCCTCTTAGAGGGCGGTCTACGGCGCTCTGTTGACGCTTCCACGCCTACATATGCAAACGCTTCTGGGCTCACGAAAGAAGACGTCCGTTGAAAGCTGCCTTGTACCCCGACGCGTTTTCCGGAGTTAGGTCCAGGGAACGGTCCCTGTGCGATCACACGCAGCCTTGAGATGGCTCAGCTCTTTTCGATCGTCAGGGAGGACGTTTCTCGGAGTTAGGTCCAGGGAAAGGTAGTAAAGCGTACGGCACTTTCATGATGCTTCCACACCCACTTTTGGAAATGCTTCTCTCTCCAGGATACCTGAAGATGCTAGTGGCGAGTCGCCGTAGACGCAGACTTGCTTTTCCCAGGTCAGTACATGGCACTCTCCTTATTCACTCACGCACGCACGCACGCGCGTGCCCTCACACACACACACACACACACACACACACACACACACACACAGAGTTGAACATGTTTCTGTCTCGTCAGGAAAGAAGGTGATCGTTGAGAGACGGTTTCCCGCCGATGCTTTTGGGTTCTTGCTTTTTTCCCCCCGGAGAGAGAAGTGTAGCCGCTTTTTCCCTAGGCTTCCGTACACACCCTTGAGAAGTCTTCCGTCAGCCAGAAACAAGCCATGAGTTGAAAGAGGCGTTCCACGCAGACCTCCTTCTCAGAGCGAAGCCTGTCACACTTTTCCTTGTGAAGTAAACTAGAGAGATACAAATACTTTCTCAATGATTGCTTTAACAAAAAAGGACTAAATATCCCAATCAGAAAACATAGACTGTAAAGAGGAAGCAAGACCCATCTCTATGCTGCCTACCAGAGAATCACTTCAGACCTAAAAATAAAAGCAGATTGGAAGTAATGGGACACAAAACCATTTATCATGCAAATGGAAGTGAAAAGAAAGTTGGAGTCGTAATATTTTTATGAGACAAAATAAACTGAATTGTGGGGAAGATGGCAGAGTAGAAGGACCCTAAACTCACCTCATCCCACAGATACAACTAGGTAACACTCACACCAGAGTCACCCAGAAATGGACCTTCAGATTTCCCCACAAAGCTATACAACTAAATGGAGAGAGGGAATCACATCAAAGATGGTAGGAAGGACAAGGACTCTGTAGGAATCTAAAGCCCATATTTCTGACCACCAGAGGGAGGGAACCACAGTCACAGAGGGGCCAGAAACAAACTACTACACCGGGGAGCCTCTAAAGCGTAGAGACATCCTCATAGCTTATGGCTTTGAAAATCAGAAGGGATGACATTTGTGAGCGTATACAACCAGCAGACTTAAAGCTTGGAACTTTTAAAAATCAGCTGTCTCAGCTCTGAGAGAGCACAGAAGGTGATAGGAAGCTGAGATCTGTCCTTAAAGATTAAGCAGAGCAAAGAGTGTGGAGAAGCTTGGGTGAAGCAGGTTGAAAGTTGCTTGAGGTTTAAACAAGGGAGACATAGTTCCTGAACTCAGAGTTTGCTAAGGGACTTGTCCAGGAACAAAGGAGCTGGCAGGTGCCATTTCCCTCTACGGCCCCTCATTATAAACACACACCTACCTGCAAGACCAAGCACAATCTAGCAATCACTAACTTGCATAAACCATGGCCCATCCCCACACCTACCACACCTGCTTCAGTCCCAGTGCTGTGGATACCCTCCCTGATAAGACCCACACAATCCTTGACAACAATATGTCTGCCCATCACCCACAGAACACGCATGCGTCTTGTTAAAACAGCACACCCCATGTGTTGTGCACAATGACACAGTCCAGATCCAGTCTCTGTTGTTGCTATGCATTACCTTCAGAGGAGAACCAGCATCACCAAGTGAAAAATGTATGTTCTGCCCCGTATTTTCAAGAACAAGCAATATATCTGACCTTCCTAACAGAGAGATATTCTCTGAGAAGTAGGCCAAATGAGCAGACAGAGGACTATGTCCTAAACGAAAGAAGAGGACAAAGCCACAGCAAGAGACCTAAACAAAATGGATATAAGGAACATGCCTGACAGAAAATTTAAGATAACAATTATAAAGATACTCACTGGGGAAATGAAAAGAGGGAGGACATCAGAAGGGGGAACATCATTGAGACTCTTAACAAAGAGATATGAAAGAAATAATCAGAGATGTGGAACACAAGAAATGAAATGAAGAATATACTAGATAGAATAATTAGCAGGATGGACGAAGCAGAGGAACAAATTAATGAACTAGAAGACAGTAATGGAAAGTAATCAAGCGGAACAAATGAGAGGAAAAAGAAGTATGCAAAAATGAGAAGAGACTTAGGGAATTCAGTGACTCCATCCAGTGTAACAACACCCACATGAGAGGGATCCCAGAAGGTGAAAAGGGGGAAAAGGGGGCAGAAAATCTATTTGACCAAAGAAGAGCTGAAAACTTAACCTAATCTGGTGAAGGAAACCTATACAAATCCATAAGGCATAGAGATCCCCTCCCACAAAATCAACCTAAGGAGGTCCACATCAAGATACATAGTAATCAAAATGGGAAAAGGTAGTGATAAAGAAAAAACATTTAAAGCAGCAAGATAAAAGAAGACAGTTAACATGCAAGGGAAAGCCCATAAATCTATCAGCTGAGTTTTCAGCAGAAACTATGCAGGACAGAAGAAAGTGGCGTTAAATATTCAAAGTGCTGAATGAGAAAAATCTGCAGCAAGGAATAATTTATCCAGCAAGCCTATCCTTCAGAAAAGAAGGGGAGAAAAAGAGTTTCTTAGCCACACAAACTAAAAGAGTTCATGACCACTAAATTAACTACAAAAAATATTGAAGGGGACAGTATGAGTGGAAAAAAATCGTAAGTGAGAGTATGACAATAATGAATCAAGGAAGCAGTAAAAATAAGTATTTCTGTAAAAATCAGTTAAGGGATTCACAAAATAAAAGTATGTAAAATATGAAAACATATACCCTAACACATGAGGAGGAGTCAACAGTGGGTTTGAACTTAAACAGCATTCAACTTAATATAGACTGAAAAGGCTATATATAATCCAGGGGGTCACCACAAACCCAAACCTCTAATACACATGCAAAAGATAAAGGGAAAGAAATCCAAGAATATCATTAAAGAAAACGAGCAAACCATGAGAGAGAGAGCAAGAGAAGAAAGGATCAGAGAAAAACTACACAAAAAACTATGAAACAAGTAACAAAACATCAATAAATACATGTCTAATGATAATTAGTTTGAATGTAAATGGACTAAATGCTCCAAGCAAAAGAGCATGACAGAGTTTGTATATATATATAAAAGATTTCACACCTAAAGACACCTGCAGATGGAAATTAAGAGATGGAGAAACATTAATCATGCAAGTGGATGTCAAAAGAAGTCAGAGTAGCAATCCTTATATCAGACAAAATAGACTTTTTTAACATTGAAATTGAATTAGCCAACATAGAGTACACCAGTAGTTTCAAATGTAGCGTTCCACAATTCATCAGTTGTGTATAACACCCAGTGTTCATCACATCACATGCATTCCTTAATGCCCATCACACAGTTACTCCACCTCCCCACCCACTTTTCCTCCAGCAACCCTCAGTTGGTTTCCAATAGTTAGGAACCTGTCATGGATTTTCTTCCTCTCTGGTTTCTTCGCATTCATTTTCCCTCCCTTCCCCTATGATCCTCTGTGGTGTTCCTTCTATTCCACATATGAGTAAAACCATATAATAATTGTTTTACTCTGACTGACTTATTTTGCTCAGCATAATACCCTCCAGTGCCATCCACATCGATATGCTAAATATTGATCCTTTCTGATGGCTGAGTCATATTCCTTTGTATATGTGTATACCATGTTTTCTTTATCCATTTATCTGTCGATGGATGTCTTGGTTCCTTCCACGGTTTGGCTATTGTGGACAATGTCGCTATAAACATTTGGGGTGCAGTTGCCCCTTCAGATCACTACATTTGTACCTTTGGGGTAAATAAAATTGCTGGGTTGTAAGGGAGCTCTGTTTTAACTTCTTGAGGAACCTCCATATTGTTTTCCAAAGTGGCTGTACCAGTTTTCATTCCCATTTAGAAGTGTAAGAGAGTTCCCCTTTCTCCTCACCAACATTTGTTATTTCTTCGCTTGTTAATTTTTGCAATTCTGACTGGTGTGAAGTGGTATCTCATTGTCATTTGGATTTCTTTTTCCCCATGCCAAGTGCTGTTGAGCAGTTTCTCATATGTCTGTTGGCCATTTGTGTGTCTTCTTTGGAGAAATACCTGTTCATATCTTCTGCCCATTTCTTGACTCGGTTATTTGTATTTTGGGTGTTGAGTTTGGGTGTTGAACGGTAGTAACGCGTACGGCACTTTCATGATGCTTCCACACCCACTTTTGGAAATGCTTCTCTCTCAAGGATACCTGAAGATGTTAGTGGAGAGTTGCCGTATACGCAGACTTGCTTTTCCCAGGTGAGTGCATGGCACATTCCTTACTCACTCACGCGCGCGCGCGCGCGCACACACACACACACACACACACACACACACACAGAGTTGAACATGTTTCTGTCTCGTCAGGAAAGGAGGTGTTCGTTGAGAGACGGTTTCTCGCCAATGCTTTTGGGTGCTTGCCCTTTTCCCCCCGGAGAGTGAAGTGTATGCGCTTTTTCCGTAGGCTTCCGTACACACCCTTGAGAAGCCTTCCCTCAGCCAGAAACAAGCCGTGAGTTGAAAGAGGCGTTCCACACAGACCTCCTTCTCAGAGCGAAGCCTGTCACACTTTTCCTTGGGCCTCCACACGCACTTTAGAAAAACTTACTCCGGGAAGCTGTGAGTTGAACGACGGGTTTCCTACAGCGGTTTTCCGTGGGGGTAAGGATATATGGCACTTGGCCTTAGGCTTCCACGCACACATTGGAAAGGCTTCTCTCTTCGTGAAACAAGATGTGCGCTGAACGTTGCGTTCTGCGCAGGCTTGGTTTTCACACATCAGCCCATGGTACTTTCCCTAGGCTTCCACACGCGCAGTGAGTATCCCTTCCCTAAACCTGAACCAAGACGCGGGGGAAAGCTGCCTTCTACACCACCTTCTTTTCCGAGTTTCGTATAGAACCCTTGCGTTGTGCTTCCACATCCACTTTTGTCACTGCTTCGATATATCCTCCGGAGAGGGGTTCGCTTGAAAGACGGTCTCCCTCCGTCACGCTTTCAAGGAGTTAAGGATAGCGCACTCTCCTTATGCCTGCACACGTCCACTTGCAATCTCGACTGACTTCATGTCCCCGTCCATATGCTACGCTGAAAGTCCCATTGCGCGCGGCCTTGTTTCTAAGAGATGAGGACAGGGCACGGCACGTTCCTTGTGCTTCCACCACGACTATATAAAAGTCTACCGTCTCCAAGGCAAAGGATGTCAGGTGCAAGACGGCTTCGCAAAAGCGAGGTTGCCTCTTAGAGGGCGGTCTACGGCGCTCTCCTGACGCTTCCACGCCTACATATGCAAACGCTTCTGGGCTCACGAAAGAAGACGTCCGTTGAAAGCTGCCTTGTACCCCGACGCGTTTTCCGGAGTTAGGTCCAGGGAACGGTCCCTGTGCGATCACATGCAGCCTTGAGATGGCTCAGCTCTTTTCGATCGTCAGGGAGGACGTTTCTCGGAGTTAGGTCCAGGGAAAGGTAGTAAAGCGTACGGCACTTTCATGATGCTTCCACACCCACTTTTGGAAATGCTTCTCTCTCCAGGATACCTGAAGATGCTAGTGGCGAGTCGCCGTAGACGCAGACTTGCTTTTCCCAGGTCAGTACATGGCACTCTCCTTATTCACTCACGCACGCGCGCGCGCGCGTGCCCTCACACACACACACACACACACACACACACACACACACAGAGTTGAACATGTTTCTGTCTCGTCAGGAAAGAAGGTGATCGTTGAGAGACGGTTTCTCGCCGATGCTTTTGGGTTCTTGCTTTTTTCCCCCCGGAGAGAGAAGTGTAGCCGCTTTTTCCCTAGGCTTCCGTACACACCCTTGAGAAGCCTTCCGTCAGCCAGAAACAAGCCATGAGTTGAAAGAGGCGTTCCACGCAGACCTCCTTCTCAGAGCGAAGCCTGTCACACTTTTCCTTGTGAAGTAAACTAGAGAGATACAAATACTTTCTCAATGATTGCTTTAACAAAAAAGGACTAAATATCCCAATCAGAAAACATAGACTGTAAAGAGGAAGCAAGACCCATCTCTATGCTGCCTACCAGAGAATCACTTCAGACCTAAAAATAAAAGCAGATTGGAAGTAATGGGACACAAAACCATTTATCATGCAAATGGAAGTGAAAAGAAAGTTGGAGTCGTAATATTTTTATGAGACAAAATAAACTGAATTGTGGGGAAGATGGCAGAGTAGAAGGACCCTAAACTCACCTCATCCCACAGATACAACTAGGTAACACTCACACCAGAGTCACCCAGAAATGGACCTTCAGATTTCCCCACAAAACTATACAACTAAATGGAGAGAGGGAATCACATCAAAGATGGTAGGAAGGACAAGGACTCTGTAGGAATCTAAAGCCCATATTTCTGACCACCAGAGGGAGGGAACCACAGTCACAGAGGGGCCAGAAACAAACTACTACACCGGGGAGCCTCTAAAGCGTAGAGACATCCTCATAGCTTATGGCTTTGAAAATCAGAAGGGATGACATTTGTGAGCGTATACAACCAGCAGACTTAAAGCTTGGAACTTTTAAAAATCAGCTGTCTCAGCTCTGAGAGAGCACAGAAGGTGATAGGAAGCTGAGATCTGTCCTTAAAGATTAAGCAGAGCAAAGAGTGTGGAGAAGCTTGGGTGAAGCAGGTTGAAAGGTGCTTGAGGATTAAACAAGGGAGACATACTTCCTGAACTCAGAGTTTGCTAAGGGACTTCTCCAGGAACAAAGGAGCTGGCAGGTGCCATTTCCCTCTACGGCCCCTCATTATAAACACACACCTACCTGCAAGACCAAGCACAATCTAGCAATCACTAACTTGCATAAACCATGGCCCATCCCCACACCTACCACACCTGCTTCAGTCCCAGTGCTGTGGATACCCTCCCTGATAAGACCCACACAAACCTTGACAACAATATGTCTCCCCATCACCCACAGAACACGCATGCATCTTGTTAAAACAGCACACCCCATGTGTTGGGCACAATGACACAGTCCAGATCCAGGCTCTGTTGTTGCTATGCATTACCTTCAGAGGAGAACCAGCATCACCAAGTGAAAAATGTATGTTCTGCCCCGTATTTTCAAGAACAAGCAATATATCTGACCTTCCTAACAGAGAGATATTCTCTGAGAAGTAGGCCAAATGAGCAGACAGAGGACTATGTCCTAAACGAAAGAAGAGGACAAAGCCACAGCAAGAGACCTAAACAAAATGGATATAAGGAACATGCCTGACAGAAAATTTAAGATAACAATTATAAAGATACTCACTGGGGAAATGAAAAGAGGGAGGACATCAGAAGGGGGAACATCATTGAGACTCTTAACAAAGAGATATGAAAGAAATAATCAGAGATGTGGAACACAAGAAATGAAATGAAGAATATACTAGATAGAATAATTAGCAGGATGGACGAAGCAGAGGAACAAATTAATGAACTAGAAGACAGTAATGGAAAGTAATCAAGCGGAACAAATGAGAGGAAAAAGAAGTATGCAAAAATGAGAAGAGACTTAGGGAATTCAGTGACTCCATCCAGTGTAACAACACCCACATGAGAGGGATCCCAGAAGGTGAAAAGGGGGAAAAGGGGGCAGAAAATCTATTTGACCAAAGAAGAGCTGAAAACTTAACCTAATCTGGTGAAGGAAACCTATACAAATCCATAAGGCATAGAGATCCCCTCCCACAAAATCAACCTAAGGAGGTCCACATCAAGACACATAGTAATCAAAATGGGAAAAGGTAGTGATAAAGAAAAAACATTTAAAGCAGCAAGATAAAAGAAGACAGGTAACATGCAAGGGAAAGCCCATAAAGCTATCAGCTGAGTTTTCAGCAGAAACTATGCAGGACAGAAGAAAGTGGCGTTAAATATTCAAAGTGCTGAATGAGAAAAATCTGCAGCAAGGAATAATTTATCCAGCAAGCCTATCCTTCAGAAAAGAAGGGGAGAAAAAGAGTTTCTTAGCCACACAAACTAAAAGAGTTCATGACCACTAAATTAACTACAAAAAATATTGAAGGGGACACTATGAGTGGAAAAAAATCGTAAGTGAGAGTATGACAATAATGAATCAAGGAAGCAGTAAAAATAAGTATTTCTGTAAAAATCAGTTAAGGGATTCACAAAATAAAAGTATGTAAAATATGAAAACATATACCCTAACACATGAGGAGGAGTCAACAGTGGGTTTGAACTTAAACAGCATTCAACTTAATATAGACTGAAAAGGCTATATATAATCCAGGGGGTCACCACAAACCCAAACCTCTAATACACATGCAAAAGATAAAGGGAAAGAAATCCAAGAATATCATTAAAGAAAACGAGCAAACCATGAGAGAGAGAGCAAGAGAAGAAAGGATCAGAGAAAAACTACACAAAAAACTATGAAACAAGTAACAAAACATCAATAAATACATGTCTAATGATAATTAGTTTGAATGTAAATGGACTAAATGCTCCAAGCAAAAGAGCATGACAGAGTTTGTATATATATATAAAAGATTTCACACCTAAAGACACCTGCAGATGGAAATTAAGAGATGGAGAAACATTAATCATGCAAGTGGATGTCAAAAGAAGTCAGAGTAGCAATCCTTATATCAGACAAAATAGACTTTTTTAACATTGAAATTGAATTAGCCAACATAGAGTACACCAGTAGTTTCAAATGTAGCGTTCCACAATTCATCAGTTGTGTATAACACCCAGTGTTCATCACATCGCATGCATTCCTTAATGCCCATCACACAGTTACTCCATCTCCCCACCCACCTTTCCTCCAGCAACCCTCAGTTTGTTTCCAATAGTTAGGAACCTGTCATGGATTTTCTTCCTCTCTGGTTTCTTCGCATTCATTTTCCCTCCCTTCCCCTATGATCCTCTGTGCTGTTCCTTCTATTCCACATATGAGTAAAACCATATAATAATTGTTTTTCTCTGACTGATTTATTTTGCTCAGCATAGTACCCTCCAGTGCCATCCACATCGATATGCTAAATATTGATCCTTTCTGATGGCTGAGTCACGTTCCTTTGTATATGTATATACCATGTTTTCTTTATCCATTTATCTGTCGATAGATGTCTTGGTTCCTTCCACGGTTTGGCTATTGTGGACAATGTCGCTATAAACATTTGGGGTGCAGTTGCCCCTTCAGATCACTACATTTGTAGCTTTGGGGTAAATAAAATTGCTGGGGTGTAAGGGAGCTCTGTTTTAACTTCTTGAGGAACCTCCATATTGTTTTCCAAAGTGGCTGTACCAGTTTTCATTCCCACTTAGAAGTGTAAGAGAGTTCCCCTTTCTCCTCACCAACATTTGTTATTTCTTCGCCTGTTAATTTTTGCAATTCTGACTGGTGTGAAGTGGTATCTCATTGTCATTTGGATTTCTTTTTCCCCTTGCCAAGTTCTGTTGAGCAGTTTCTCATATGTCTGTTGGCCCTTTGTGTGTCTTCTTTGGAGAAATACCTGTTCATATCTTCTGCCCATTTCTTGACTCGGTTATTTGTATTTTGGGTGTTGAGTTTGGGTGTTGAACGGTAGTAAAGCGTACGGCACTTTCATGATGCTTCCACACCCACTTTTGGAAATGCTTCTCTCTCAAGGATACCTGAAGATGTTAGTGGAGAGTTGCCGTATACGCAGACTTGCTTTTCCCAGGTGAGTGCATGGCACATTCCTTATTCACTCACGCGCGCGCGCGCACACACACACACACACACACACACACAGAGTTGAACATGTTTCTGTCTCGTCAGGAAAGGAGGTGTTCGTTGAGAGACGGTTTCTCGCCAGTGCTTTTGGGTGCTTGCCCTTTTCCCCCCGGAGAGTGAAGTGTATGCGCTTTTTCCGTAGGCTTCAGTACACACCCTTGAGAAGCCTTCCGTCAGTCAGAAACAAGCCGTGAGTTGAAAGAGGCGTTCCACACAGACCTCCTTCTCAGAGCGAAGCCTGTCACACTTTTCCTTGGGCCTCCACACGCACTTTAGAAAAACTTCCTCCGGGAAGCTGTGAGTTGAACGACGGGTTTCCTACAGCGGTTTTCCGTGGGGGTAAGGATATATGGCACTTGGCCTTAGGCTTCCACGCACACATTGGAAACGGCTTCTCTCTTCGTGAAACAAGATGTGCGCTGAACGTTGCGTTCTGCGCAGGCTTGCTTTTCACACATCAGCCGATGGTACTCCCCCTAGGCTTCCACACGCGCAGTGAGTATCCCTTCCCTAAACCTGAACCAAGACGCGGGGGAAAGCTGCCTTCTACACCACCTTCTTTTCCGAGTTTCGTATAGAACCCTTGCGTTGTGCTTCCACATCCACTTTTGTCACTGCTTCGATATATCCTCCGGAGTGGGGTTCGCTTGAAAGACGGTCTCCCTCCGTCACGCTTTCAAGGAGTTAAGGATAGGGCACTCTCCTTATGCCTGCACACGTCCACTTGCAATCTCGACTGACTTCATGACCCCGTCCATATGCTACGCTGAAAGTCCCATTGCGCGCGGCCTTGTTTCTAAGAGATGAGGACAGGGCACGGCACGTTCCTTGTGCTTCCACCACGACTATATAAAAGGCTCCCGTCTCCAAGGCAAAGGATGTCAGGTGCAAGACGGTTTGCAAAAGCGAGGTTGCCTCTTAGAGGGCGGTCTACGGCGCTCTGTTGACGCTTCCACGCCTACATATGCAAACGCTTCTGGGCTCACGAAAGAAGACATCCGTTGAAAGCTGCCTTGTACCCCGACGCGTTTTCCGGAGTTAGGTCCAGGGAACGGTCCCTGTGCGATCACACGCAGCCTTGAGATGGCTCAGCTCTTTTCGATCGTCAGGGAGGACGTTTCTCGGAGTTAGGTCCAGGGAAAGGTAGTAAAGCGTACGGCACTTTCATGATGCTTCCACACCCACTTTTGGAAATGCTTCTCTCTCCAGGATACCTGAAGATGCTAGTGGCGAGTCGCCGTAGACGCAGACTTGCTTTTCCCAGGTCAGTACATGGCACTCTCCTTATTCACTCACGCACGCACGCGCGCGCGTGCCCTCACACACACACACACACACACACACACACACACACACACACACACACACACAGAGTTGAACATGTTTCTGTCTCGTCAGGAAAGAAGGTGATCGTTGAGAGACGGTTTCTCGCCGATGCTTTTGGGTTCTTGCTTTTTTCCCCCCGGAGAGAGAAGTGTAGCCGCTTTTTCCCTAGGCTTCCGTACACACCCTTGAGAAGCCTTCCGTCAGCCAGAAACAAGCCATGAGTTGAAAGAGGCGTTCCACGCAGACCTCCTTCTCAGAGCGAAGCCTGTCACACTTTTCCTTGTGAAGTAAACTAGAGAGATACAAATACTTTCTCAATGATTGCTTTAACAAAAAAGGACTAAATATCCCAATCAGAAAACATAGACTGTAAAGAGGAAGCAAGACCCATCTCTATGCTGCCTACCAGAGAATCACTTCAGACCTAAAAATAAAAGCAGATTGGAAGTAATGGGACACAAAACCATTTATCATGCAAATGGAAGTGAAAAGAAAGTTGGAGTCGTAATATTTTTATGAGACAAAATAAACTGAATTGTGGGGAAGATGGCAGAGTAGAAGGACCCTAAACTCACCTCATCCCACAGATACAACTAGGTAACACTCACACCAGAGTCACCCAGAAATGGACCTTCAGATTTCCCCACAAAGCTATACAACTAAATGGAGAGAGGGAATCACATCAAAGATGGTAGGAAGGACAAGGACTCTGTAGGAATCTAAACCCCATATTTCTGACCACCAGAGGGAGGGAACCACAGTCACAGAGGGGCCAGAAACAAACTACTACACCGGGGAGCCTCTAAAGCGTAGAGACATCCTCATAGCTTATGGCTTTCAAAATCAGAAGGGATGACATTTGTGAGCGTATACAACCAGCAGACTTAAAGCTTGGAACTTTTAAAAATCAGCTGTCTCAGCTCTGAGAGAGCACAGAAGGTGATAGGAAGCTGAGATCTGTCCTTAAAGATTAAGCAGAGCAAAGAGTGTGGAGAAGCTTGGGTGAAGCAGGTTGAAAGGTGCTTGAGGATTAAACAAGGGAGACATAGTTCCTGAACTCAGAGTTTGCTAAGGGACTTGTCCAGGAACAAAGGAGCTGGCAGGTGCCATTTCCCTCTACGGCCCCTCATTATAAACACACACCTACCTGCAAGACCAAGCACAATCTAGCAATCACTAACTTGCATAAACCATGGCCCATCCCCACACCTACCACACCTGCTTCAGTCCCAGTGCTGTGGATACCCTCCCTGATAAGACCCACACAATCCTTGACAACAATATGTCTCCCCATCACCCACAGAACACGCATGCGTCTTGTTAAAACAGCACACCCCATGTGTTGTGCACAATGACACAGTCCAGATCCAGTCTCTGTTGTTGCTATGCATTACCTTCAGAGGAGAACCAGCATCACCAAGTGAAAAATGTATGTTCTGCCCCGTATTTTCAAGAACAAGCAATATATCTGACCTTCCTAACAGAGAGATATTCTCTGAGAAGTAGGCCAAATGAGCAGACAGAGGACTATGTCCTAAACGAAAGAAGAGGACAAAGCCACAGCAAGAGACCTAAACAAAATGGATATAAGGAACATGCCTGACAGAAAATTTAAGATAACAATTATAAAGATACTCACTGGGGAAATGAAAAGAGGGAGGACATCAGAAGGGGGAACATCATTGAGACTCTTAACAAAGAGATATGAAAGAAATAATCAGAGATGTGGAACACAAGAAATGAAATGAAGAATATACTAGATAGAATAATTAGCAGGATGGACGAAGCAGAGGAACAAATTAATGAACTAGAAGACAGTAATGGAAAGTAATCAAGCGGAACAAATGAGAGGAAAAAGAAGTATGCAAAAATGAGAAGAGACTTAGGGAATTCAGTGACTCCATCCAGTGTAACAACACCCACATGAGAGGGATCCCAGAAGGTGAAAAGGGGGAAAAGGGGGCAGAAAATCTATTTGACCAAAGAAGAGCTGAAAACTTAACCTAATCTGGTGAAGGAAACCTATACAAATCCATAAGGCATAGAGATCCCCTCCCACAAAATCAACCTAAGGAGGTCCACATCCAGATACATAGTAATCAAAATGGGAAAAGGTAGTGATAAAGAAAAAACATTTAAAGCAGCAAGATAAAAGAAGACAGGTAACATGCAAGGGAAAGCCCATAAAGCTATCAGCTGAGTTTTCAGCAGAAACTATGCAGGACAGAAGAAAGTGGCGTTAAATATTCAAAGTGCTGAAGGAGAAAAATTTGCAGCAAGGAATAATTTATCCAGCAAGCCTATCCTTCAGAAAAGAAGGGGAGAAAAAGAGTTTCTTAGCCACACAAACTAAAAGAGTTCATGACCACTAAATTAACTACAAAAAATATTGAAGGGGACACTATGAGTGGAAAAAAATCGTAAGTGAGAGTATGACAATAATGAATCAAGGAAGCAGTAAAAATAAGTATTTCTGTAAAAATCAGTTAAGGGATTCACAAAATAAAAGTATGTAAAATATGAAAACATATACCCTAACACATGAGGAGGAGTCAACAGTGGGTTTGAACTTAAACAGCATTCAACTTAATATGGAATGAAAAGGCTATATATAATCCAGGGGGGCACCACAAACCCAAACCTCTAATACACATGCAAAACATAAAGGGAAAGAAATCCAAGAATATCATTAAAGAAAACGAGCAAACCATGAGAGAGAGAGCAAGAGAAGAAAGGATCAGAGAAAAACTACACAAAAAACTATGAAACAAGTAACAAAACATCAATAAATACATGTCTAATGATAATTAGTTTGAATGTAAATGGACTAAATGCTCCAAGCAAAAGAGCATGACAGAGTTTGTATATATATATAAAAGATTTCACACCTAAAGACACCTGCAGATGGAAATTAAGAGATGGAGAAACATTAATCATGCAAGTGGATGTCAAGAGAAGTCAGAGTAGCAATCCTTATATCAGACAAAATAGACTTTTTTAACATTGAAATTGAATTAGCCAACATAGAGTACACCAGTAATTTCAAATGTAGCGTTCCACAATTCATCAGTTGTGTATAACACCCAGTGTTCATCACATCACATGCATTCCTTAATGCCCATCACACAGTTACTCCATCTCCCCACCCACCTTTCCTCCAGCAACCCTCAGTTTGTTTCCAATAGTTGGGAACCTGTCATGGATTTTCTTCCTCTCTGGTTTCTTCGCATTCATTTTCCCTCCCTTCCCCTATGATCCTCTGTGCTGTTCCTTCTATTCCACATATGAGTAAAACCATATAATAATTGTTTTTCTCTGACTGACTTATTTTGCTCAGCATAATACCGTCCAGTGCCTTCCACATCGATATGCTAAATATTGATCCTTTCTGATGGCTGAGTCATATTCCATTGTATATGTATATACCATGTTTTCTTTATCCATTTATCTGTCGATGGATGTCTTGGTTCCTTCCACGGTTTGGCTATTGTGGACAATGTCGCTATAAACATTCGGGGTGCAGTTGCCCCTTCAGATCACTACATTTGTAGCTTTGGGGTAAATAAAATTGCTGGGTTGTAAGGGAGCTCTCTTTTAAGTTCTGGAGGAACCTCCATATTGTTTTCCAAAGTGGCTGTACCAGTTTTCATTCCCACTTAGAAGTGTAAGAGAGTTCCCCTTTCTCCTCACCAACATTTGTTTTTTCTTCGCTTGTTAATTTTTGCAATTCTGACTGGTGTGAAGTGGTATGTCATTGTCATTTGGATTTCTTTTTCCCCATGCCAAGTGATGTTGAGCAGTTTGTCATATGTCTGTTGGCCATTTGTGTGTCTTCTTTGGAGAAATATCTGTTCATATCTTCTGCCCATTTCTTGACTCGCTTATTTGTTTTTTGGGTGTTGAGTTTGGGTGTTGAACGGTAGTAAAGCGTACGGCATTTTCATGATGCTTCCACACCCACTTTTGGAAATGCTTCTCTCTCAAGGATACCTGAAGATGTTAGTGGAGAGTTGCTGTATACGCAGACTTGCTTTTCCCAGGTGAGTGCATGGCACATTCCTTATTCACTCACGCGCGCGCGCGCGCGCACACACACACACACACACACACACACACACAGAGTTGAACATGTTTCTGTCTCGTCAGGAAAGGAGATGTTCGTTGAGAGACGGTTTCTCGCCAATGCTTTTGGGTGCTTGCCCTTTTCCCCCCGGAGAGTGAAGTGTATGCGCTTTTTGCCTAGGCTTCCGTACACACCCTTGAGAAGCCTTCCCTCAGCCAGAAACAAGCCGTGAGTTGAAAGAGGCGTTCCACACAGACCTCCTTCTCAGAGCGAAGCCTGTCACACTTTTCCTTGGGCCTCCACACGCACTTTAGAAAAACTTCCTCCGGGAAGCTATGAGTTGAAGGACGGGTTTCCTACAGCGGTTTTCTGTGGGGGTAAGGATATATGGCACTTGGCCTTAGGCTTCCACGCACACATTGGAAACGGCTTCTTTCTTTGTGAAACAAGATTTGCGCTGAACGTTGCGTTCTGCGCAGGCTTGCTTTTCACACATCAGCCGATGGTACTTTCCCTAGGCTTCCACACGCGCAGTGAGTATCCCTTCCCTAAACCTGAACCAAGACGCGGGGGAAAGCTGCCTTCTACACCACCTTCTTTTCCGAGTTTCGTATAGAACCCTTGCGTTGTGCTTCCACATCCACTTTTGTCACTGCTTCGATATATCCTCCGGAGTGGGGTTCGCTTGAAATACGGTCTCCCTCCGTCACGCTTTCAAGGAGTTAAGGATAGGGCACTCTCCTTATGCCTGCACACGTCCACTTGCAATCTCGACTGACTTCATGACCCCGTCCATATGCTACGCTGAAAGTCCCATTGCGCGCGGCCTTGTTTCTAAGAGATGAGGACAGGGCACGGCACGTTCCTTGTGCTTCCACCACGACTATATAAAAGGCTCCCGTCTCCAAGGCAAAGGATGTCAGGTGCAAGACGGCTTCGCAAAAGCGAGGTTGCCTCTTAGAGGGCGGTCTACGGCGCTCTGTTGACGCTTCCACGCCTACATATGCAAACGCTTCTGGGCTCACGAAAGAAGACGTCCGTTGAAAGCTGCCTTGTACCCCGACGCGTTTTCCGGAGTTAGGTCCAGGGAACGGTCCCTGTGCGATCACACGCAGCCTTGAGATGGCTCAGCTCTTTTCGATCGTCAGGGAGGACGTTTCTCGGAGTTAGGTCCAGGGAAAGGTAGTAAAGCGTACGGCACTTTCATGATGCTTCCACACCCACTTTTGGAAATGCTTCTCTCTCCAGGATACCTGAAGATGCTAGTGGCGAGTCGCCGTAGACGCAGACTTGCTTTTCCCAGGTCAGTACATGGCACTCTCCTTATTCACTCACGCACGCACGCACGCGCGTGCCCTCACACACACACACACACACACACACACACACACACACACACACACAGAGTTGAACATGTTTCTGTCTCGTCAGGAAAGAAGGTGATCGTTGAGAGACGGTTTCCCGCCGATGCTTTTGGGTTCTTGCTTTTTTCCCCCCGGAGAGAGAAGTGTAGCCGCTTTTTCCCTAGGCTTCCGTACACACCCTTGAGAAGTCTTCCGTCAGCCAGAAACAAGCCATGAGTTGAAAGAGGCGTTCCACGCAGACCTCCTTCTCAGAGCGAAGCCTGTCACACTTTTCCTTGTGAAGTAAACTAGAGAGATACAAATACTTTCTCAATGATTGCTTTAACAAAAAAGGACTAAATATCCCAATCAGAAAACATAGACTGTAAAGAGGAAGCAAGACCCATCTCTATGCTGCCTACCAGAGAATCACTTCAGACCTAAAAATAAAAGCAGATTGGAAGTAATGGGACACAAAACCATTTATCATGCAAATGGAAGTGAAAAGAAAGTTGGAGTCGTAATATTTTTATGAGACAAAATAAACTGAATTGTGGGGAAGATGGCAGAGTAGAAGGACCCTAAACTCACCTCATCCCACAGATACAACTAGGTAACACTCACACCAGAGTCACCCAGAAATGGACCTTCAGATTTCCCCACAAAGCTATACAACTAAATGGAGAGAGGGAATCACATCAAAGATGGTAGGAAGGACAAGGACTCTGTAGGAATCTAAAGCCCATATTTCTGACCACCAGAGGGAGGGAACCACAGTCACAGAGGGGCCAGAAACAAACTACTACACCGGGGAGCCTCTAAAGCGTAGAGACATCCTCATAGCTTATGGCTTTGAAAATCAGAAGGGATGACATTTGTGAGCGTATACAACCAGCAGACTTAAAGCTTGGAACTTTTAAAAATCAGCTGTCTCAGCTCTGAGAGAGCACAGAAGGTGATAGGAAGCTGAGATCTGTCCTTAAAGATTAAGCAGAGCAAAGAGTGTGGAGAAGCTTGGGTGAAGCAGGTTGAAAGTTGCTTGAGGTTTAAACAAGGGAGACATAGTTCCTGAACTCAGAGTTTGCTAAGGGACTTGTCCAGGAACAAAGGAGCTGGCAGGTGCCATTTCCCTCTACGGCCCCTCATTATAAACACACACCTACCTGCAAGACCAAGCACAATCTAGCAATCACTAACTTGCATAAACCATGGCCCATCCCCACACCTACCACACCTGCTTCAGTCCCAGTGCTGTGGATACCCTCCCTGATAAGACCCACACAATCCTTGACAACAATATGTCTCCCCATCACCCACAGAACACGCATGCGTCTTGTTAAAACAGCACACCCCATGTGTTGTGCACAATGACACAGTCCAGATCCAGTCTCTGTTGTTGCTATGCATTACCTTCAGAGGAGAACCAGCATCACCAAGTGAAAAATGTATGTTCTGCCCCGTATTTTCAAGAACAAGCAATATATCTGACCTTCCTAACAGAGAGATATTCTCTGAGAAGTAGGCCAAATGAGCAGACAGAGGACTATGTCCTAAACGAAAGAAGAGGACAAAGCCACAGCAAGAGACCTAAACAAAATGGATATAAGGAACATGCCTGACAGAAAATTTAAGATAACAATTATAAAGATACTCACTGGGGAAATGAAAAGAGGGAGGACATCAGAAGGGGGAACATCATTGAGACTCTTAACAAAGAGATATGAAAGAAATAATCAGAGATGTGGAACACAAGAAATGAAATGAAGAATATACTAGATAGAATAATTAGCAGGATGGACGAAGCAGAGGAACAAATTAATGAACTAGAAGACAGTAATGGAAAGTAATCAAGCGGAACAAATGAGAGGAAAAAGAAGTATGCAAAAATGAGAAGAGACTTAGGGAATTCAGTGACTCCATCCAGTGTAACAACACCCACATGAGAGGGATCCCAGAAGGTGAAAAGGGGGAAAAGGGGGCAGAAAATCTATTTGACCAAAGAAGAGCTGAAAACTTAACCTAATCTGGTGAAGGAAACCTATACAAATCCATAAGGCATAGAGATCCCCTCCCACAAAATCAACCTAAGGAGGTCCACATCAAGATACATAGTAATCAAAATGGGAAAAGGTAGTGATAAAGAAAAAACATTTAAAGCAGCAAGATAAAAGAAGACAGTTAACATGCAAGGGAAAGCCCATAAATCTATCAGCTGAGTTTTCAGCAGAAACTATGCAGGACAGAAGAAAGTGGCGTTAAATATTCAAAGTGCTGAATGAGAAAAATCTGCAGCAAGGAATAATTTATCCAGCAAGCCTATCCTTCAGAAAAGAAGGGGAGAAAAAGAGTTTCTTAGCCACACAAACTAAAAGAGTTCATGACCACTAAATTAACTACAAAAAATATTGAAGGGGACAGTATGAGTGGAAAAAAATCGTAAGTGAGAGTATGACAATAATGAATCAAGGAAGCAGTAAAAATAAGTATTTCTGTAAAAATCAGTTAAGGGATTCACAAAATAAAAGTATGTAAAATATGAAAACATATACCCTAACACATGAGGAGGAGTCAACAGTGGGTTTGAACTTAAACAGCATTCAACTTAATATAGACTGAAAAGGCTATATATAATCCAGGGGGTCACCACAAACCCAAACCTCTAATACACATGCAAAAGATAAAGGGAAAGAAATCCAAGAATATCATTAAAGAAAACGAGCAAACCATGAGAGAGAGAGCAAGAGAAGAAAGGATCAGAGAAAAACTACACAAAAAACTATGAAACAAGTAACAAAACATCAATAAATACATGTCTAATGATAATTAGTTTGAATGTAAATGGACTAAATGCTCCAAGCAAAAGAGCATGACAGAGTTTGTATATATATATAAAAGATTTCACACCTAAAGACACCTGCAGATGGAAATTAAGAGATGGAGAAACATTAATCATGCAAGTGGATGTCAAAAGAAGTCAGAGTAGCAATCCTTATATCAGACAAAATAGACTTTTTTAACATTGAAATTGAATTAGCCAACATAGAGTACACCAGTAGTTTCAAATGTAGCGTTCCACAATTCATCAGTTGTGTATAACACCCAGTGTTCATCACATCACATGCATTCCTTAATGCCCATCACACAGTTACTCCACCTCCCCACCCACTTTTCCTCCAGCAACCCTCAGTTGGTTTCCAATAGTTAGGAACCTGTCATGGATTTTCTTCCTCTCTGGTTTCTTCGCATTCATTTTCCCTCCCTTCCCCTATGATCCTCTGTGGTGTTCCTTCTATTCCACATATGAGTAAAACCATATAATAATTGTTTTACTCTGACTGACTTATTTTGCTCAGCATAATACCCTCCAGTGCCATCCACATCGATATGCTAAATATTGATCCTTTCTGATGGCTGAGTCATATTCCTTTGTATATGTGTATACCATGTTTTCTTTATCCATTTATCTGTCGATGGATGTCTTGGTTCCTTCCACGGTTTGGCTATTGTGGACAATGTCGCTATAAACATTTGGGGTGCAGCTGCCCCTTCAGATCACTACATTTGTAGCTTTGGGGTAAATAAAATTGCTGGGTTGTAAGGGAGCTCTGTTTTAACTTCTTGAGGAACCTCCATATTGTTTTCCAAAGTGGCTGTACCAGTTTTCATTCCCACTTAGAAGTGTAAGAGAGTTCCCCTTTCTCCTCACCAACATTTGTTATTTCTTCGCTTGTTAATTTTTGCAATTCTGACTGGTGTGAAGTGGTATCTCATTGTCATTTGGATTTCTTTTTCCCCATGCCAAGTGCTGTTGAGCAGTTTCTCATATGTCTGTTGGCCATTTGTGTGTCTTCTTTGGAGAAATACCTGTTCATATCTTCTGCCCATTTCTTGACTCGGTTATTTGTATTTTGGGTGTTGAGTTTGGGTGTTGAACGGTAGTAAAGCGTACGGCACTTTCATGATGCTTCCACACCCACTTTTGGAAATGCTTCTCTCTCAAGGATACCTGAAGATGTTAGTGGAGAGTTGCCGTATACGCAGACTTGCTTTTCCCAGGTGAGTGCATGGCACATTCCTTATTCACTCACGCGCGCGCGCGCGCGCGCACACACACACACACACACACAGAGTTGAACATGTTTCTGTCTCGTCAGGAAAGGAGGTGTTCGTTGAGAGACGGTTTCTCGCCAATGCTTTTGGGTGCTTGCCCTTTTCCCCCCGGAGAGTGAAGTGTATGCGCTTTTTCCGTAGGCTTCCGTACACACCCTTGAGAAGCCTTCCCTCAGCCAGAAACAAGCCGTGAGTTGAAAGAGGCGTTCCACACAGACCTCCTTCTCAGAGCGAAGCCTGTCACACTTTTCCTTGGGCCTCCACACGCACTTTAGAAAAACTTCCTCCGGGAAGCTGTGAGTTGAACGACGGGTTTCCTACAGCGGTTTTCCGTGGGGGTAAGGATATATGGCACTTGGCCTTAGGCTTCCACGCACACATTGGAAACGGCTTCTCTCTTCGTGAAACAAGATGTGCGCTGAACGTTGCGTTCTGCGCAGGCTTGCTTTTCACACATCAGCCGATGGTACTTTCCCTAGGCTTCCACACGCGCAGTGAGTATCCCTTCCCTAAACCTGAACCAAGACGCGGGGGAAAGCTGCCTTCTACACCACCTTCTTTTCCGAGTTTCGTATAGAACCCTTGCATTGTGCTTCCACATCCACTTTTGTCACTGCTTCGATATATCCTCCGGAGAGGGGTTCGCTTGAAAGACGGTCTCCCTCTGTCACGCTTTCAAGGAGTTAAGGATAGGGCACTCTCCTTATGCCTGCACACGTCCACTTGCAATCTCGACTGACTTCATGACCCCGTCCATATGCTACGCTGAAAGTCCCATTGCGCGCGGCCTTGTTTCTAAGAGATGAGGACAGGGCACGGCACGTTCCTTGTGCTTCCACCACGACTATATAAAAGGCTCCCGTCTCCAAGGCAAAGGATGTCAGGTGCAAGACGGCTTCGCAAAAGCGAGGTTGCCTCTTAGAGGGCGGTCTACGGGGCTCTCCTGACGCTTCCACGCCTACATATGCAAACGCTTCTGGGCTCACGAAAGAAGACGTCCGTTGAAAGCTGCCTTGTACCCCGACGCCTTTTCCGGAGTTAGGTCCAGGGAACGGTCCCTGTGCGATCACACGCAGCCTTGAGATGGCTCAGCTCTTTTCGATCGTCAGGGAGGACGTTTCTCGGAGTTAGGTCCAGGGAAAGGTAGTAAAGCGTACGGCACTTTCATGATGCTTCCACACCCACTTTTGGAAATGCTTCTCTCTCCAGGATACCTGAAGATGCTAGTGGCGAGTCGCCGTAGACGCAGACTTGCTTTTCCCAGGTCAGTACATGGCACTCTCCTTATTCACTCACGCACGCGCGCGCGCGCGTGCCCTCACACACACACACACACACACACACAGAGTTGAACATGTTTCTGTCTCGTCAGGAAAGAAGGTGATCGTTGAGAGACGGTTTCTCGCCGATGCTTTTGGGTTCTTGCTTTTTTCCCCCCGGAGAGAGAAGTGTAGCCGCTTTTTCCCTAGGCTTCCGTACACACCCTTGAGAAGCCTTCCGTCAGCCAGAAACAAGCCATGAGTTGAAAGAGGCGTTCCACGCAGACCTCCTTCTCAGAGCGAAGCCTGTCACACTTTTCCTTGTGAAGTAAACTAGAGAGATACAAATACTTTCTCAATGATTGCTTTAACAAAAAAGGACTAAATATCCCAATCAGAAAACATAGACTGTAAAGAGGAAGCAAGACCCATCTCTATGCTGCCTAGCAGAGAATCACTTCAGACCTAAAAATAAAAGCAGATTGGAAGTAATGGGACACAAAACCATTTATCATGCAAATGGAAGTGAAAAGAAAGTTGGAGTCGTAATATTTTTATGAGACAAAATAAACTGAATTGTGGGGAAGATGGCAGAGTAGAAGGACCCTAAACTCACCTCATCCCACAGATACAACTAGGTAACACTCACACCAGAGTCACCCAGAAATGGACCTTCAGATTTCCCCACAAAACTATACAACTAAATGGAGAGAGGGAATCACATCAAAGATGGTAGGAAGGACAAGGACTCTGTAGGAATCTAAAGCCCATATTTCTGACCACCAGAGGGAGGGAACCACAGTCACAGAGGGGCCAGAAACAAACTACTACACCGGGGAGCCTCTAAAGCGTAGAGACATCCTCATAGCTTATGGCTTTGAAAATCAGAAGGGATGACATTTGTGAGCGTATACAACCAGCAGACTTAAAGCTTGGAACTTTTAAAATTCAGCTGTCTCAGCTCTGAGAGAGCACAGAAGGTGATAGGAAGCTGAGATCTGTCCTTAAAGATTAAGCAGAGCAAAGAGTGTGGAGAAGCTTGGGTGAAGCAGGTTGAAAGGTGCTTGAGGATTAAACAAGGGAGACATAGTTCCTGAACTCAGAGTTTGCTAAGGGACTTGTCCAGGAACAAAGGAGCTGGCAGGTTCCATTTCCCTCTACGGCCCCTCATTATAAACACACACCTACCTGCAAGACCAAGCACAATCTAGCAATCACTAACTTGCATAAACCATGGCCCATCCCCACACCTACCACACCTGCTTCAGTCCCAGTGCTGTGGATACCCTCCCTGATAAGACCCACACAATCCTTGACAACAATATGTCTCCCCATCACCCACAGAACACGCATGCATCTTGTTAAAACAGCACACCCCATGTGTTGTGCACAATGACACAGTCCAGATCCAGTCTCTGTTGTTGCTATGCATTACCTTCAGAGGAGAACCAGCATCACCAAGTGAAAAATGTATGTTCTGCCCCGTATTTTCAAGAACAAGCAATATATCTGACCTTCCTAACAGAGAGATATTCTCTGAGAAGTAGGCCAAATGAGCAGACAGAGGACTATGTCCTAAACGAAAGAAGAGGACAAAGCCACAGCAAGAGACCTAAACAAAATGGATATAAGGAACAAGCCTGACAGAAAATTTAAGATAACAATTATAAAGATACTCACTGGGGAAATGAAAAGAGGGAGGACATCAGAAGGGGGAACATCATTGAGACTCTTAACAAAGAGATATGAAAGAAATAATCAGAGATGTGGAACACAAGAAATGAAATGAAGAATATACTAGATAGAATAATTAGCAGGATGGACGAAGCAGAGGAACAAATTAATGAACTAGAAGACAGTAATGGAAAGTAATCAAGCGGAACAAATGAGAGGAAAAAGAAGTATGCAAAAATGAGAAGAGACTTAGGGAATTCAGTGACTCCATCCAGTGTAACAACACCCACATGAGAGGGATGCCAGAAGGTGAAAAGGGGGAAAAGGGGGCAGAAAATCTATTTGACCAAAGAAGAGCTGAAAACTTAACCTAATCTGGTGAAGGAAACCTATACAAATCCATAAGGCATAGAGATCCCCTCCCACAAAATCAACCTAAGGAGGTCCACATCAAGATACATAGTAATCAAAATGGGAAAAGGTAGTGATAAC